>NC_069510.1:20811841-21124341 GCF_027579735.1 Bombina bombina | reverse complement strand
GGAAGTATATTCTTCTGTATAAAGTGCCGTTTTGCTGCTACCATGGTGTAGTCATATAGCTGTATAATTATTTTTAGTCAGAAATATCCTATAGTGCTTTTCTAGAATATTTATAGTTCAGAAAAGTTATAAATTTCCCTTTTATACAAATTTACATATATCCATTACAGTTTTCTCCACAAAAAATGTTGCCAGTTGTGTGGGGGGAGTGTAATATTTTCTAAATTATCATTTTCTGCTATGCAAAGCACAACTTAATTGCATATTTTAAAATAAATTTATTTAATGATAATTTGTGGGGAAAAATAGAATATTTTTTAATATTAGCTCATTTTAGCACCCACTAAAAAGGTCATGTGAAGAACACTGCATTATCAAATACACAGACAATACTTAATTTATTTTTTAATAATATGTATTATATATTGGTGATGACTATTTAATATGAAGTTTAATATTGAGATAAGTGAGGTGATAAGGAGCATCTGTGACCCTAAATCCAACACTAGCATATGAGAATATGTAAAAAAGTGCTGCTGTTCCCTGTGGGAGAGAAAAGTGTACTTTATTTTACTGGAAGCTTATATGGACCTATTGAGGTATCTTTATATATTTTAACATCTCACATGCAGCCTACAAATGCCCCAGGAATTTCCCAAGAGTACAAGACTGGACAACTTCCCCAGATGATATTTTATTATCTGTATGTCAACATCATCATGATCTTCTTCGATGGATAGAGTTGACCTTCTTTGCATAGCCATTGGCCCATCATTGAGTTCAAATCTGGAGTTTAATTCCCCTTATAAAATGAACAGAATGGATTTGTAAATTGGACATCTTCTGCTGCTAATCAGAGCTCAGATTTGTGCATCCTAAACATTTTTGGATTGATTAGAAATTACCTACATTTTATAAAAGACTTTCAAGAACTTTATTTAGGTTCTAAAACAATGTTCTGCTGACTTCTGGCACCTGAAAAATGCTTAGATTGTGTTCCAGAGGTTGCATCTTCTTACTCAATACAAATTATTTTGAGCAGTCTATATACCTTTAAGATGTTTTACATAGACAACTGGGTAATTTTTATGCCTATATTTTACATCCTGAATAATTGCTCAGTTAATTCCTAACGAACGTGGAACGTTCAGGAGATACATATGTCTAGCTAATGTATTATCTTTGTATCACGCACACAGTATTCACAATCTACATGTAGTCTTCAGTTATAAAACAAAATATGATATTTGTGTCTTAAATATTAAGAAGAACTGGTGATGAAAAATTTTTGTATAATGAATGAACAGACAAGTAGCAGGGATCATATCAAAGCAAAATGCCCAGGTCTGAAGCAGGTACACTAAGATATAACTATAAAATGAACAGGAACAACCAGAAAACTTTGACGTACATGGAAGACAAATTATCCCTGGACAATTGCTCTATATTGTGCAAAATTCATAGACAAGAGACTGAGGTTTAGATGCATAAATGGTTCCTAAAGAAGGTTCCTGGCTCTACAGATGTGCATATTAAACTAGGTGTAGACCAACACTGCTATTCAATTGTGCACCATAAAGTGAGTACGATACACAGCCTGATAACACTGAATATCTGGCAATTGCTTTTACAGTTAAGGGAAGCGAAACTCTAAATTGTTATGGGTCAGCATGTGGTTTTAAGAAACCTTTAAATTTATTTTATTATCAAATTTGCTTTGTTTTCTTAGTACCCCTGATTAAAAAGTATATGCAGGTAGGCCCAGGAACAGCAATGACCCACCTTTGCAGGGTTAAACACAATCGCCTAGATTTAGAGTTTTGTCGGTAAAGACCCGCGTAGCTAACGCAGCTTTTTTTCCTACCGCTGCTCCCAAACAACGCTGGTATTTAGAGTTGTCTGAAGGGCTGCGTTAGGCTCCAAAAAGGGTGCGTTGAGCCGAATTTACGCCACTTCAAACCTCAATACCAGCGTTGCTTACGGTAGCGGTAAACTGCCAAAACGTGCTCGTGCACGATTCCCTCATAGGAAACAATGGGGCAGTTTGGGATGAAAAAAAACCTAACACCTGCAAAAAAGCAGCGTTAAGCTCCCAACGCAGCCCCATTGATTCCTATGGGGAAACACTCTCTAAGTCTGCACCTAACACCCTAACATGAACCCCGAGTCTAAACACCCCTAACCTTACACTTATTAAGCCCTAATCTGCCGCCTCCGCTATCGCTTACACCTGCATTATATTATTAACCCCTAATCTGCCGCTCCGTACACCGCCGCAACCTACATTATCCCTATGAACCCCTAATCTGCTGCCCCTAACACCGCCGACCCCTATATTATATTTATTACCCCCTAATCTGCCCCCCCAACATCGTCGCTACCTACCTACACTTATTAACCCCTAATCTGCCGACCGGACCTCGCCGCCACTATAATAAATGTATTAACCCCTAAACCACCGCACTCCCGCCTCGCAAACCCTATAATAAATAGCATTAACCCCTGATCTGCCCTCACTAACATCGCCGCCACCTAACTTCAAGTATTAACCCCTAATCTGCCGACCGGACCTCGCCGCTACTATAATAAATGTATTAACCCCTAAAGCTAAATCTAACTCTAACCCTAACACCCCCCTAAGTTAAATATAATTTTAATCTAACAAAATAAATTAAATCTTATTAACTAAAGTATTCCTATTTAAAACTAAATACTTACCTGTAAAATAAACCCTAATATAGCTACAATATAACGAATAATTATATTGTAGCTATTTTAGCATTTATATTTATTTTACAGGCAACTTTGTGTTTATTTTAACTAGGTACAATAGCTATTAAATAGTTATTTACTATTTAATAGCTACCTAGTTAAAATAATTACAAAAGTACCTGTAAAATAAATCCTAACCTAAGTTACAATTAAACCTAACACTACACTATCAATAAATTAAATAAATAAATTAACTACAATTACATACAATTAAATAAACTAAACTAAATTACAAAAAAAACAAACACTAAATTACAAAAATTAAAAAAAGATTAAAAGAATATTAGGCTAATTACACCTACTCTAAGCCCCCTAATAAAATAAAAAAAGCCCCCAAAATAATAAAGGTCCCTACCCTATTCTAAATTAAAAAGTAACCAACTCTTTTACCAGCCCTTAAAAGGGCTTTTTGCGGGGCATGCCCCAAAGTCATCAGCTCTTTTGCCTGTAAAAAAAAATACAACCCCCCCCCCAACATTAAAACTCACCACCCACATACCCCTACTCTAACCCAAACCCCCCTTAAATAAACCTAACACTACCCCCCTGAAGATCTCCCTACCTTGAGTCGTGTTCACCCAGCCGGGCCGAAGTCTTCATCCGATGGGGCAGAAGAGGACATCCAGACCGGCAGAAGTCTTCATCCTATCCGGGCAGAAGAGGACATCCGGACCGGCAGACATCTTCATCCAAGCGGCATCTTCTATCTTCATCCATCCGACGAGGAGCGGCTCCATCTTCAAGACCTCCGGCGCGAAACATCCTCCTTCCCCGACGACTATCCGACGAATGAAGGTTCCTTTAAGTGACGTCATCCAAAATGGCGACCCTTGAATTCCGATTGGCTGATAGGATTCTATCAGCCAATCGGAATTAAGGTAAGAAAAATCTGATTGGCTGATTGAATCAGCCAATCAGATTCAAGTTCAATCCGATTGGCTGATCCAATCAGCCAATCAGATTGAGCTTGCATTATATTGGCTGTTCCGATCAGCCAATAGAATGCAAGCTCAATCTGATTGGCTGATTGGATCAGCCAATCGGATTGAACTTGAATCTTATTGGCTGATTCAATCAGCCAATCAGATTTTTCCTAGCTTAATTCCTATTGGCTGATAGAATCCTATCAGCCAATCGGAATTCGAGGGACGCCATCTTGGATGACGTCACTTAAAGGAACCTTCATTCGTCGGGTAGTCGTCTGGGAAGGAGGATGTTCAAAAAAGCCCTTTTAAGGGCTGGTAAAAGAGCTGGTTACTTTTTAATTTAGAATAGGGTAGGGACCTTTATTATTTTGGGGGGCTTTTTTATTTTATTAGGGGGCTTAGAGTAGGTGTAATTAGCCTAATATTCTTGTAAACTTTTTTTAATTTTTGTAATTTAGTGTTTGTTTGTTTTTTGTAATTTAGTTTAGTTTATTTAATTGTATGTAATTGTAGTTAATTTATTTAATTAATTTATTGATAGTGTAGTGTTAGGTTTAATTGTAACTTAGGCTAGGATTTATTTTACAGGTAATTTTGTAATTATTTTAACTAGGTAGCTATTAAATAGTAAATAACTATTTAATAGCTATTGTACCTTGTTAAAATAAATACAAAGTTGCCTGTAAAATAAATATAAATGCTAAAATAGCTACAATATAATTATTTGTTATATTGTAGCTATATTAGGGTTTATTTTACAGGTAAGTATTTAGTTTTAAATAGGAATACTTTAGTTAATAAGATTTAATTTATTTTGTTAGATTAAAATTATATTTAATTTAGGGGGGTGTTAGGGTTAGACTTAGCTTTAGGGGTTAATACATTTATTAGAGTAGCGGCGAGGTCCGGTCGGCAGATTAGGGGGTTAATACTTGAAGTTAGGTGGCGGCGACGTTGGGGGGGCAGATTAGGGGTTAATACTATTTATTATAGGGTTTGCAAGGCGGAAGTGCGGCGGTTTAGGGGTTAATACATTTATTATAGTGGCGGCAAGGTCCGGTCGGCAGATTAGGGGTTAATAAGTGTAGTTAGGTAGCAGCGACGTTGGGGGGGGGCAGATTAGGGGTTAATAAATATTATGTAGGTGACGGCGATGTTAGGGGCAGCAGATTAGGGGTTCATAGGGATAATGTAGGTGGCGACGGTGTGCGGTCGGCAGATTAGGGGTTAAAAATATTTATTATAGTGGCGGCGATGTGGGGGGACCTCGGTTTAGGGGTACATAGGTAGTTTATGGGTGTTAGTGTACTTTAGAGCACAGTAGTTAAGAGCTTTATAAACCGGCGTTAGCCCATAAAGCTCGTAACTACTGACTTTTTTTGGCGTTAGGAGTCTTGTTGGTAGAGGGTCTGCCGCTCACTTCAGCCAAGACTCCAAATACCAGCGTTAGGACGATCCCATTGAAAAGATAGGATACGCAATTGGCGTAAGGGGATCTGCTGTATGGAAAAGTCGCGGCTTGAAAGTGAACGGTAGACCCTTTCCTGTCTGACTCTAAATACCAGCGGGCGGCCAAAAGCAGTGTTAGGAGCCCTTAACGCTGCTTTTGATGGCTAATGCAGAACTCTAAATCTAGGTGATAGTTTTCACTAACAGTGGTGCAGTAATAAATGCTCTAATACATTATAGCATTACCTTTATTTTTTTGCATTATGTCCCTTTAAATGCATTTGATTTTAAAGAAACATTAAATCAATTTTTTTTTCTTCCATGATTCAGATAGAGAATATAATTTTAAACAACTTTTCAATGTACTTCTATTATCTAATTTGCTTCATTCTCTTTGTATCATTTGTTGAAGAAGCAACATTGACTATTTTAATGAATGAGGATGGACACTGTTAAAGTGCAGCAAGGTATTACGGTCAGTACTTTTTCTGAAAATATCATTTGTCAATCAATGTCTTATCTATTCCTTAAGAAACATTAATTTCTTTTCTTAGAATTTAAACAATTTCACAACTTTGAGAATTATATTCAGACTTTTGTGTCTGAATATAATTCTCAAAGTAGTGAAGTTTTAGAATGATAAGAAAACATTGGCATATTCCAGCATCTTGTAACACTGATATTTTGGAATTTAAAATCCTCCTATGCCCGCATATAAAAGAGGTGTCAATATTTGAGATGTTAGTCAGAGCTGATATTGGCTCTGATAGAAAAACAAACTTTGGGTATATTATCTCTAAAAATAATGGTTGCTCTTGTTGTGGCAATATGGCTAAAGGATAACATTTCTATCATCATTGTACTGGGGAAAAATGCCCCATAAAGGGTTATTTTACTTGCCACAAACTCTTTGTTATTTTTATGATTAAATGTCCATGTGGCTAGGCTTATATTGGAGAGACCACCCATTGTATATGAAATAGGATTATTAAACATAAGAGTAATATCGGGACCAGGAATGATTCTGCCCCTTTGGCACACCATTTCCTCATGGCAGCACATACAGTATCCACTTGCGTTTTTAAAATATTGATCATGTACCCAAATTACGTAGAGGTAATAGAGAACTAATTTTAAAACAACGTGAATGCTTTTGGATTTATAAATTAAGTACCCTTGAACCATTAGGTTTAAACAAAGACTGGGATTTATCAGTATTCCTTTCAAATTTTAAATGCATTAGGATGATCAGAGTAGTAGTATTTTATGTAAAGATAGGTGTAGTTGGTGCTTTATTTAAGAAATAATTTATGATAAAGAGTTAATCTATCTGAGTAACTATATAATAAATAGTTAATTCTTTTGTGTCACATTAGCGCCATTAAGTAGTAACACTGTATACAAGGTATGGAGAATTGTTTGTATGTATAGCATGATTAAAGGGACATTAAACACTAACTACATACTAGATAGAATGATGCATTCAAAGAAAAGATTAGTCCATGACTAACATGTAGATGTATTTTTTAAAGTTTCATTTAGTATAAAAAGTGACAAAATAAGTGTAAAGTTTTAGTGTCTATAAAACACTGGGAGCTGCCATGTTGTAACTTGTGTTACCTTCTCTGCTGTGGCCAATTAGGGACAGTTATAAATAGGTCACTAGAGTGTGCAGCCAATGGTTGTGCTGGATTTAACAGTGTTCTGCACTTCCATTTCTAACAGGAACTGAAAAGCTCACAATTTCAGAATGGAATTACAGGCAAAGAGGACAAAATAAATAATGAAAGTATATTGCAGAGTTGTTTTATTATATACAATTTATCATTTTATATTACCATCTCAAAGTGTTTAATGTCCCTTTAAGGGAGTGTATCCCGAAACATTGCTATGATTTTGGACATTTATGCTTAAATATACCTATTTTTTATGCTGCTACATTTGGACTTGTCAAAATCTGTCATATTTTTAGGGTTTAGAGCAGTGACCCCTCCAGTGCTGTGCATTGTACTTAAAGGGACACTGAACCCACATTTTTTTCTTTCGTGATTCAGATAGAGCAGTAATTTTAAGCAACTTTCTAATTTACTCCTATTATCAATTTTTCTTCGCTCTCTTGCTATCTTTATTAGAAAAAGAAGGCATTTAAGCTAAGAATCCAGCCAATTTTTGGTTGAGTACCCTGGACAGCACTTGTTTATTGGTGGGTGAATTTATCCACCAATCAGCAAGAACAGCCTAGGTTGTTCACCAAAAATGGGCCGGCTTCTAAACTTACATTCTTGATTTTCAAATAAAGATAGCAAGAGAATGAAGAAAATTTGATAAAAGGAGTAAATTAGAAAGTGGCTTAAAGTTGCTGCTGTATCTGAATCACAAAAGAAAACATTTGGGTTCAGTGTCCCTTTAATATCCTGAGTGCTAGATTACAATTTCTCGCAAACAAGCAACATAGCACAACTAAAAAGACCCCTCAGCAGTTAAAGGGCACCCAGTAACCTTACCTAACTCGGTCCCTGTGCTAGACATGTTTAGACAATATGTGTTTAATAGCTATACATTTATACGCTTCTAAAATATTCATCTGCAGATCCCTTGTGTTAGAAGGTTGGACATATTTTGGATTGTTGCTGTAAAATTGTTAAAGGGACATGAAACTCATGGTTCAAACAGAGCATGCGACTTTAATCAACTTTCTAATTTACTTCTGGTATCTACTTGTCTTCGTTCTCTTGGTATCTTTTTTTTTTTTAAAGCAGGGATGCAAGCTCAGGAGCATGCACGTGTCTGGAGCACTATAAAAGTTATCCATTGGCAAGAGCACTAGAGGGCAGCACTATTTCCTGTCATGCAGTGCTCCAGACATCTACCTAGGTATCTTCAACAAAGAATATCATGGGAACAAACTAATTTGATACTAGATGTAAATTGGAAACTTTTTTAAACTTGTATCCTCTGAATCACAAAAGACATTTGAGTTAGATTGAATATTTACATGGCTAAACATAAAAAGCTATGTATATAATAATCGCCAGTCTTGCTCTGCTAACAGTGATGATTTGCTGTTAGAGTTAATTGAGGCAATATAAAACTGCAATAAGAAAATGTTCTAACGTGTTAAAGCATTTTATTGTTGCACTGTTGTGTTCTGTAACTATGTGTTTAATGGTGCAGGATAGAGAATTCCATTTTAAGAGACTTTTAAATTTACTTCTATCAAAGGTGCTTTGTTCTTTTGGAATCCTTTGTTAAAAGGCATAATTAAGTTGGCTCAGGAAGATGCAACTACTGGGTGATAGCTGGAGATTGGTGGCGGCACATGTATGACTCTTGCCATTGGTTCACCAGATATGGTCAGCTAGCTCCCAGTAGTGCATTGCTGCTTTAGGGCTGACTTTTACTATGAGGCCTATTTAACAAAGGTCTGTCGGACCTGATCCGACAGTGCGGTTCAGGTCCGACAGACATCGCTGAATGTGGAGAGCAATACGTATTCAGCATTGCACCAGCAGCTCTTGCAAGCTGCTGGTGCAACGCCGCCCCCTGCAGACTCGCGGCCAATCGTCCGACAGCAGGTGGGTGTCAATCAACCCTATCATACTCGATCGGGTTGAATTGTGGCGATCTCTGTCCGTCTCATCAGAGCAGGCGGACAAAACTTGCGAGACTGAAGACTCGCCAGAAACACGGGCCCTCAAGCTCCATTTGGAGCTTGATAAATGGGCCTCTATGTGTTTAATCCCTTTGCAAAGTAAAGCATTTTGTATTTCAGATGTATGTTCCTTTAATGACCACGCACAGTATTGTAGGACTGGACTGTTGGATCAGAAAAATTGCTTTAAACATTGTCCCTTCAACTCAGTTTGTGCAGCCATTGTGTCCAGAGCTGGTTTAACTTGGCCCTCCTAAACTTTTAATGGGGACAGCATGACAGCACATGGGTTTGGCGCATTCCCTATTGCCAACGACAACAGAAAATGTTGAACGCTTTGAGACATTATTATGTTTTAGACATTTGTTTTTAAGCACAGCAGATGTTTAAAATGCTGACTTGTACATTGCCACTTCTCTTTAACTGCCCGTTTGGGGCTTTGCAGAATTTATTACCTGCAAAGAAGAAGAGGGATCTTTGTTTCATTGCAATGGTTTGTTAACCCTTCTAAAGCTTGATTATGAGTGGTGCGAAAAGAGGTTTATCGCTGCTCGTCGGAAGTAGCGTGCAAATTATGAGTTGAAAGCACGTTCACTCGAGTCCATGTGAATTTAACCCGCGTCGGGATAGCATGGCTTCAGAACTCAAGTTAACTGTTACGCTTGACTTAAAAGTTGTACAAAACACATCAAAAATACATTTAAAAGTACAGTTCCACTCATAGTAACACTGTCTAATATAAATTATTAAAACAAAATTGCATAAAAATGTTGTAAGGGCTCAAAGATATGAGGTCTCAGGTGTTAGAAGAAAAAAAAAGGTCTGCAAAGGGCTTTTACATAGAGATACATACATATACATGTCTAAATATGTATATATATATATATGTATATATATATATATATATATATATATATACAGTATATATATACAAAACACGGAAGGAGACTGCACTCTCAGACTGGACTGGGTACACATCACATGACCCTGCAACATGCACAGCCCTGGGTGCACAATAGCACTCTCGGGAAGCTGCACTGTCCCCAGAGTTACAGGCAGTTAACCCCAGACAGGTCTGGGTGCAAGGCCCATAGGGAAAATTACAAAACAAATTAATACAGCACACAGAGAAAGTCCAGCACTCACTTACAAGCTCTCAGCTAAGATTAAAAGCAAAAATTGAAGAGTTAGTTACCGTATCTGGCGAAATAGAACAAGCCCAAGTACCACGTCAAGGTCTCTTCCAAAACCTGAGTCCCTAAACAGCCGCACAATGCAAGCTCTCAATCCAACAAACGGGGAACAAGTGAAGGGTGCACAGACTTATGTAATCACCCTAGACATATACGAAACACGAAAGGGGACTGCACTCTTAGACCGGACTGGGTACACATCCCATGACCCTGCAACATGCACAGTCCTGGGTGCACAATAGCACTCTCAGGAAGCTGCACTGTCCCCAGAGTCCCCTTCCATGTTTTGTATATGTCTAGGGTGATTACATAAGCCTGTGCACCCTTCACTTGTTCCCAGTTTGTTGTATTGAGAGCTTTCATTGTGTGGCTGTTTAGGGACTTTTTTAGGTTTTGGAAGAGACCTTGACGTGGTACCTGGGCTTGTCCCATTTGGCCAGATGCAGTAACTAACTCTTCCATTTTTGTTTTTAATCTTATCTGGGAGCTTGTAAGTGAGTGCTGGACTCTGTGTGCTATATATATATATATATATATATATATATTGTAGAGATAGGTGCACTCTCACTAACAGCATAAACACATGCCAGGGTGCTAAGAGGAAATCACAGGGTTACTTAGACAAAGCACTCACTGGTCTTATTAAGTGTATCCAAACGTTATTCCTTAGTGACATTTCATGGGGGGGGGGGGGAATAAAGTTTGGATACACTTGATAAGACCAGCGAGTGCTTCGTCTTATATATATATATATATATATATATATATATATATATGTGTGTGTGTGTGTACATTTGTACATATATAAACACATAAATACATATGTACACACAGATATATATAGACATATATATTTATAAAAGAACATTTGATCCCTTTCATGTCAAGTAGCTCAAAACATGAAAAAACATATTTATGCAATATCCATATTTCATAAAGTGTTTAACGTGTATTTACTGTAAATATTTCACATTTCAATGTTCTTCATATAGGGGAATTAGGGGAATATGTTCTAAGTATTTTGAAATAAATATTCCTATTTATATCTGTATATATCTAAACATAAGAAAACCCATCTAAAGAAAACCCAGTTATTTATAGAAATCTGTATTTAAGAATAAATAGAATGGGGGCGTGTCTAGGCAGCGACCGAATATGGCCGCAATATCAGAAGCTCAAGGTGAAGCTAAAAAAATCCGCCGATTATCAAAGGTTTACAGCGACATCCGCACTAGTGAAACCCATAACCGTGTAGATAACTATATGCTCCTTCAATAAATGATTACGTTTGCTGTGTCAGTGATCCCTCAGCGCTGATCTGGAAAGCTGAGATCTACGGTGGCGGCCTACACTTATGTTCTCGGCACCCCTCCCCCGGTAAGCCAGGTAAAGCAGTCATATTGGAACTGCTCCAAATATCACCTGAGCATAACCCAAAGGCGCAATCAACGTTTAGGCCTAAACGACTAGAGGAGATAACAATGGAGGCTGTTGAAAGATGGGAGACAGCAGTGACCCAGTTGATTAACAGGCATTTCATGGCACTGGAACACAGCCTATCGATGACTTTTTCAAGTGTATATAGATGCATGAGTCACTAGTCTGATTCCGAGGAGGTTTAGCAATGCGTGAACACTAATAATCACCATAGGTCACGGGTGACTACCATATCTAAATAAGTTGATCTAAGAGTCATTTGACACACACTACTCTTACTGTAGGTCCACCTGCGCGAGACCGAGTGCCATCACTTTAGTAAATATATAAGATATTCATAACTGTAAGATATTAAGCAGAGCTTAACCCACCTGCTGAACCGACCTCCTTACTCCTTAATATGCCATTAAATATTGACATTACTAGGCTATATAGTTGGTTTATTAGTTGCAGCCTTAGCCCTTTCTAGTTTTTACTATTCATATATACCTGTTATATCTGCAGCAATATGCTCTAAGGTCAAAATGTGGCCTTTTGTTAATATAATCCTCCTATTATATACCCTGTTAGCTACATTGGAGGTCCAAAAGTGGCCTCATTTGTTTTAAGGAGGTTGTAAAATGAGGGTTCGAGTTTGATATCTTCTGTTTTACACTTAGGGGCCTATTTATTATTGTGCGAGCGGACATGGTACGATGTAGCGTATCATGTCTGCCGCACATTGATAAATGCCGACAGCATACGCTTTCGGCATTTATTATTGCACCAGCAGTTCTTGTGAACTGCTGGTGTAATGCCACCCCCTGCAGATTCGCGGCCTATCGGCCACTAGCAGGGGGTGTCAATCAACCCGATCGTATTCGATCGGGTTGATTTCTGTCCGCAGTCTCAGAGCAGGCGGACAAGTTATGTAGCAGCAGTCTTATTATTCTATTTTATAGTCCCACATATTATCTGCAATTATTAGCATGTATGTCATCTTACTGATTGTATGGTTTTTTTATTCAATGTGTATGCATCTTTTACCCTCAATAAAAATGATTAAAAAAAAAAAAAAAAAAGAATAAATAGAACGTATCCTTCTATGTGAAGAACATTGTAATGGAAAGTTTTTATATTTCGTGTCGGGTTAGCACACTTGAGAAAACACGATCAGGTGTGCGCAACTTGTTAGGTGGTTTTTTTTTTCATTTTTCGTGCTTTATTGTAGTCTATTGGGGAATATGTTAATGCGGTCGCAATATTTGAAGTTTGGCTTTTTTGCGTGTTGGGGGAGCCTGTGTGCAAACGTTTTATTATCAACTTGTAATACACGCGTTACCCGACGCACGCAAAAATCTTACTTCTAGCGGAGTTAATGTGCGAGTGAAAACTACTGCTCCACTCATAATCTAGTCCTTGATCAGCTGCAGTTTCCACTCAGAACTAGAAGTTTTCTGCAGCTCTCAAAGGGTACTTTAACCATGTGTTTAAAACACAAGGTTTAAACACATCAAAATTCAGCTTTTCTAGTGATAAAGACTTAGAGGATGTAATTTTATAACAAAATATTTCCAATTTATTTCTTTTTTCAAATTACCTATGTCACTTAGTTCCTACTGAGGATGACTCACAAGTGTGTACGTGTACTGAACACTATGGGCTAGATTTATCAAAGGCTAGGCAAACTCTGTATGTGCTTCGCCTGTAATTGCGCCCCAGCTCGCCTCTGTAGAAGCGCACATATGCGCCTAAATTTATCAAAAATATAGACGTAGCTTTGTGTAGGCGAGCTGGGGCGTAATAATGATAAATTTCGCCTGTCGGAAAAAGCATTTATTCCCTATTTATCACAGTACATCCCTATAAATATTTACACCGCCATGTCTTGATTATTAAAAAAGCGTTTTTTAGGTAACTATTTTGCTTATGTTGATAATTTAAGATCGCAAAAAGAAATATATCGATATATATATAAAACTGTTGGAACCCGTATTCGCCTGTGGAAGCACACATTTCTGTCAATAACAGTCTCTTCTTGGCGCTGAGCCTTTGAAAAATGAGTTAAAAGAAGAAAGTACTGCATCACAAGATGTAAAAGCATTTAGTATAATGGTGTTCGCCTCAAGCTGTATGGCAAAATATACAACACGCAATCGAAGCCGAAATTTCAGTTCCCTATCGGTGCAAAGCAATGATAAATAAGAAACTTGGCGTATTTGTAGGTTGGGCTGTTAAATTATGCCTATTACTAATGTATATTGTTGCACTCGGGAGTGCGCCCGTGCGCCTAGACGAATGCTAGCGAGGTGCGAAGAACTTTCTTTCAGATTTGTGCAATTATAGGCGCAGAGTGCTTTGTTAAATATGACGATCAGTTCGTATGCACAATTTTGGACGGAATTAAAGGAGAATGGCTTTGATAAATCGACCCCTATATGTATAACAATGTTGCTGCCATATAGTGCTCTAGACACGCACGCACCTTAGCTTCATTTTCAAAGACTACAAATGATTTTGAATCAAGGCCGAAATTACTGACAGAGTTGTTTGTGTTGCCAAGACGTGCACTCTCCTGAGCATACCTCAGTATGCAAATAGACTAAGTTTTGACAAATGGGAACAAGTAAACAAAGAACAGAAGTAAACTGGAATTTAAAAAAGAAACATGAATTTTTAATTTGACTTGCATGTTCCTTTAATAGAGAGGTTATTATAAATTGTGATCAGCTGGTAGCCATCGTGTACACGGAGCTGGGTTTTTTCGGTGCAGTCAGTACGTTATTAGTCTTATACAACACAATACCTCATTTTCCATAAGGAACCACACTATGTTTCTACAGAAATTTGCCAAACCGTATGTATTTTATCTCTATGTCCGTTGTACAGCCAGTAAAGCTCAGTTTGGCCCCCTTTATGGAAACATTTAGACATTTCTCCAGCATGTTGGAGAAACTAACATCTGAAAAATCTTCCCTCCCCCCTAGTTAACAATAACAAAACTGGAGCATTAATCAGATTTCCAAATGTATGTCAAGTCTGGGAAACACGCCTGTAGTGTCCGTACACACTGTATGGTATACTGGGAGGGATCTGAAATACCACTGTCCTTGAGTTCATTTAAAGGGATAGTCTAGTCAAAATTAAACTGTCGTGATTCAGATGATTTTAAGCAACTTTCTAATGTATTCCTATTATCAATTTTTCTTCATTACCTTGGTATCTTTATTTGAAAAAGCAGTAATGTAAACTTAGGAGCCAGTCCGTTTTTGGTTCAGTACTTGGGTAGCGCTTACTGATTGGTGGCTACATTTAGACACCAAGCGCTTGCTGATTGGTGGCTACATTTAGACACCAATCAGCAAGCGCTACCCAGGTGCTGAATCAAAAATGAGCCGGCTTCTAAGCTTACATGCTTGCTTTTTCAAATAAAGATACCAAGAGAACAAAGAAAAATTGATAAAAGGAGTAAATTAGAAAGTTGCTTAAAACTGCATCCGCTATCTGAATCATGAAAGTTTAATTTTGGCTAGACTGTCCTTTTAACCTCTGCACAGATATAATAGAAAATTATCTTTATTACTCAATATAGACAAATGATTTTTCTATCAAATCTTCCCTGGAGAGCAGCGTTGTGGAATGTTTATCAAATTGGGAATAATTGCAGCGCTGAATCTGTATAAAACATTTATAATGCACCGACATAGCATTTCTGACCCTGAAAATATTGGAGAATTTATTTAGCATCATTATTATAATTAGTAGTAGTATTTGCAGATTACAATAAGAGAAATGAATGGGACATGAAAACCAAAACATTTCTTTCATAATTTAGATAGAACATACAAATTTAAACAAATTTAAAATGTACTTCTATAATCTAATTTGTTGTCTTTGTATCTTTTATTGAAAAGCATACTTAAAGGGACACTGAAACCAATTTTTTTCTTTTGTGACTCAGATAGAGCATGCAATTTTAAGCAACTTTCTAATTTACTCCTATCAATTTTTCTTTGTTCTCTTGCTATCTTTTTTTGAAAAAGCATCTAAGCTAAGGAGCCAGCCAATGTTTGGTTCAGTAACCTGGACAGCACTTGTTTATTGGTGGGTGAATTTATCCACCAATCAAGAAGAACAACCCAGGTTGTTCACCAAAAATGGGCCGACATATAAACTTACATTCTTGCTTTTCAAATAAAGATTCCAAGAGAATGAAGAAAATTTGATAACAGGAGTAAATTAGAAAGTTGCTTAAAATGGCATGCTCTAGCTAAATCATGAAAGAAAAAAAATTGGGTTCAGTGTCCCTTTAAGACATCTCAGGAGAAGCAGTGTACTACTGGGAACTTGCTGCTGATTGGTGGCTGCACATATATGCATTATGTGATTGGCTCACCTGTGTTCCACTAGCTCCCAGTAGTGCGGTGTTACTCCTTCAACAAAGGATACCAAGAGAACAAAGCACATTTGATTATTGCAGTATATTGGAGAGTTGTTTAAAACTGAATGCATTATATGAATCATGAAAGAAAAAAATATGGGTTTAATTTTTTTCCCCAATTTTTGCACTGCAAAATTGCTTTATATACAATAAAAGAAATTAGAAGCATAGATGTGAAGCCACCAACCAGCAGCTAGTTCCAAGCTCCTGAGCCTAACTGTGAATGCTTTAAACAAAGGGTACCAGGAGAACAAAGCAAATTAGATAAAAGAAGGGAATTGGGAAGTTGTTTAAAATTGGTTGCTTTATCTGAATCATGAAAGAAAAAAATTGGATTTTGTGTTCCTTTAAAAATTAAAGGGATAGAAAAGTCAAAATTAAACTTGCATAATTCAGTGCATGTAATTTTGACACTTTTAAATTCAGTTCTATTTTCAAAAGCGCTTTGTTCTCTTGGTATCCATTGTTGAAAAAGAATACACACATATCCTATACTAGTGGGAGCTAGCTGCTAATTGGTGCCAGCACACATTTGTCTTGTGTGATTGGTTAACTAGATGTGTTTAACTAGCTGACAGTAGTGCATGTTGCTTCTTCAGCAAAGAATAACATGAGAAATAAGCAAATTTTGATATTAGAAGTAAATTGGAAAGTTGTTTAAAATTGTTTGTTCTATCGAAATCATAAGAGATTTTTGGGGTTTCCTGTCCCTTTAAATGCTGCAGCCAATACAATCAAATTACCCTGTGTATAGTAGCTTACAGTCACCTTTCGTACCCATGTGTTTTTCTATTAGGGTAATATGTGTTTTGTGTATTTTGACACAATCTTTCTGTTATAATATTTCCGGTCTAAAAATCCTGTAATTATAAACTGTTTACGGACCCTTTAACGTGTCCCAACCTCTTCTTTAATCAAAGAAAACATTATCTTTTAAGTATGGTGCAGGCAGACAAAATATGACAAAACCAAGATACAGAGAAATCAAAACCCTCTGAACTTTTATCTCTGTTAAACAAAATCTAATCTTCATTTTTGCCTTTATATTCACTACCGGGCAGAACGTAATCCCTCGTTAGAAGCAATTTTACCTCCGCTATTACTGGCGCTCCCAACCAGACGAGTGCAGTTTCATCAACTTAAAGCTGTTACAATATTACTGGTCTACAAATTATAAATTACATTTTGAATACCAAAAATAAATTGTAATTAATATACAGTATATATAGAAATAATAAGCGATTACCCTAATTAACGAGTTTTGTGAGGGTAGGAAACAAGAATCTACAATCTGACGCGTTTCACCAGGAAGCTTTCTACCATCTGAAGATTTGATATTAATGATCTTTTTAAGCTTTGAATATATTTTATTGGCAGTCAGGGTCCTTTTAATGAGGTTTTTCGTTGCTCATTATCTGAATACAGATGTTCCAATAGTAAGCTTATTCTTAAGAAAGTTTTAGCATTTAAAGGGATATGAACCCCTAAAATATTCTTTTGTGATTCAGACAGAACAAACCATTTTAAAAAAAAGTTTCCAATTTACTTCTATTATCAAATTAGCTTAATTCCCATAATGTTCTGTGTTTAATAGATACCTAGGTAGGTTTCTGGCAGGAAATAGTGCTGCCCTCTAGTGTTTTTGCAAATGGATACTATTTCAGGATGCCTGCAGGAGGGAGGGTATAATACTGCAGTCTTGCAGCTGGCAGCAACTCTATTATAGGCTGGAAAAAGGGGTACGTCATGGTCGTTAAGTGTTTAATGTTCTGATGTCTAAATCTATGTAATATTTTGTAGCTCTTCCAGTGTGGGCTGATACATGTACAGTATATAGACAGCTCTCTTAAACCCTTTGCTACCAAACATCTGCAATACAATGTAAAATTCTTCTGTGCAGGTATTTGTAAATTGTTTCATTCTTATGGGCTTAGATAGGCGCTGTGTGTTTGGGTTGTGCTTGGCGCATGTGAATAGATTGACAGCTATACCATTAGTACTTACTGCAATGCTAATGAGAATGATATATCATTATTATTATTTACCTGTATAGCACTACTATTTGATAAGCACATAAGATGTTCAAAGTGTTTTTAATAAAATACATAAGCTGCAATTTATTTTAACATGTAACCTGAAAATGTTATGTTACTATTTATCATCTGGTAATAACATTTAAAGGGACACTGAATACAATTTTTTTTCTTTTGTGAATCAGATAAAGCATGCAATTATAAGGAACTATAATTTCTATTATCAAATTTTCTTCATTTGTTCCAGAAATTGTTTTAACTTTATGCTCTTGATAAAGGCTTCTTTTAGCCGAAACGCGTTGAGCTGTATTTTAAATAAAACCTGAAGCTGCACCTGAAGATACCTTTGTGATGATTTAAAAAAAAAAAAAGGCTTATTTTAACTGCAATCTGAGTGAGTATAACCAGTTTGTGCGCCTACCACATTGTCTGAAATCTGCTACACTATTGTGAGTAGACGTGCGTTTCGTTTAATTAGAAATTGAAATTCAGACGAATTTCTCATATTCTAACTTTCTAATTTACTCCTATTATCAAATTTTCTTCATTCTCTTGGTATCTTTATTTGAAAAGCAAGAATGTAAGTTTAGATGCCAGCCCATTTTTGGTGAACAATCTGGGTTGTTCTTGCTGCACACCCACCAATAAACAATTGCTGTCCAGGGACTGAACCAAAAATTGGCTGGCTTCTTAGCTAAAAGGCCTTATTTTTCAAATAAAGATAGCAAGAGAACGAAGAAAAATTGATAATAGGAGTAAATTAGAAAGTGGCAGCGCTGTGTCACCTCCAGGGAACCATGCTGCCCACATCCTCTGAGTCAACCTTTGTGCTTTCACCTCCAAAATAAAAGAGGTCACAATTAGACTTGTAAGCGGAGGAAAAATTAGTTTCGGATCAATTCGGATGTTTTCAAATTTCGTTTTTCGGATCACTTCGAATTCGGATACATTCGAATGCATTTGTTTCGGATTCATTCGGATTCGAATAAATTTGGATGTATTCAGATGTATTCAGTTCAGATTCGATTTGTAAATTCGGACGTTCGGTATGTGTTAGGTGGGATGTGCTGTGTATTAGACTAGTATTATGTACTTTAATATTAGGTGTAGCCCATAGCAGAGTGATATAACCTAATATACTGTACAATACTAGTGTAATTGTGATTAGTCCATGGCCATCCAAATGTAACGAATAAATCCGAACTAATTCAGATTTGTTAGTTTCGGTGCTACAGTAATTCGGAAATTCGAATCGATCCGATGTTTTTCTGAATTTGACAAATTCGTCCGAATTTTGATTCAGAACAAAACGCACATGTCTACTCACAATAGTCTAGCAGATTTCAGACAATTGCAGTTAAAATAAGCCTTTTACTTAAAATACAGCTCAACGCAGTTGCTTAAAATTGCATTCTCTATCTGAATCGTGAAAGTTTCATTTTTACTGTATTGCTCCTTTAAAGGGGCTGTGTACTGTCATTATTTTATGCTGTTTAATGTGGTCCCAGTTATCTGTTTTATCTGCAGGAGTGTATTAACTTGTTTAGACATTAGTCCTTTACTTTTATTTTGTCATTTGAAATAGCTGTTTTTACCTGTCTGTACCCCACCTATGCTTAATATTTCAAAGTACTGATTATAAAAGCTGAGTAAATAAGGTGGTTTAGAAGAAATCACACTATTAGTTTGGGGTAGAAAAGAGAGATGCTAACATTTTCATATCCTCTCTAAATATTGGTCTACCTGTGTATAGAGAGATAAGGTAAGGAGGGTTTTGTGTAAATATATAGAGAAAAACTAATGCGGTCTGTGCTCCCTGGAAGCTCAGCCCATTTGATTGGGTTGTGGTTTTATTTATTAAAGACATCAATTTCATATACAAAATATACCTCTGCTCTGCCTGAACCATTACATTTTAAGAGACGTTTCAGTTTACTTTTATATCAACATTGCTTTGTTCTCTTGTTATCCTATGACTGGAGGCTACATACATATGCCTCTTGTCATTGGCTCACCCAATGTGTTCAGCTAGCTCCTAGTAGTGCATTGCTGCTCTGAAGCGGACTTGGATAGTCAAGTCAAAATTAAACTTTCATGATTCAGATAGAGCAGCAATTTTAAGCAACTTTCTAATTTACTCCTATTATCAATTTTTCTTCATTCTCTTGGTATCTTTATTTGAAAAAGCTGGAATATAATCTTAGGAGTCGGCCCATTTTTGTTTCCGCACCTGGGTAGTACTTGCTGATTGGAGTCTAAATGTAGCCCCCAATCAGCAAGCACTACTTTGGTGATGAACCAAAAATGGGTTGGCTGCTAAGCTTACATTCCTGCTTTGTCAAATAAAGATACCAAGAGAACGAAGAAAAATGGATAATAGGAGTAAATTAGAAAGTTTCTTAGAATTGTTGCTCTAGCTGAATCATGAAAGTTTAATTTTGACTAGACTATCCCTTTAATGTTAGTGTTTAAGCCCTTTGTAGAGGTTAAAGACATAGCTTATAGAAGCAATAATACAATAATGAAATGCTCTAACACATCAGAGCATCTTCTTTTTGAGCTTTTACGCCCCTTTAATAAACTTATAAAACAAGCCTTTCTGAGACAGTCCTGATTGCTTCACCTGAGCCACCAGACTTCACAATTATCCAGAGGCCCAAAGACATTTTTCTTTCTGTTATCCTTTTTTGTGATAATTTGTTTCCACATTTCTTTCTTTGCATTTTTTTACAATGTAAATGGGAACATGAAGTCACCTACAGACGAGGTAACTCTCAGGGGGCTATGAGTATACAGGAAATATGAGTGATGTTTCTGAAACAGACATTAGCTTAGTCATTAAACTGAAACAGCTGATCTTTTGCCAGACACGTTACATCCTCTGGGTATGAGCGTCACATAGTGTTCTGATACGATGACCACCGGCCTGCAGCTGTCTAAAAACCCTTTAATGGAGCTACAAAGACATGACACACCAGTTGGAAAATGTAAGTGAGTATCCTGGAGAAATGGACCCAATTCTATAGCAGAAGAAAAACTGATTTATTTTCTCTTATGTTTATACTTAAACCAAGTAACTTCTCACAACAGGATGTGAAGATAAAAATCCACCAAACGTGCAGTAGGAAGCCATGCAGGTCTATATATCAGAACTAATCTTAGATGACATTTTATCTTTACACAAGAGCAAAAAGGAATTTTAATAAAGTTAATGAAAAAAATCTAGGGCGCGATCAAATATACGGCGCAGGTTTCGGCGCAAGCGTGGGAACCTGCGCCGTCCGTAATTTCACCTTGCACATCGGGGTATTACATAAACCCCGCCGGCAGTTCATAAAGTGCCGTAAGTCTGATAAACTAGCGATATCCAGGAATGAGCGTAAATACAAATTTCTGGAGTCGCTAGTGACTTATGGCACTTTAGAAACTGCCGGCGCCTAAGAAAAGTAAATAAAATAACAAATCTCCCGTAAAAGTCTAACACGCCTCCCAAAAATAAGCCTGACACGTAAAACCCCTATATCCGCAATCACCCCCTCTCATTACTAATATTAAATGTATTAACCCCTAGACCGACAACCGCCCACAACGCAATATGCCTATTTAAACAATTAACCCCTATATCCGCCATCAAATCCACACCGCAAGTAATCACTAAATTATTAACCCCTAAATCCTCCAACCCCAACATCGCAAACTACCTATTAAAACTATTAACCCCAAATCCGCCATTAACCCACAACGCAATAAACCTAATCAAGTATTAACCCCTAAACCGCCATAGCCCACAACGCAATAAACCTAACCCCCTCTAACCTAACCCCCCCTAAATAAACAAAAATTAGCTAATTTACAAAATACTAAAGTTACCATTAAATGTAAAAAAAATTACACTACTTCTAAAATACAAATAAACTAAGTATAAATTAAAGGGGCAGTCTAATTACAATTCAGGAGTAGACTGTCCCTTTAAGCAAGAATTACAGAAAATAAAAAAATCTAAGATTACAGAAAATAAAAAATAAAATTACAAAATTTTACATAAATTACACCTAATCCCTATGAAAATAAAAAAGCCCCCCCAAAATAAAAACACCCCCTAATCTAATAAACTACCAGTAGCCCTTAAAAGGACTTTTTGCAGGGCATTGCCCCAAGATAATCAGCTCTTTTACACAAAAAATACACACAGCCCTCCTACCAGTAAACACCCCCACCCACCAAACCCCCCCAAAAAAATACTAACACTAAAAACGCTAAACTACCCATTTCCCTGAAAAGGGCATTTGTTGGGCATTGCCCTTAAAAGGGCATTCAACTCTTTTGCTGCCCACCCTATCTAAATAAAATAAATCCCCCCAAAAATCCCTTAAAAAACCCTAAGTCTAACCCCCAAGTGGTCCTCACCTGTCCTGAAGTTCAGCGGAGAAGGTCCTGTTCCAGGTGGTGAAGTCTTCTTCCAAGCGGCGACCTCTTCTTTCTTCCAGGAACCAGCCGGCGCGGAGCGGAGGGCGGAGTTGAAGACCAGCGACACTGGAACTGAAGACCGGCGACCGCGGAGCCATGGAGCGCGGAGGATCCTCTTCATACAATCTCCGCCGTACACTGACTTGGAATTCAAGGTACGCGATTAAAAATGGCGTCCCTTGAATTCCTATTGACTGATTTGAGCCTTCAAATTCAAATCAGCCAATCGGATGAGAGCTACTGAAATCCTATTGGCTGTTCAAATCAGCCAATAAAATTTCAGTTGCTCTTATCCTATTGGCTGATTTGAACAGCCAATAGGATTTCAGTAGCTCTCATCCGATTGGCTGATTTGAATTTGAAGGCTCAAATCAGCCAATAGGAATTCAAGGTACGCCATTTTTAATCGCGTACCTTGAATTCCTATTCAGTGTACAGCGGAGATCGTATGAAGCGGATCCTCCACTCTCCATGGCTCCGCGGTCGCTGGTCTTCATTTCCTGGTAGTTGATTAGATTAGGGGGTGTTTTATTTTGGGGGGCTTTTTTATTTTCATAGGGATTAGGTGTAATTTATTTAAAATTTTGTAATTTTATTTTTTATTTTCTGTAATCTTAGATTTTTTATTTTCTGTAATTCTTGCTTAAAGGGACAGTCTACTCCTGAATTTTGATTAGACTGCCCCTTTAATTTATTTGTATTTTAGAAGTAGTGTAATTTTGTTTTATATTTAATGGTAACTTTAGTATTTTGTAAATTAGCTCATTTTAGTTTATTTAGGGGGGTTAGGTTTGGTTAGGGGTTAGGTTTATTGCGTTGTGGGCTATGGCGGTTTAGGGGTTAATACTTGATTAGGTTTATTGCGTTGTGGGCTATGGCGGTTTAGGGGTTAATAGACTTTATTAGTTATTGCGGTTGACAGGTAGATAGACATTGAGCATGCGTTAGGTGTTAGTTTATTTTTGCAGGCATTTTTGGGAGTTACGGTGCTCCCATACTCAGCGCAAGGCCTGCTATGGCTGCCTTTCATGGCAAGGTAAAAATGGAGTAAGATTTCTCCATTTTCGCCACGTAAGTCCTTGCGCTGGATATTGGATACCGATTTACGACGCGGTCCCATGTTAGCCTATGGGAGTAATAATTGCGAGCGACAGGTAAAATATATGTGCGTAACTTGTATGCTACGCCGTATATGTAATACCAAAATCGCGTAAAATCTGGCGGCGGAGGATTTTGCGGCCGACGCTGCATATGTAATGGAGGCCCTAGTGTTTGTAAATTGCAAGGAAGGGTCTCTAGTCAGGACAGCACCCAGTCGGTAGTTTACCAACATGTCCAGGAATTTTTAAAGAGCCATCAAAAACCCCAAATTTTTCTTTCATGATTTAGATAGAGCATGCAATTTTAAACAACTTTCTCATTTTCTTCTTTTATCATATTTTCTTTGTTCTTTTGGTATCTTTTGTTAAGAAGCAGGACAGTAAGCTCATGATAGTAACAGAAGTAAACTAAAAAAAGTTTTTAAAATTGTAATGCTCTGTCTAAATCACAAAATACATTTTTTTGGGTTTCATATCCTTTTAAAGTCCAAGTCAAAGTTGAAAATAAAGATTACGTACAGAAGTAAAGATGCTGTCATGGAATCTTATTTTAGTTAAATGATCATTTAAAATCAGTCCTTGCATGCTTAGGTCCTGATTCATGCTGTTTAGATGTTTCTGAAAAATGTATTCTTATGACCATGGCTGGCATTTTATCCAGAAAAGGTGGCACCCGTGCGGCCTGTACTCCTAAGGAAAGTTGTAAGGGAATCAAATGTTTTAAGGTATCACACAAAATAAATAGTCAACGAGGATTTGATAAGTTGTAAAGACATTTTGGGGTAGATTTATCATAGTGCGAGCGGACATGATACGATGTAGCGTATCATGTCCGCTGCACGTCGATAAATGCCGACAGCAAACGCTGTCTGCATTTATCATTGCACCAGCAGTTCTCTTCTTGTGAACTGCTGGTGCAATGCCGCCCCCTGCAGATTCGCGGCCAATGGGTATCAATCAGCCCGATCGTATTCAATCGGGTTGATTTCACCAGACTAGTTGCTATATATATTATGATGTCAGAGCAAAATGGCAAAGATTATTGTAGTGCATTAGAGTATTATATCATACAGATGTTTATTTATCTTTTTTGTGGGGGGGTCTTTTAAAGAGGATAAAAAGTTACATGACACCCACAGTGTATCCTTTTAATAAAAAACATAGAATTAATATCTAAAACAAATGTGTTTATGGGTAATAATTGATCTCTGCTTGAAATCTTAGTTTGTCATGTCTGTTCTAATATTTATCTAACTTATGTGACTTTTCATTGTCTGCAGTGCCATCATCTGTGAGTGACAAAAAAACGGAGACATAAATCCTTAATCCTCCAGGTGTAAAATGTAAGTACAGCCATTTAAAAACAAACTAACACAAAACAAAAAACCTTTTCTATAAAGACACTTGCCAGTTGCCACCTCTGAAAACGGGGCCTCCCTCTGGTATAGGTACATTAACATCCTCATCATTTGAATATCAAAACTTTATTACCACAGGAATAACAGAGCTAAGTTACTGTGTGGGTCAGAGGGGGGTACTGGTTGTCCCACAAGGTCTGCATACCTCCCAACATTTCAAAATTCAAAAGAGGGACAACCCCCCCCCCCCCCCCCGCGGCAAATCAAACACAAGCTCAAACCACTGGTATAGCTATGTGAGCTCTGTATTTAATGAACCTTTGCAGAGACAGTGCTAAATATTTTTATCTTAATAGGACATTTAATAATAGATTCTTTAAAACTGCTCTCTGCATTCCCCATTAATATTCTAGATTCTGACCTTTAAAGTTAGCAAAAATGCACAGTAACACACTACATAGCATACACTTACACATGCAGATACACACACACTACATAGCATACACTTACACATGCAGATACACACACACTACATAGCATACACTTATACATGCAGATACACACACACTACATAGCATACACTTATACATACAGATACACACACACTACATAGTATACACTTATACATACAGATACACACACACTACATAGCATACACTTATACATACAGATACACACACACTACATAGTATACACTTATACATACAGATACACACACACTACATAGCATACACTTATACATACAGATACACACACACTACGTAGCATACACTTACACATGCAGATACACACACACTACATAGCATACACTTATACATGCAGATACACACACACTACATAGCATACACTTACACAGGCAGATACACACACACTACATAGCTTACACTTATACATACAGATACACACGACACAGCATATACCTATACATGCAGATATACACACACACACTTATATATACAGATACACACACTACACAGCCTACACTTATACATGCAGATACACACACACACACTTATACATGCAGATACACACACACACACTACTACACAGCATACACTTATACATACAGATACACACTACAAAGCATACACTTACACATGCAGATACACACACTACATAGTATACACTTATACATGCAGATATGCACACTTCATAGCTTACATTTATACATGCAGACACACACACTACATAGCCTACACTTATACATACAGATACACACTACACAGCTCACACTTATACATGCAGATACACACACACACACACACACACTTATACATACAGATACACACACACTACACAGCATACACTTATACATGCAGATACACACACTTCATAACTTACATTTATACATGCAGACACACACACTACATAGCCTACACTTATACATACAGATACACACTACACAGCTTACACTTATACATGCAGATACACACACTTCATAACTTACATTTATACATGCAGACACACACACTACATAGCCTACACTTATACATACAGATACACACTACACAGCTTACACTTATACATGCAGATACACACACACACTTATACATACAGATACACACACACACTACACAGCATACACTTATACATGCAGATACACACACTCCATAACTTACATTTATACATGCAGACACACACACTACATAGCCTACACTTATACATACAGATACACACTACACAGCTTACACTTATACATGCAGATACACACACTTCATAACTTACATTTATACATGCAGACACACACACTACATAGCCTACACTTATACATACAGATACACACTACACAGCTTACACTTATACATGCAGATACACACACACACTTATACATACAGATACACACACACACTACACAGCATACACTTATACATGCAGACACACACACTACATAGCCTACACTTATACATACAGATGCACACTACATACCTTACACTTATACATACAGATACACACTACACAGCATACACCTCTACATGCAGATACACACACACACACACACTACATAGCATACACTTATACATGCAGATACACACACTTATACATAAAGATACACACACACACTACACAGCTTACACTTATACATGCAGATACACACACATACACACACTACATAGCATACACTTATACATGCAGATACACACACTTATACATAAAGATACACACACACACACTACACAGCTTACACTTATACATACAGATACACACAAACACTACACAGCTTACACTTATACATGCAGATACACACACATACACACTTATAGATACAGAATGACACACACACTACATCATATATGGGTATCTGTAACTCATTGCATGAGGTCCTTGGGTTGGCAAGCACATTAGCTGGCAGTCTGCGGCTGCCACTGTTCGTTACCCTGGTGTTGCACTGCTCATCGTATAAAACTGAAGGCATGCTAGTATTATAACCAGGGGTTAGACGTCATCACTACCAGAGGTTAGAGGTCACCAATACCTGAGGTCAGAGGGTATACAGCCTTCTTACTCCTACTTAACCCACACACCATTCATTTTCCACAAGGAATCTAACAGGTATATAACCCTGGGAGAGAAAAGCCAGCTGCTTCTGAGTATGGGCCCAATAGAATTTAAAAAAAAAAAATTTTTTTAAATGCATGGGGCAATGCGGGACAGATGGCTAGCAACCCAGGACAGCAGGACAGACCCCTAAAATCGGGACAGTTGGGAGGTATGAGTGCTAACTAAACCATCTGGGGCCATGTCAGTCATTTCCTATAACTATTACTATCTTGTAGCTGGTTAGCCCACGTGTGCAGGAAACTGAATGGCTCCGTCACTGGTGACGTGAGAGCTGCAGTTTAGCTGCTTTCAGAATATGGAAGGGCAAATAAAATGTGCATATTTTTATACTGTGTATTTGCTTATAATAGTTAAAGGGACAGTAAACTCCAACATTTTCTTTCATGCTTTGGATAGAACATACGATCTTAAACAACTTTCTAATTTACTTCTATTATTAAATTTCGTTCATTCTCTTGTTATCTTTTGCTGAAGGAACAGTATTGCACTACTGGCAGGAAGCTGAACACATCTAGTTAGCCAATCACAAGAGACAAATGCGTGCAGGCACCAATCAGCAGCTAGCTCCCACTAGTGTAGGATATGTGCGTATTCTTTTTCATCAAGTGATACCAAGAGAACAAAGCACATTTAGAAGTGAATTAAAAAGTGTCTTAAAATGACATGCTCTGTCTGAATCAGGCAAATTTCATTTTGACTTTCCTATCCCTTTAATACTGTCCATGCATATCATTTTGTAGCAATTGTTGTTTGAAAAAAGCTACACAGGCAGAATCTGAAAATTGTACTGAAATGCCTGCAAAACCTGTATCTTATTAAGCAAATGTCATTATTTAGAGGATAAAGTACTAGATATTAAAGAGATGGGAAAATTACAATTAAACTTTTATCACTCAGAGCCTACATAAAAAACCTTTTCATTTACTAGTATTCTTTGTAACAATGTTGTACACATAGCGGTCAAGATATGAGACTCAAAATTAAAATTTTATGACTCAGATAAAGCCTGGAGTTTTAAAATACTTCAATTTACTTCTTTTAAATGTCTTTTGTTCTCTTGGTATCCTTTTGTTGAAATGTGTATGTAGGTAGGCTCAGAAGGAGCAATCCACTACTGGTTGCTAGCTGCTGATTACTGGGAGCTAGCTGCTGATTACCGGTTGCTAGCTGCTGATTACTCACAGTTATCTGCAGATTACTGGGAGCTAGCTGCAGATTACTGGGAGCTAGCTGCTGATTGGTGATTACACACATATACACCTTGTCATTGGCTTGCTCCCATTACTATTCTGGAGTTCACTTTACCTTTTGCAGAAATGAAGTAGACCTCATTATTATCAGTGAAAGATTTTACAATGCACAGAACATATATACATATGCACTGTGCACCTGCATTTAAATACTGCTTCTGCTCACAGAACATATATTTTATCAGAGGTGCAAGAATGCATGGCACCACCGGCTCTCTGGGCAAGCGGGCTGTCTGAATGTGGGTGCACAGTAAAACGCTATCACTGGAAATTACGTACAGGCTCAATGCTCCTGTTGAAAACTGAAATGCTTTAAATTTGGTGCATTATCACTTACAATGATACTGTAACCCATAAACCTGCCTAGTTTCTTTTGATTTTCTTATGTATTATACCTTGTTTAAATTAGCCATATTCCAAGTATCCAGTGCTTGTTTAACATTCTCATATTTTATTATAGCACTGTGTAGAATCCCTACAATATTTTGAACACTTTTATGATTGCATCTCTTACAATAAGCCTAATGAAGTCTCTGGCACAAATTCATAGCTTGAGCCAAACAACCACCATGGTTTTAGGGTCCCTACAGGATATATGAGAGTACCTTGTGGTTAGTATTGTTAGGCTGACGTTACACACCCATTGCTGTGTTAAAAAACGGTGTGAAGTGCAGTAGAAAACGTGTTACAGAGATCCTGTGTGCTGAACTGAAGTGCACAATGTAAAAAAGCAAAGATGTCACGTGATTGTGTACTGCTTCTGTCACAGGATGTGAGAATACCTTAGCTCCACGATGGAGACACCCAGTGTGAAAATGTAGAGTGTCACTAAATAGCGCTTGTAAGGGGTTAAAATAAAAGAACAACTTTAAAGAGAGCTGTGGGCACAGGAAGAAAATCAAGGTAGTTTCCCCAGCAGGTTAATGTATCTTTAAAAATAATGGAATCTTTATAGATGGACGTGTTTTCAGATCCTTTAAATGGTCACATACGTGTTTCTTGTGATCTATATTCTGAGGATAGCTATAGAACAGACTCATGGGTATTCTAGTGTTAGACACACAGATGGTTCTTCACTGTAATTTAATGTAATATACTTGTGTGTCAAATACTTAGATCAGGGTGTGATTGGTGTTTTATGCAGTCAAAGGTCAAATACATTCACCCTGAAAATCCCTCTGCACAGATAGCTGTAATGGGATTTCCCTCTCAACCTCCCAGCCATTATGACATCCAACCTTTCTGGACTTTACATTGTTTATTCAAGAGTTTGAGGTCATGAATGTATCTGGTCTGTATACTGAGCAGTCAGTATATATTACTTGTATAGTTCTCTAAACTAGTGTTTCTCAATCAATCAATGTGCCATGAGAGAGCCTGAGGTGTGCCGCAAGAGATCCTGAGGTGTGCCGCGAGAGAGAGCCCGAGGTGTGCCGCAAGAGATCCTGAGGTGTGCCGCGAGAGAGAGCCCGAGGTGCTTGGCGAGAGAGAGCCCGGGGTGTGCCACCAATTTTGGAAAGTAAAAATTATTTTCGTTCAAAGTTACAACACTCCATTGCCTATTTATATAATTTTTGCATAAATGCTTTCACCAGCTCAAAAGGGCAATAAATGCAAAACTTTTCTTTCATGATTCAGATAGAGTGTAAGATTGTAAAAATATTTTCAATGTATTTCTATTACCAAATATTCCCTTTTTTTGGTATCCTTTGGTGAAAAGCAGATAGTTTCAGGAGCGTGCACTTGTCTAGATCACTATATGCTTTCTCCTACATTGGTGTGTCCGGTCCACGGCTTCATCCTTACTTGTGGGATATTCTCTTCCCCTACAGGAAATGGCAAAGAGAGCACACAGCAAAAGCTGTCCATATAGCCCCCCCTCTGGCTCCGCCCCCCAGTCATTCTCTTTGCCGCTCTGAACAAGTAGCATCTCCACGGGGATGGTAAAGAGTATGTGGTGTTAGTTGTAGTTTTATTTCTTCTATCAAGTGTTTGTTATTTTAAAATAGTGCCGGTTTGTACTATTTACTCTACAACAGAAAGTGATGAAGATTTCTGTTAAAAGAGGAGTATGATTTTAGCACCAGTAACTAAAATCCATTGCTGTTCCCACGCAGGACTGATGAAACCAGAGAACTTCAGTTGGGGGGAACAGTTTGCAGACTTCTCTGCTCCAGGTATGATCAGTCTATTTTCTAACAAGACATAGTAATGCTAGAAGACTGTCAGTTTCCCTTAAGGGATCGGTAAGCCATTTTCATAGACTCAGTAACAGAATTAAGGCTTATAAATTGGGCTCTATACTGGTTGACACTATTGTGGGCTAAATCGATTGGTTTATATCATATTTATTTGACATTTGAGAGTGTTTTGTGAACTTTGAAACACATTTGGGAACGTTTTATTTCGCCTGGCACTTGTTTAGACGCCTAATCTAGTCAGAAAGGCCCCTTCACTCTGGTATGCAGAGGGAGGAGGCCTCATTTTCGCGCCTCAGTTGCGCAGTTACTTCTCAAGGCAGTGCATGCAGCTTCATGTGAGAGGGTCCTGTGTCTGAGAAACAGACTCAGGAAGGCTTATATTCTGTGGTGAATAACCCCTAAGGAAGGTAAAAGCCGCAGCAAAGTCTGTGGCAGGGACTGTAGTGTGATTTAAACCGGTAAATTGAATAATTAGCTCCGGTTTGCTCATTTAGGTTGTTAGAGACTTGAAATTTGGTGTGCAATACTTTCAAGGCATTAAGACACTGGGGTGTAAATTTTATAAAGATCGGATATTTTCTTGATAGTTATTCAAACATTCAGAAATAAAGTGTGCTCTTTTTATTATTTAAAGAGACAGTAACAGTTTTGTTTAAAATCGTCTTTATTGCATTAATAGCCTGCCTAAATCTGTCTAACATGTCTGTACCTTCAGATAGCAGATGTTCTTTGTGTATGGAAGCAAAGGTGGTTCCCCCTTTAAATGTATGTGCAAATTGTGCCATGGCGTCCAAACAAAGTAAGGACAGTTCTGTCACATTTAATAAGGTTGCCCAAGATGATTCTTCAAATGAAGGTAGTGGGGATAGCTCATCATCCTCTCCTTCTGTGTCAACACCAGTTTTGCCCGCGCAGGCGATACCTAGTACATCTAGCGCGCCAATGCTTGTTACTATGCAGCAATTAACAGCAGTAATGGATAATTCTATAGCAAATCTTTTATCCAAACTGCCAGCATTTCCCAGAAAGCGTGATTGCTCAGTTTTAAGAGGATGAGGATGAGCAAGTTGGCGCTGACGATAATTTATCTGTTATACCCTCACATCAATCTGAGTTGGCAGTGAGGGAGGGTCTGTCTGAGGGAGAAATTTCTGATTCAGGAAAAATTTCTCAGCAGGCAGAACCTGATATCGTGGCATTTAAATTTAAGCTAGAACATCTCCGCGCCCTGCTTAAGGAGGTGCTAGCTACTCTTGATGATTGTGATTCTTTGGTGATTCCAGAGAAGTTGTGCAAAATGGACAAATTCTTAGAGGTCCCAGTGCACGCTGATGCTTTTCCGATACCCAAGAGGGTGGCGGACATAGTGACTAAGGAGTGGGAGAAGCCAGGTGTACCTTTTGTTCCCCCTCCTATATTTAAGAAAATGTTCCCCATTGTCGACCCCAGAAGGGACGCATGGCAAACAGTCCCTAAGGTAGAGGGGGCAGTTTCAACGTTAGCCAAGCGCACAACTATTCCTATTGAGGACAGTTGCGCTTTCAAAGATCCTATGGATAAAAAATTGGAATGATTGCTTAAAAAGATATTTGTTCAGCAAGGTTTCCTTCTTCAACCAATTTCGTGCATTATTCCTGTCACCACGGCGGCGTCTTTTTGGTTCGAGGAACTAGAAAATTCGCTCCAAAAGGAGACTCCATATGATGAAGTCATGGACAGAATTCACGCACTAAAGTTGGCTAATTCCTTTATTTTGGATGCCGCTTTTCAATTGGCAAAAATAGCGGCGAAAAATTCAGGTTTTGCAATAGTGGCGCGCAGGGCACTTTGGCTAAAATCTTGGTCGGCGGATGTGTCGTCCAAAACAAAATTGCTTAATATTCCTTTCAAAGGTAAGACCCTTTTCGGGCCAGAATTGAAGGAGATTATTTCAGACATTACTGGGGGAAAGGGCCATGCCCTCCCACAGGATAGGCCTTTCAAGGCTAAGAACAAATCTAATTTTCGTTCCTTTCGCAATTTCAGGAACGGACCGGCTCCTAACTCTGCAGCCTCTAGACAAGAGGGTAACGCTTCCCAGCCTAAACCAGCATGGAAACCATTGCAAGGCTGGAACAAGGGTAAACAGGCCAAGAAGCCTGCTGCTGCTACCAAGACAGCATGAAGGGGTAGCCCCCGATCCGGGACCGGATCTAGTAGGGGGCAGACTTTCTCTCTTTGCTCAGGCTTGGGCAAGAGATGTTCCGGATCCCTGGGCATTAGAAATAGTCTCTCAGCTGTATCTTCTAGAGTTCAAGGAACTTCCTCCAAGGGGAAGGTTCCACATGTCTCGCTTATCTTCAGACCAGATAAAGAGACAGGCATTCTTACATTTCGTAGGAGACCTATTAAAGATGGGAGTGATACACCCAGTTCCAACAGCGGAACAAGGTCTGGGTTTTTACTCAAACCTGTTTGTAGTTCCCAAAAAAGAGGGAACTTTCAGGCCAATTCTGGATTTAAAAATTCTAAACAAATTCCTCAGAGTTCCATCATTCAAAATGTAAACCATTCGGACGATTTTACCAACAATCCAGGAGGGTCAATATATGACTACCATGAACTTAAAGGATGCGTACCTGCATATTCCTATCCACAAGGATCATCATCAGTTCCTGAGGTTCGCCTTTCTGGACAAACATTACCAGTTCGTGGCTCTTCCATTCGGTTTAGCCACTGCTCCCAGAATTTTCACAAAGGTGCTAGGGTCCCTTCTAGCGGTTCTAAGGCTGAGGGGCATTGCTGTAGCACCTTACCTAGACGACATTCTAATCCAAGCGTCGTCTCTTTCCAAAGCAAGGGCTCATACAGACATTGTTTTAGCCTTTCTCAGGTCTCACGGGTGGAAGGTGAACATAGAAAAGAGTTCCCTGTCCCCGTCCACAAGGGTTCCTTTTCTGGGAACAATAATAGATTCTGTAGAAATGAAGATTTTTCTGACAGAGGTCAGAAAGTTAAAGCTTCTAAACACTTGTCAAGTTCTTCAATCTATTCCTCAGCCTTCCATAGCTCAGTGCATGGAGGTAATAGGATTAATGGTTGCAGCAATGGACGTGGTTCCTTTTGCTCGAATTCATCTAAGACCATTGCAACTGTGCATGCTCAAACAGTGGAATGGGGATTATGCAGACTTGTCTCCCCAGATTCAAGTAGACCAGGTAACCAGAGACTCACTCCGCTGGTGGTTGACTCAGGATCACCTGTCTCAGGGAATGAGTTTCCGCAGACCAGAGTGGGTCATTGTCACGACCGACGCCAGTCTCTTAGGCTGGGGCGCGGTCTGGGACTCCCTGAAAGCTCTGGGTCTATGGTCTCGGGAAGAGTCTCTTCTCCCGATAAACATTTTGGAACTGAGAGCAATATTCAATGCGCTCCTGGCTTGGCCTCAACTAGCGAAGGCCAGATTCATAAGATTTCAGTCGGACAACATGACGACTGTAGCGTACATCAATCATCAGGGGGGAACAATGAGTTCCTTGGCGATGAGAGAGGTATCCAAGATCATCAAATGGGCGGAGGATCACTCCTGCCATCTATCTGCAATTCACATCCCAGGAGTAGACAACTGGGAAGTGGATTATTTGAGTCGTCAGACTTTCCATCCGGGGGAGTGGGAACTCCACCCGGAGGTCTTTGCCCAGTTAACTCAACTATGGGGCATTCCAGATATGGATCTGATGGCGTCTCGTCAGAACTCCAAGGTTCCTCGCTACGGGTCCAGATCCAGGGATCCCAAGGCGACACTAGTGGATGCATTGGTGGCGCCTTGGTCGTTCAATCTAGCTTATGTGTTTCCACCGTTCCCTCTCCTTCCCAGGCTTGTAGCCAGGATCAAACAGGAGAAGGCCTCGGTGATTCTATTAGCTCCTGCGTGGCCACGCAGGACTTGGTATGCAGACCTGGTATGTCATCGGCTCCACCATGGAAGCTACCTTTGAGACAGGATCTTCTAGTACAAGGTCCATTCGAACATCCAAATCTAGTCTCTCTGCAACTGACTGCTTGGAAATTGAATGCTTGATTCTATCTAAGCGTGGATTTTCAGCTTCAGTTATAGATATTCTGGTTCAAGCCAGAAAACCTGTGACTAGGAAAATTTACCATAAGATATGGCAAAAATATATCCGTTGGTGCGAATCCAAGGGATTCTCTTTGAATAAAATTAAAATTCCTAGGATACTTTCCTTTCTCCAAGAGGGTTTGGATAAAGGTTTGTCAGCTAGTTCTCTAAAAGGACAGATATCTGCTCTGTCTGTTTTATTGCACAAACGTCTGGCAGCCGTGCCAGATATACAGGCGTTTGTACAGGCGTTAGTCAGAATCAAGCCTGTCTACAGACCTATGACTCCTCCATGGAGTCTAAACTTAGTTCTTTCAGTTCTTCAAGGGGTTCTGTTTGAACCCTTACATTCCATAGATATTAAGTTACTATCTTGGAAAGTTCTGTTTTTGGTTGCTATTTCTTCTGCTAGAAGAGTTTCTGAATTATCTGCTTTGCAGTGTACTTCACCCTATCTGGTATTCCATACAGATAAGGTAGTTTTACGTACCAAGCCTGGTTTTCTTCCCAAAGTGGTTTCCAACAGGAATATTAACCAGGAAATAGTTGTTCCTTCTCTGTGTCCGAATCCAGTTTCGAAGAAGGAACGTTTGTTACACAACCTAGATGTGGTCCGTGCTTTAAAATTCTATTTAGAAGCAACAAAGGATTTCAGACAGACATCATCCTTGTTTGTCGTTTATTCTGGTAAGAGGAGAGGGCAGAAAGCTACTGCTACCTCTCTTTCCTTTTGGCTGAAAAGCATCATCAGATTGGCTTATGAGACTGCCGGACGGCAGCCTCCTGAACGAATTACAGCTCACTCTACTAGAGCTGTGGCTTCCACATGGGCTTTCAAGAACGAGGCTTCTGTTGATCAGATCTGTAAGGCAGCGACTTGGTCTTCTCTGCATACTTTTGCCAAATTTTACAAATTCGATACTTATGCTTCTTCAGAGGCTGTTTTTGGGAGAAAGGTTTTGCAAGCTGTGGTGCCTTCCGTTTAGGTAACCTGACTTGTTCCCTCCCTTCATCCGTGTCCTAAAGCTTTGGTATTGGTTCCCACAAGTAAGGATGAAGCCGTGGACCGGACACACCAATAAAGGAGAAAACAGAATTTATGTTTACCTGATAAATTTCTTTCTCCTACGGTGTGTCCGGTCCATGGCCCGCCCTGGCTTTTAGTCAGGTTTAAAATTTTTATTTCTGTACACTACAGTCACCACGGCACCCTATAGTTTCTCCTTTTTCTCCTAACCGTCGGTCGAATGACTGGGGGGCGGAGCCAGAGGGGGGCTATATGGACAGCTTTTGCTGTGTGCTCTCTTTGCCATTTCCTGTAGGGGAAGAGAATATCCCACAAGTAAGGATGAAGCCGTGGACCGGACACACCGTAGGAGAAAGAAATTTATCAGGTAAACATAAATTCTGTTTTTTTTACAATGCTATACATTTGCTGGAGCATTAGATGGGATTCTTTTCCATACAGTGCTCCAGACACGTGCACAATACCTACCTAGGTACGCTCTTCAACAAAGAGTACCATTAGAATTAGAAATAAATAGAATATTTTTAATTGTATGCTCTACCAGAATCATGAAAGTAAAAATGGTTTTCATGTTCCTTTTATATTTATGTAACACTAGTGGGAAAGCCTGCCCAGAGGGCAGTCTATAGTGGTGACGGAACCACCCTGCCATTTTTGGAATCTACCTGGATGCAGCTTATGCTGCATCCAGATGGATTCCGAAAAAAGCAGGGTGGTGAAAGAATCCATCCAGGTGGATTCTTTCACCACCCCTTTTGTTCTCTCTCTCCCCCCTCTCTTTTGCTCTCTCCCCCCTCTCTTTTGCTCTCGCTCCCCCTTCTCTTTTGCTCTCGCTCCCCCTTCTCTTTTGCTCTCGCTCCCCCTTCTCTTTTGCTCTCGCTCCCCCTTCTCTTTTGCTCTCGCTCCCCCTTCTCTTTTGCTCTCGCTCCCCCTCTCTTTTGCTCTCTCTCCCCTCTCTTTTGCTCTCTCTCCTCCTCCTCTTTTGCTCTCTCTCCTCCTCCTCTTTTGCTCTCTCTCCCCCTTCTCTTTTGCTCTCTCTCCTCCTTCTCTTTTGCTCTCTCTCCCCCTTCTCTTTTGCTCTCTCTCCCCCTTCTCTTTTGCTCTCTCCCCCCTCCTCTTTTGCTCTCTCCCCCCTCCTCTTTTGCTCTCTCCCCCTCCTCTTTTGCTCTCCCCCCCCTCTCTTTTGCTCTCTCCTCCTCCTCTCTTTTGCTCTCTCCTCCCCCTCTCTTTTGATCTCTCTCCCCCTCTATTTTGCTCTCTCTCCCCCTCTCTTTTGCTCTCTCTCCCCCCTCTCTTTTGCTCTCTCTCTCCCCCCTCTCTTTTGCTCTCTCTCCCCCCTCTCTTTTGCTCTCTCTCCCCCCTCTCTTTTGCTCTCTCTCCCCCTCTCTTTTGCTCTCTCTCCCCCCTCTCTTTTGCTCTCTCTTTCCCCTCTCTTTGCTCTCTCTCCCCTCTCAGTCTATGTGTTAAAATAAAAAAATTGAATTTAGGGCAATTGAATTGCCCTAACTTAAACAGCTCTTTTGCAGTTACCAAAATTTCTAAGTCCCCCCTAACAGTAAAACCCACCACACCCCAAAATAAATAAACCCAACACTAAAAAACCTAAACTATCCATTGCCCTGAAAATGGCATTTGTATGGGCATTGCCCTGAAAATGGCATTCAGTTATTTTGCTGCCCATCCCTAATCTAAAAAAAAACTAAATCTAACTCCTAAAAATTAAAAAATTAAACCTAAGTTTAAATTAACCTAAATTACAGAAAATAAAAAAACAAATTACCAAAGTTTACAAAATTAAACCTAATCCCTATGAAAATAAACCCCCCTCCAAAAAATAAAAACACCCCCTAATTCAAAAATAAACTGCCAGTAGCCCTTAAAAGGGCTTTTTGCATAGCATTGCCCCAAGATAAACAGCTCTTTTACAGAAAAAAGTCTAAGTCCAACTAACAGTAAACCCCCCCCACCCACCAAACCCCCAAAATAAAAGAACCTAACACTAAAAAACCTAAACTACCCATTGCTCTGAAAAGGGCATTTATCTCTTTTACTGCCCATACCAAATCTAAATAAAATAAAAAATAAAAAAAACCTTACAAAAACCTAAGTCTAACCCCCAGGTTGGTACTCACCGTTCCTGAAGTCTGACGGAGAAAGTCCTGTTCCAGGCGGTGAAGTCTTCCAAGCGGCGACCTCTTCTTCTTTCTTCTTCCAGGAACATCCGGCGCGGAGCGGAGCTGAAGACTGATAACCGCAGAGCTGAAGACCGGCAACCCTGGAAAGTAAGGCCAGCGACCGCGGATCCATGGAGCATGGAGGATCCTTTTGTACGATCACCGCAGAACACTGGAACACGCCGAACAAATTAAAATCAGCCAATAGAATGAGAGCTACTCAAATCCTATTGGCTGTTCAAATCAACCAATAGGATGAGAACTACTAAAATTCTATTGGCTGATTTGAATAGCCAATAGAATTTCAGTAGCTCTCATCCTAATGGCTGATTTGAACAGCCAATAGGTTTTGAGTAGCTCTCATCCTATTGGCTGATTTGAATTTCAAAATCAAATCAGCCAATAGGAATTCAAGGGACGCCATCTTTAATCTCATACCTTGAATTCACTATTCTGTGTACGGCGGCGATCGTACGATGAGGATCCTCCACACTCCATGGCTCCGCAATTGCCGGTCTTCAGTTCCAGGATCACCGGTCTTCAGTTCTGCGGTCATCGGTATTCAGCTCCGCGCCGGATGTTCCTGGAAGAAGAAAGAAGAGGTCGCCACTTGGAAGAAGATTTGAACAGGACCTTCTCCGCCGGACATCAGGAACGGTGAGTAGCAACCTGGGGGTTAGACTTAGGTTTTTTTATGGATTTTTTGGGGGGGTTGTTTTATTTAGATTAGGGATGGGCAGTAAAAGAGCTAAATGCCCTTTTAAGGGCAATGACGAAACAAATGCCCTTTTCAGGGCAATGGGTAGTTTAGGTTTTTTTAGTGTTAGGTTCTTTTATTTTGGGGGGGTTGGTGGGTGGGGGGGGGTTACTGTTAGAGGGACTTAGACTTTTTTTTCTGTGAAAGAGCTGTTTATCTTGGGGCAATGTCCTGCAAAAAGCCCTTTTAAGGGTTACTGGCAGTTTATTCTTAGAATAGGTGGTGTTTTTATTTTGGGGGGCTTTTTTATTTTCATAGGGATTAGGTTTAATTTTGTAAACTTTGGTCATTTTGTTTTTTTATTTTCTGTAATGTTAGCCTTTTTTTTATTTTTTGTAATCTTAGTTTTTTTTGTTTTTTTTTGTAACTTTAGTATTTTTTAGTTTAGTTAATTTGTGTTAATTTAGGGGGTGTTAGGTCAGGGGGCTTTGTAATTTAATTAGTTATTTGCGTTGTGGGTTTTGGCAGTTTAAGGGTTTAATAGGTTAATTATGTTTATTGCGATGTGTGGTTTTGGTGGTTTAGGGGTTAATAGGGTAAATAGGTTTATTGGGATGTTGGGGTTTTGCGGTTTAGGGGTTAATAGGGTAATTTAGGTTTATTGCGATGTGGGAGTTTTGCGGTTTAGGGGTTAATAGGGTAATTAGGTTTATTGCGATGTGGGATTTTTGAGGTTTAGGGGTTAATAGGGTAATTAGGTTTATTGTGATGTGGGATTTTTGCGGTTTAGGGGTTAATAGGGTAATTAGGTTTATTGCGATGTGTGGGTTAATAGGTTAATTAGGTTTATTGCGATGTGGGGGTTTTGCGGTTTAGGGGTTAATAGGGTAATTAGGTTTATTGCGATGTGAGCGATTGAAGATTAAGGGGTTAATTACTTTATTATTTTGCGATGTGGGGGTTTGCAGTGTATGAGTTAATAATTTGTGTGGGAGGTTCGTTTTTTTTTGTTATACTTTGTGCGGACTTTTTTTAATACTTGCGGGCGGTTAGTTTTTTGCTTTTGTAATGCTCCGTTTGCCTTTGCTGCATCCACCGGGATGTAGTGTAAATTCTTTCACCACCCTGCCATTTTCGGAATTCACCTGGATGCAGTGAATTCTTTTGTCCTCGCGCTGCCAACATTCCATTGAGGATGCGTGCGCAACTGCCGACGGCGATGGACATTACAAACGCAATTATAGTATATATTGGTTTATTTTGCTGTAAATACTAAACAAAAGCGTCACCAATAGACCACCAGTAATACAACAATAATTACATCATCGCGTTCCAAGGGCTGTTGGGTTAACATCGGTTATGGTTGTGTGGAATGAGAGCCTGACCTGGAATAAATGGTGGGTGTGCAACAGTGCATTAAAGGGACATGAAACAAAACCTTTTTCTTTCATGATTCAGATAGATTATACATTTTTAAACAACTTTCTAATTTAATTCTGTTTTCAATTTTGTTTCATTCGCTTGAAATCTTTTATTGAAGAAGCAGCAATGCACTCCTGGGAGCTAGCTGAACACATTTGTAAGCCAATGAAAATGGGCATGCAAGTTCAGTCACCAATCAGCAGCTAGCTCCAAGCTCCTATCTAGATATACTTTTCAACAAAGGATACCAATATAATGAAGCAAATTAGATAAAAGAAGTAAATTGGAAAGTTGAATGTTATATCTGAATCATGTAAGAAACAAATTGGGTTTCCTGTCCCTTAAAGGGACATGAAACACATATCTTTTCTTTCATGATTTAGAAAGAGCATGTCATTTTAAACAACTTTCTAATTTACTTCTATTATCTAATGTGCTTCATTCTCTTGATATACTTTACTGAAAAGCATATATAGATAGGCTTAGTAGCTGCTGATTGGTTGCTGCACATAGGTGCCTCGTGTAATTGGCTCACCCATGTGCATTGCAATTTCTTCAACACAGGATATCTGAAGAATGAAGCAAAATAGATAATAGAAGTAAATTGGAATCTTGTTTATAATTGTATTCTCTAATTGAATCATGAAAGAAAAGTTTGGGGTTTAGTGTCCTTTTAAAGCACAAAGTCGTGTATGTGGTCAGACACTTATAAATGAGCCTGTGGTTCCAAGTAAGTTAAAGACATTTTGCACTAAACATTCATCACTGTCAATTTTTTCATTTTGAAGTGTTAATATAAAAACGGGATTTAATAGAATCTAAATAAAGCCAATGTAGTGTAAACTGTAAAATGCTATAAATGTACAGGAATTGACACACAAGCTCAGCAATACGAACTCAGGTGTGCAGTGACACAAATTTGCTTTGCCAAGTGTGCCACAGTTCCTAATTGTACAACTATATTTAAATGAAACAGTTTCGCCAGTCTAATATTTATGTAACATTTGTTTAACTTTATTTTGCTGGGGAAAAAAAGCGCCACCAATTGACCACCTGTAATATGTAAATGATTACATCATTAAGTATCGCAGACTGTTTAGTTTAACATGATGGCTATGGTTAAGAAGGTTTAGGCAGTAGACAGAAAGTATAACAACAATTATTTCCAATTTGTATTCTCGTTGACAGGTGATTTTTCATATCTATTTCAGTTATGTCTTGTATGTTATGAGACACTTTCAAAAAAGTTCATGGTACCAAGTAAGTTAAAAGGGCATTTTATCATGTCTTTGCTCGATTATAAGACGACCCTAATTATAAGATGACCCCCCAAACTTTCATGTATTAGAGGGAAAAACAACAGCACCTGTATTTGTTTTTATTTTTCCTGGGATATGTAGTTCACAAAGATGTGCTCTAACTAGGAGCACAGACTGATAGACAGGGCTAAGGAGCATACTGTACAGTACTACAGCATTTACAAAGCATGTACTCTGTAGCTCATGTGACACACGCTTAAGTTTGCCCGTTTGCTCCCTAGCCTAGTTGCCCCATATGGGCTAGGGAGCAAACGGGCAAACTTAAGCACAGGAGTCACGAGGGTCACATGAGCTACACAGTACATGCTTTGTAGAATGCTGTAATACGGTATTCAGTATGCACCTTAGCCCTACCTATCAGTGTGTTCCTGTGATCAGTCTTTTGTGAATTACCGGTATATACAGGGCCGTCTTTAAAACACAGGGCAAAAGGGGCGGATGCCCAGGGCCCTGTCTTTGTTGACCCAAGAGTCCTACAAAAAAAAATGTATTTTTTTTTTGTTCATGCCAGACTGCTGATGTCATGTGACATGGGACACACACACAGTCAGTGCTAATACTGTCACAGTCAAAAGTTCTCTGCTTATATTTATTTGTGAGAAACTGTGCCAGACCGTGCTGGTGTCATGTGACATGCCAAGCTAGTGCCATGTGCAACACTAAATGCTAATCCCTAACTCGGCATCCAGCCAATCCCACTGCACCAGAAAAGGTCCTGCTGGGGTTACCACGGTTACCAGGTAACTACTCTAGTGGTGGGGATAGTTTCTGGGTAGGGCTGACTGTAGGCGCATGCAGCAGAAAGCTGGAGCGGCAGGCAGGTGAGAATTTGAGCATCTGTGCAGCTGCACACACTGCTCTCTTCAGTCTTGAGGCTGTGGGACTCGTATCACACTGTATCCATGCAGCCTTGGGCAGACAGTATCCAGTCTGCTGGTCCCCTTAGCCCTGCTCTTTCTGCTGTGGCCCTAAGATCAACTAACTGAAGTTTGTTATGGGGACAGTGCTTTGTAGAAAGGTGTCAGTGGGAAGAATAAGTGAGTGCACACACGCCCCTCCCCCATGCAGCATTGTCAAGTGCAGGGTGAGAGGGAACTTGTACCTAGCAAAGAAGTGACATGTGCTGCTGTGGCTGATGTATAGTGTCATGCTGATGCTTCACACATTAAGGTAAGGTTTATTTTTATAGTTTTTTTTTTCTCTCTCTCTCAGATTTTACAGCTTCCCATAGTAGTTTTGCTGTTCCAGTCAGTAAACTTATATTTATCTGCACCTCCATGCTTCCTCCTCAGTCTTTACCTTGCTTTGCTCCTGTTGGCTGCCCTAAATCTCTTTAACCAGATAACCTCACACCAGAATCACATTCAAATGTATATTAAATTAATCCACAGTGGAGGAATTTATATATTTATTTACTTATTAGTACTGCTTAGGCCCAGTTTCACATATTGCAATTTATTTCATTTTGTTTAAATGATTAGCCCAGCAGTGGATGATCCACTGATGGGCTAATAATTTAAAAACAATTATAAAATACATTGATTTAGGTGTTTTTTTAGGATGATGGGGGGGGGGGGGGGGGGCTAGAAAATGTTTGCCCAGGGTCCTGACAATATTAAAGACGGAAAAATATCAGATACACAGCCATGATAAAAGAGGAGACCAGCTGGTATCAATAAGAGGCGCCAAAAATAGAACAAAAATTATCAAAATAAATGTGATAAAAATTAATAAGATCAGTATAGCACAAAATGGTCAGAGTGAAAATATATAAGCACAAATATCACACATAAATAACACAGAACACAATTAATAAAATATTACGCTAAAAATCCTACATATAAAAATGTAGTATCGATATGAACTAAACTGAAATTAACATAGTAAATATCCTCATATAAAGGTAATGAAAAAATAAAAATATAAATATATAAATAAAATGAATGGAAAATGTACAAATAAAAAAATAAAATGAGTTAAAGTAAAATTAATATAAGGAATGTCCAGGTGATTAAAAGTGGAAGTTTGTCCAAAGCGTGTTTACAGAACTCAGGGCTAGCGTTAGAGTATCCTTTTGGCGCTCCCTGTGGCCGCAATTTATCACCTACTACGCCCTGGAGACCATCTGTTATCCTGCTCGTCTTGCCTACAATTGGTGAACACTGTGGGAACTGCATCACATTTCGGATCCCCTTGCTAGGACAAGTTTACCAGTTCCAAGCGTTTTGGGAGTCTGCCGGGCGACTCTTTGAACCCGGCCTGCTGTCACTGCACATTGGTGCTTTTTACCACGTGAGTAGGTTCACTGTTTACCTGCATTTCCTTTCTTCTGGTCGCTCTGATTTGCACTATGTGGCGCCCTCTGTCTCTTGTTTTACAGAAATATTAAAGACGGCCCTGGGTACATATACAGTACTTCTGAGTCAAGTAACTGCTGCACCGCTTACATGACCCCCACACAGCTCTTGTGACTCTGCGCAGCTCACGTGACGTTCATATACATATTTTTTTAAGCAAGTAGGTGGGTAGAATTTACAGCTCAGCTCCTTTCACATAAATAAGTGCAATACTAATCATTGGAGTCTGCTTTCCCTTTAAATAAGGGGTCTCTTATGGCTGTAGATTACATCAGTAAATGTTATGAAATGCAGCAACCTCGTTAGCAGTCAGGGTTTTTTTGATGGGAGGAAAGAAACCCGCTCACATGACCCCTGTGCAGCTCTTGTGACCCTGCGCAGCTCACGTGACCTCCGCGTGGCTCTCGGCGCCACTGATCTGAGGTTTAATAGAGTTTGAAAGTAAGACGACCTCGATTTATAAGACGAGGTCGATTTTTTCAGAAGTTTTTTTCTGAAAAAAACCTAGTCTTATAATTGAGCAAATACGGTATATTGGAATAGAATTCAAATATTAAACTGTAACATAGTATAAATTTACAGTTCATTACACAAGACTCCAGCATTGCCACAGTCTGATGAAATCTGAGAACTACAAGCTGTACTTCAGTATCCTTCCATCTTCGTATGTAGCGGAATCTGAGACCTGCTCCTCATTGGCTATTATGTTTGGTGTCACGCCTATGTGCTGCCTTTTTATGCAATTTTTTTTATTTATTGCAATTTTTTTTTTCTTTGCTTCTCTTCACTTATTGGAAGATGAAAATATTGTTCTAAATACATTTTGAAAGTATTAAATAACGGCTGTCTGCCAATAGAAACATTTTGTGTGTTGCTGCCAAAATGCATATTTTATGACAAATAATGAATTTCTGATTCAAAGATGTTTTTGACTTTGACACAGGGTGACGATATTCTTATGTATTGAGAGAGAATTTAGTACGCAGATTTCTATCAGAAAAAATATTTCTATTTTAACCCCCAAAAACTTGAATTAGTTTTGTAAATATGCTTATGATTTAGAAGACTATGTTTTGAGTGAAAATTGGAAAAATGTGTTTTTTATTTTTATCCAAAAGTTAGTTTTCTTCCCAAAATCATATTAAAGGGACATTAAACCCAAAAATTTGCTTTCATAATTCAGACAGATAATACAATTTTAAACAACATTCCAATTTACTTCTATTATCTAATTTGCTTCATTCTTTAGATATATTTTGTTAAAGAAATAGCAATGCACACGGGTGAGCCAATCACAGGAGGCATCTATGTGCAGCAACCAATCAGAAGCTACTGAGCCTATCTAGATATGCTTTTCAGGAAAGAATATCAAGAGAATGAAGCAAATTAGATAATAGAAGTAAATTAGAAAGCTGGTTAAAATGGTATTCTCTATCTGAATCATGAAAGAAAAAAATGTGGGTTTAATGTCCCTTTAATGCCATATCAGAGAACACCATTAAATAGACATTAGTTATTTATAATATATATATAGATATCAGAAACGGATCACTATATTGCAAAAGATCTACATATATAAAAATGATTTAAAACTGCCATTTTTTAAAGCAAAATTGGTATTGTTTTAGATTCCAGTTGCAGACCTCTTGAAACGATTCTTTAGTGTGTCTCATCTCTATTACTCTGACCAATTAGGGACGAATATTAAAGGGACAGTAAAGTCAAAATGAAACTTTCCGATAGAGCATGCAATTTTAAACAACTTTCCAATTTACTTCTAAAATCAAAGTTGCTTTGTTCTATTGGTATCCTTTGTTGAAGGCTAAACCTAGGTAGGCTGATGTGAGATTAGGCGCGTGCACGTGTCTATAGCAGTCTATAAACATTGCACCCAGATGGCTAGAGACACATGCACGCTCCTGAGCTCACCTGGGATTACTCTTTAACAAAGGATGCCAAGAGAACTAAGCAAAATTGCTAATATAATTAAATTGGAAATTTGTTTACAATGTTGTGCTCTATCCAATCAATTCAAGTTTAATGTTGACCTTACTCTCCCTTTAATTAAGTCCTGCACATATCAACCAATTGCTCTTCAGCATGTAAATATGATAATACCATACTGAAGCGGCCTTCATCCGCTTCCCTGCCAGTGAAACCCACAACTCAACTGCTCTCTTGTTATCAAAGATTAAATCTTATTATCGCCTAATCCACACATTTCACAACTTTCTTATCAATAGATAACTATAAAAGGAGATTCCAGTATTTTTATTTTAAACCTATTTCCTTCTTTTACTATGTGTTTAATTCCTGCAAAAAGGTCCAAGTTTCACTCCTGGAACACCCACATTGTGTTCCATATGAGAATACGACCAGTAACTGGAGCATACACAAATATGCCTGCTTTCCACTTGCTCACCAGCTGTGCGGCACATGAGACGGACTTAAACTACTCATGTAACCCCTTTGCATATTGTAACAGAATGGTACTGAGTTAAAAATAAAACTACATCTTATTTTCATTGTGTCCCTTTAATTTTGCCACACGTTTCTGGGTGTAGAGTTTTGTTCCCAGGACTAGCATGTTCCTCATCAGTGGTATTTGACACATACATTACAGAGAGCTAGAAAATGTTCCATACATATTGGCAGAGCAAGTCCGCTCTCTGTCCATGTAATACTGGGAGACCATGCACACATCTGGTGACTGAACACTATGCCAGATGTCTGTCCAATAAAACAGACCTGCAAGCAATTAATCAAATGACAAGGGAGCATGAGAGGAAGAAAGGGGGAAGAAAACGAAGAGGCCTGTACAGTGTGTTGCGCATTCCTTCGATCTGATCATTAATGCTTGTTTTCATGACTAGCAAGACAAAACTTATTTAAGATAAACTGGGCAGGATTTGCATTTCAGCTGGCTGGGCTTATCATAACATGTTCTCTCAGGGATTTCTACAGCAAGAGAAAGCCACGTCACCTCCAATTCTTAGCTTTGCAGATAGGAGAAACCTACTAATTGCTTTACAGAGCCCATATTTCTATAAACTTCCTGCTTGCAGGAACAAACTCTTGTGCCCCACAAGGGATAAAATAAAATAGCCCCCTTTGTTTCTTTAGCAACAGTCATATTGTATTTAATACTACTAGATACAGTTCTGCTAATATTCCAACTGAACTATTTATAACAGTTTTTTTTATTTTACTTGGCAAAATATATGCATATTTATGTACACTGGGGAAGATAAAAACAGAGATGTGCACACATTTTAAATGCCTAAAGGAACATATTAGTTGTAATATAGATTTATGTACAGACTTGTTAATGCCAATAAATCAATAATAAATAAATATATATATACTGCATGTACCCCGTAACACTGTAATGTCTCCAAATCAGAGCGAATGTTGGGGTTTCATTAATGAGGAAGGCGTTTAAAGGGACATTAAATACTTAATAGATTTTACGCACCTCCTTCTAATTATGGGTGCCACCATTTTAGAACCTAGGCTTCACTACAGATATCTGAGAGAGATTTGATGCACATATGCAAACACATCAGCACTATAATGCAGTGAAATTTAGATTTCAACATGGCTGCACCCATGGCTAGAAGTAGGGGGGGGAGTAACCTCAATACTGTGTACAAAATGTTTTTAGTGTCCCTTTAAGGACACTCTTTGGGTAATTATCTTTATTTTTGGGGTAATTATTAGAAAAGGGTCCCTTGTGCATTGCAAGAGACCCTCTGTGTTTTGATTTACATTCTTGGGCAACCATGTCTCTCATACAGCTCATTTGTGCAAAATATTCAGTGGCCGTATCTTGGTATCCAACATTGTTGCTGTGTTCCATATATGTATGGAAAATCTGATGGTATTTTTTAAACCGCTAATTTAATGAAGTTCTTTTGATTTATCGGATAAATATTTATATGTAAAACTGCTCTGGTATGCATGCGTGTGTGTGTGTATGTATATATATATATATATATATATATATATATATATATATATATATATATATATATATATATATACACACACACACACAGCTGGGATGTGCACTCTCACTCCGTCAAACAGCTGCCAGGGTGCTAGTGAATTTTAATTGATATGAACAAATTTTTTTTTTACAGTATTAGATGCAATTGGTCTGAGGAAGGCAATACTCTGTCCCCGAAACGTCACTGTTCACAGTAAAGGATTACTTTTGAAATGACCAGAGAGTGCAAGTTTTTTGTTCGTATCTATCTATCTATCTATCTATCTATCTATCTATCTACACTGTATATATACTGTATGTATGTATATATATATACACAGGGAGTGCAGAATTATTAGGCAAGTTGTATTTTTGAGGATTAATTTTTATTATTGAACAACAACCATGTTCTCAATGAACCCAAAAAACTAATTAATATCAAAGCTGAATAGTTTTGGAAGTAGTTTTTAGTTTGTTTTTAGTTATAGCTATTTTAGGGGGATATCTGTGTGTGCAGGTGACTATTACTGTGCATAATTATTAGGCAACTTAACAAAAAACAAATATATACCCATTTCAATTATTTATTTTTACCAGTGAAACCAATATAACATCTCAACATTCACAAATATACATTTCTGACATTCAAAAACAAAACAAAAACAAATCAGTGACCAATATAGCCACCTTTCTTTGCAAGGACACTCAAAAGCCTGCCATCCATGGATTCTGTCAGTGTTTTGATCTGTTCACCATCAACATTGCGTGCAGCAGCAACCACAGCCTCCCAGACACTGTTCAGAGAGGTGTACTGTTTTCCCTCCTTGTAAATCTCACATTTGATGATGGACCACAGGTTCTCAATGGGGTTCAGATCAGGTGAACAAGGAGGCCATGTCATTAGATTTTCTTCTTTTATACCCTTTCTTGCCAGCCACGCTGTGGAGTACTTGGACGCGTGTGATGGAGCATTGTCCTGCATGAAAATCATGTTTCTCCTGTTAAGTGTAGTCAGTCCACGGGTCATCATTACTTATGGGATATTAACTCCTCCTCAACAGGAAGTGCAAGAGGATCACCCAAGCAGAGCTGCTATATAGCTCCTCCCCTCTACGTCACACCCAGTCATTCTCTTGCACCCAACTAATAGATAGGATGTGTGAGAGGACTGTGGTGATTATACTTAGTTTTTATATCTTCAATCAAAAGTTTGTTATTTTAAACAGCACCGGAGTGTGTTGTTTCTTCTCAGGCAGAATTTGAAGAAGAATCTACCTGAGTTTTGTATGATCTTAGCGGACGTAACTAAGATTCATTTTGCTGTTCTCGGCCATTCTGAGGAGTGAGGTAAACTTCAGATCAGGGGACAGCGGGCAGGTTCACCTGCAAAGAGGTATGTTGCAGTATATTATTTTCTAAGGAATGGAATTGACTGAGAAAATACTGCCAATACCGATATAATGTAAGTTCAGCCTTAAATGCAGTAGTAGCAACTGGTATCAGGCTGATATGTATATATATGTTTACACTTCAGTATTCTGGGGAATGGCACTTCACTGGGACAATACTGTATGCATATAACTTTTAGCCTAACTTGCAGTGTGAACGACTAGCAGCAGGCTTTTTAATGACATTTCATATAATTAGATTTTAAACGTTTGCTGGCATGTTAAATCGTTTAATTATCTGAGGTACTTGGTGAAAAATTGTTTTGGGCGTTATTTTCCACATGGCTGTCGTTTATTTTAAATTAAAAACAGTTTCACTGAGCTTCCCTCACTGTTGTGTGTGAGTGGGAGGGGCCTATTTTGGCGCTTTTGCTACGCATCAGAAATTCAGTCACAAGTCTGTCTTCTCTCCCTGCATGATCCGGAACGTCTCTACAGAGCTCAGGGGTCTTCAAAACTTATTTTGAGGGAGGTAATCACTCACAGCAGACCTGTGAGATTGTGCTTTGACTGTGATAAAAACGCTTATATTTTAAATGTTATACGTTTTTTCTGATATTAAGGGTTAGTCATCCATTGCTAATGGGTGCAATCCTTTGCTAATTTTATGCTTTTACCGGGAAAAATTTGGTTTTTATAACTAATCCGGTTCATTGTTATTCAACTGTCATAGTTTTTTCTGTGCTTCTTAAAGGCACAGTACGTTTTACATATTACTTGTAAATTTAGTTGAAAGGTATTTCCAAGCTTGCTAGTCTAATTGCTAGTTTGTTAAACATGTCTGACTCAGAGGAATATCTCTGTGCTATATGTGTAAAAGCCAAGGTGGAGCCCAATAGAAACTTATGTACTAATTGCATTGATGCTACTTTAAATAAAAATCAATCTGTACATGTTGAACATCATTCACCAGACAACGAGGGGGAAGTTATGCCGACTAACTTGCCTCACGTGTCAGTACCTGCATCTCCCGCTCGGGAGGTGCGTGATATTGTAACGCCAAGTACATCAGGGCGGCCATTACATATCACTCTACAGGACATGGCTAATGTTATGACTGAAGTTTTGTCTAAATTGCCAGAACTTAGGGGTAAGCGAGATCACTCTGGGGTGAGAACAGAGTGCGCTGATAATACTAGGGCCATGTCAGATACTGCGTCACAATTTGCAGAACATGAGGACGGAGAGCTTCATTCTGCGGGTGACGGATCTGATCCAAATAGACTGGATTCAGACATTTCAAATTTTAAGTTTAAACTAGAAAACCTCCGTGTACTGCTAGGGGAGGTATTAGCGGCTCTGAATGATTGTAACACGGTTGCAATCCCAGAGAAATTATGTAGGCTGGATAGATACTATGCGGTACCGGCGTGTACTGACGTCTTTCCTATACCTAAGAGGCTTACAGAGATTATTACCAAGGAGTGGGATAGGCCCGGTGTACCCTTTCCCCCCCCTCCTATATTTAGAAAAATGTTTCCAATAGACGCCACCACACGGGACTTATGGCAGACGGTCCCTAAGGTGGAGGGAGCAGTTTCTACTCTGGCTAAGCGTACCACTATCCCGGTGGAGGATAGCTGTGCCTTTTCAGATCCAATGGATAAAAAGTTAGAGGGTTACCTTAAGAAAATGTTTGTTCAACAAGGTTTTATATTGCAACCCCTTGCATGTATTGCGCCTGTCACGGCTGCGGCCGCATTTTGGTTCGAGTCTCTGGAAGAGACCCTTGACTCAGCGCCAATAGATGAGATTTCAAACAAGCTTAAAACCCTTAAGCTAGCTAATTCATTTATTTCTGATGCCGTAGTACATTTAACTAAACTTACGGCTAAGAATTCCGGATTCGCCATTCAGGCACGCAGAGCACTGTGGCTAAAATCCTGGTCAGCTGATGTTACTTCTAAATCTAAATTACTTAACATACCTTTCAAGGGGCAGACTTTATTCGGGCCCGGTTTGAAAGAAATTATCGCTGATATTACAGGAGGTAAAGGCCATGCCCTGCCTCAAGACAGAGCCAAACCTAGGGCTAGACAGTCTAATTTTCGTGCCTTTCGTAACTTCAAGGCAGGAGCAGCATCAACTTCCTCTGCTCCAAAACAGGAAGGAGCTGTTGCTCGCTACAGACAAGGCTGGAAACCTAACCAGACCTGGAACAAGGGCAAGCAGGCCAGAAAACCTGCTGCTGCCCCTAAGACAGCATGAAGTGAGGGCCCCCGATCCGGGAACGGATCTAGTGGGGGGCAGACTTTCTCTCTTCGCCCAGGCTTGGGCAAGAGATGTCCAGGATCCCTGGGCGTTAGAGATCATATCTCAGGGATATCTTCTGGACTTCAAAGCCTCTCCCCCAAAAGGGAGATTTCATCTTTCAAGGTTGTCAACAAACCAGATAAAGAACGAGGCGTTTCTACGCTGTGTACAAGATCTTTTACTAATGGGAGTGATCCGTCCGGTTCCGCGGTCGGAACACAGACAAGGGTTTTACTCAAATCTGTTTGTGGTTCCCAAGAAAGAAGGAACCTTCAGACCAATCTTGGATTTAAAGATCCTAAACAAATTCCTAAGAGTTCCATCGTTCAAAATGGAAACTATTCGGACAATCTTACCCATGATCCAAAAGGGTCAGTACATGACCACAGTGGATTTAAAGGATGCCTACCTTCACATACCGATTCACAAAGATCATTACCAGTATCTAAGGTTTGCCTTCCTAGACAGGCATTACCAGTTTGTAGCTCTTCCATTCGGGTTGGCTACGGCTCCAAGAATCTTCACAAAGGTTCTGGGCTCTCTTCTGGCGGTACTAAGACCGCCAGGAATTTCGGTGGCTCCGTACCTAGACGACATTCTGATACAAGCGTCAAGCTTTCAAACTGCCAAGTCTCATACAGAGTTAGTACTGGCATTTCTAAGGTCGCATGGGTGGAAGGTGAACGAAGAGAAGAGTTCTCTCTTACCACTCACAAGAGTTCCCTTCTTGGGGACTCTTATAGATTCTGTAGAAATGAAGATTTACCTGACAGAAGACAGGTTAACAAAGCTTCAAAATGCTTGCCGTGTCCTTCATTCCATTCAACACCCGTCAGTGGCTCAATGCATGGAGGTAATCGGTTTAATGGTAGCGGCGATGGACATAGTACCCTTTGCACGCCTGCATCTCAGACCGCTGCAATTGTGCATGCTAAGTCAGTGGAATGGGGATTACTCAGATTTGTCCCCTACTCTGAATCTGGATCAAGAGACCAGAAATTCTCTTCTATGGTGGCTTTCTCGGCCACATCTGTCCAGGGGGATGCCCTTTAGCAGGCCAGACTGGACAATTGTAACAACAGACGCCAGCCTACTAGGTTGGGGCGCTGTCTGGAATTCCCTGAAGGCTCAGGGATCATGGATTCAGGAGGAGAGTCTCCTTCCAATAAACATTCTGGAATTGAGAGCAGTTCTCAATGCCCTTCTGGCTTGGCCTCAGTTAACAACTCGGAGGTTCATCAGGTTTCAGTCGGACAACATCACGACTGTAGCTTACATCCACCATCAAGGAGGGACAAGAAGTTCCCTAGCGATGATGGAAGTATCAAAGATAATTCGCTGGGCAGAGTCTCACTCTTGCCACCTGTCAGCGATCCACATTCCAGGAGTGGAGAACTGGGAGGCGGATTTCCTAAGTCGTCAGACTTTTCATCCGGGGGAGTGGGAACTTCATCCGGAGGTCTTTGCCCAAATACTTCGACGTTGGGGCAAACCAGATATGGATCTCATGGCGTCTCGCCAGAACGCCAAGCTTCCTTGCTACGGGTCCAGGTCCAGGGACCCGGGAGCGGTCCTGGTAGATGCTTTGACAGCACCTTGGACCTTCGGGATGGCTTATGTGTTTCCACCCTTCCCGATGCTTCCTCGTTTGATTGCCAGGATCAAACAGGAGAAAGCATCGGTGATTCTAATAGCGCCTGCGTGGCCACGCAGGACCTGGTATGCAGATCTAGTGGACATGTCATCCTGTCCACCTTGGTCTCTGCCTCTGAGACAGGACCTTCTAATTCAGGGTCCTTTCAAACATCAAAATCTAATTTCTCTGAAGCTGACTGCATGGAAATTGAACGCTTGATTTTATCAAAGCGTGGATTTTCGGAGTCAGTAATCGATACTTTAATACAGGCTAGGAAACCTGTTACCAGGAAGATTTACCATAAGATTTGGCGTAAATACTTACACTGGTGTGAATCCAAGAGTTACTCATGGAGTAAGGTTAGGATTCCTAGGATATTGTCTTTTCTACAAGAGGGTTAGAAAAGGGTTTATCTGCAAGTTCTTTAAAGGGACAGATCTCAGCTCTGTCCATCCTTTTACACAAACGTCTGTCAGAAGTTCCAGACGTTCAGGCTTTTTGTCAGGCTTTGGCTAGGATTAAGCCTGTGTTTAAAACTGTAGCTCCACCGTGGAGCTTAAACTTAGTTCTTAACGTTTTACAGGGTGTTCCGTTTGAACCCCTTCATTCCATTGATATCAAGTTGTTATCTTGGAAAGTTCTGTTTTTAATGGCTATTTCCTCGGCTCGTAGAGTCTCTGAGTTATCAGCTTTACATTGTGATTCTCCTTATCTGATTTTTCATTCAGATAAGGTAGTTCTGCGTACTAACCTGGGTTCTTACCTAAGGTAGTTACTAACAAGAATATCAATCAAGAGATTGTTGTTCCATCATTGTGCCCTAACCCTTCTTCAAAGAAGGAACGGCTTCTACACAATCTGGACGTAGTACGTGCCCTGAAATTTTATTTACAGGCAACTAAAGATTTTCGTCAAACTTCTTCCCTGTTTGTCGTTTATTCTGGACAGAGGAGAGGTCAAAAAGCTTCTGCTACCTCTCTCTCTTTCTGGCTTCGTAGCATAATACGTTTAGCCTATGAGACTGCTGGACAGCAGCCTCCTGAAAGAATTACAGCTCATTCTACTAGAGCTGTGGCTTCCACTTGGGCCTTTAAGAATGAGGCCTCTGTTGAACAGATTTGCAAGGCTGCAACTTGGTCTTCTCTTCATACTTTTTCCAAATTTTCCAAATTTGACACTTTTGCTTCTTCGGAGGCTGTTTTTGGGAGAAAGGTTCTTCAGGCAGTGGTTCCTTCTGTATAAAGATCCTGCCTGTCCCTCCCGTCATCCGTGTACTTTAGCTTTGGTATTGGTATCCCATAAGTAATGATGACCCGTGGACTGACTACACTTAACAGGAGAAAACATAATTTATGCTTACCTGATAAATTCCTTTCTCCTGTAGTGTAGTCAGTCCACGGCCCGCCCTGTTTTTTATGGCAGGTCTAAATTTTAAATTATACTCCAGTCACCACTGCACCCTATAGTTTCTCCTTTCTCGTTTGGTTCTCGGTCGAATGACTGGGTGTGACGTAGAGGGGAGGAGCTATATAGCAGCTCTGCTTGGGTGATCCTCTTGCACTTCCTGTTGGGGAGGAGTTAATATCCCATAAGTAATGATGACCCGTGGACTGACTACACTACAGGAGAAAGGAATTTATCAGGTAAGCATAAATTATGTTTTTTTCTTGAAGGATGCAGACTTCTTCCTGTACCACTGCTTGAAGAAGGTGTCTTCCAGAAACTGGCAGTAGGACTGGGAGTTGAGCTTGACTCCATCCTCAACCCGAAAAGGCCCCACAAGCTCATCTTTGATGATACCAGCCCAAACCAGTACTCCACCTCCACCTTGCTGTGTCTGAGTCGGACTGGAGCTCTCTGCCCTTTACCAATCCAGCCACGGGCCCATCCATCTGGCCCATCAAGACTCACTCTCATTTCATCAGTCCATAAAACCTTAGAAAAATCAGTCTTGAGATATTTCTTGGCCCAGTCTTGACGTTTCAGCTTGTGTGTCTTGTTCAGTGGTGGTCGTCTTTCAGCCTTTCTTACCTTGGCCATGTCTCTGAGTATTGCACACCTTGTGCTTTTGGGCACTCCAGTGATGTTGCAGCTCTGAAATATGGCCAAACTGGTGGCAAGTGGCATCTTGGCAGCTGCACGCTTGACTTTTCTCAGTTCATGGGAAGTTATTTTGCGCCTTGGTTTTTCCACACGCTTCTTGCGACCCTGTTGACTATTTTGAATGAAACGCTTGATTGTTCGATGATCACGCTTCAGAAGCTTTGCAATTTTAAGAGTGCTGCATCCCTCTGCAAGATATCTCACTATTTTTTACTTTTCTGAGCCTGTCAAGTCCTTCTTTTGACCCATTTTGCCAAAGGAAAGGAAGTTGCCTAATAATTATGCACACCTGATATAGGGTGTTGATGTCATTAGACCACACCCCTTCTCATTACAGAGATGCACATCACCTAATATGCTTAATTGGTAGTAGGCTTTCGAGCCTATACAGCTTGGAGTAAGACAACATGCATAAAGAGGATGATGTGGTCAAAATACTCATTTGCCTAATAATTCTGCACTCCCTGTATATATATATATATATAAATACAGTGGAACCACTTTATTGTGATATTGTTATATATAAAACTGAGACCACGGGATAAAACAAAACTAAACACAAATCAGAAATATAAATATTTAATCTCTCATATATTTTCTATTAGCCCCGGATCTGTACATTTTGGAAAAGGCCTCTTACTCTTGGGGTAGTCAGAAATGTCTGAAAATCTGAGTTTGTGGGAATCCCCACCTCTTGATATACCCCCTTGCCTCTTGCAGTTCAGTGTTGCTGGCCCCTGTAGTATTCCTACAGCGCACTTAGGTTCATCCCTGCTGGAATCAACTTTACAATAAATTCTGTCTAGCTATGTTAATTACAATAAAGCAAAAACAATGTTGAATTTAAAAAAACTCGCCCTGCACTGGGAGAGAAAAAAAATGTCCGAAATATATTTTCCATTAAAATTGATATCTTTAAATCCAATAAAATATAATAGTTACCTCAAAGAAACAGAAATAAACACATCAAAGTGCAACAGTATCAACATATAAACACCAAAGAGAGCAGCCAAAGGGTTAATCATGTAGCAAGAGCTACTATAGTTCTAAGAAAACAGCTTAAAGGGGCAGTAAAGTCATAATTAGACCTTCATGATTTAGACAGAGCATACAATTTTAAACAACTTTCCAATTGACTTTTATTTGCTTTCTTCTCTTGTTATCCTTTATTGAAAGGTTTATCTAGGTAAGCTCAGGAGCAGCAAAGAACCTAGGTTCTAGCTGCTGATTGGTGGCTGCATATATACCGATTGTCATTGGCTCACCCGTGTGTTCAGTTAGAAACTAGAAGTGCATTGTTGCTCCTTCAACAAATGATAAGAGAATGAAGCACATTTGATAATAGAAGTAAAATGGAAATTGGTTAAAATTGTATGTTCTACCGAAATCATTAAAGAAAATGTTTGGGTTTAATGCCCCTTTTAATTCAGAATCTGGAATACATCCAAAGTTTTATTAAAATGTATGCAACATTTTAAAAACAAATTTGCACAAAGTCACTCAGGGTACCAGGGGTTAAACCACAAAAGTATTGTGAGGAGATTTCAATATTGTTCTTACGCCTCCATTTAATTCAGTGTGTGAAACCAGACCTGGGAATCTATCCAGCACCCTTCATAGTGACATGCGGTTAAACCTCCAATATGCGTTTCACCTGATTAGCAGCTTTCTCAAGGATCAGGATAGATCCTCTGAAGGTGGGAAATGCATCATACTTTTAAATTTTTTTTAATTTTTTTTTGGAAAAGGACTGTCCCTTTAAAGAAGACTGATTTTCATCAATTTATTCTCAGTCTCTCCCTTTATCAGGAAGGCTACTGCTTTTTCAGGAAACAGATCTCTTCCTTGTGTCTGAGAGTAATATATCCCCTTCCCAGTCTACTCCAAGATTTCCATGACTTAAAAAGCCTTAACACATTTATGACAGTTGCTATTTCACGAGAAGTCCTATCATTCTGTCCTAACCCTAGAGCCAGGATACTTATCCTCATTTCCCCATTGATTCAGATCATTAAATATTTCTCTACTGTGCAGTGGAAAATGTTAATATTCTTTTTGTGGGTCTTCCTTTCAGGTTGACAACTATTTTACCGAAGTTCTAGCTGTTACTTGGCAAATATATCATTACAATGTGTTTCTCTGGCTTCTGATCTGGAGGACAACCTTGCTAAAACCTCTTCAGCCGAGATTTCAGTGATCCATATGCTTCAGACACGGCTTTTCAATCACATTGCACGGGCTGTGCCATCATACTGGGTTTTCCTGGGAATTATCCTATAAAGTAAGCCAGATCATTTATTTTAGAGAAAAAGATTTCCAAAATCAAACAAGTGATGAGAAATCTCAAGCTCATAATACTTTTCAATTGATGGCAGCCATTATTGTAACTTTTTCCCTGGTAGCTGGTGCCAACAGGGCCACATCATAACTTTTGTGGGCCCTAGGCACTTTTGGGCTCCTTTATGCTTCAGTGGCACATTTAAAGAAAAAGAACCATGTGGTGTCCATTGCAAATTTTCATAAAATGTAGTTTGTGTTTTTTGTGGTAGGACTGTTTTTCCCCTGAGTCATAGACAAGGGGTTTCTTCCCTCCCTAGCCTTCATAAGGCCCAGCTTTGGTCTTGACTCACTGCTATTGGTCTGTTTCTAGAAGTATATGAGAAACAAATTTACAAAAACATAAAACAAATACGTTTGGTAATGGAACTGGACTGATAATCACCAATAGAGTTCCTTCAGACCACAGCATAAGATGCCGTTCCCACTTGGTTAAGTCTTTAACTAGAACCTCTGTAAGCACAACTCTAGCACTTAATCACCTAGAACAGTTCAAACATGGTTGATATTTCTTCTGCAGCCACAGAATTCCACATGAGCTCCAGACATCCTCAAAATGCTCTCTACTTGCACAGCTTTAGGTCACAAGACCAGGATGACTAACAATTCCTTATGTTCATGAAGGTCTAGATAGCCAGGATTAAATATAAGGAAAATAAAGATGTTTTCTATCTTTTTTTGAGCTCTGACCACCCTGAATGCATTTCAGTTTTGATATAATACAGAATTATTTTTGCTTGGTAACAATAGAAAATTGTGTGTACAATTAATACTTACCCATAAATCAGTTTATTTACACTAACACGGACACAACTTTCTTCTATTTGCATTTGATTCCCACCAGTGGCGTATTTAGGTTTTTGTTTTTTTAAATATCTCTTAAGTAGTAGGGCTTGCATTCACTCAGGTGGGTTGATTTAAACCTAACGGGTACCCCAGCAGTAAACACCCACTCCCTTAATATTTAGCCATGAAGTCAACTTTTTGCTCACCAAAGTTTGCTGCCCCAAGTATTATAGCGTAGAACCATCCCTGAATTAATTTAGCCCACACAGAGCAATGACTTAACCCTCTTTATGCAGTGAAGTGATTTAATAATGGTAGTAAACACACACTGAAGAGGGATTTAATACCAATATTGCCAGTAACATGAACAAAAGCAGACATCATCATGTAACACACAGATCAAGGATTAAACACCCATATTGCCATTGCTACAAACACACAGGACATATATTTAACCCCTTTTATTGCCAAAAACACAATAGTAGTTGATTTAACCCTATTATTGCCATTCCAGTTGACCTCACAAAAAAGTGATTAAACTCCCATAGGCAGCTGCTCCCTCTATCACTAACTGACTGTCACCCACCCGTGACCAAGACACTGACTTGACTAGTGATCACTAAGTACAGAGCAGACAGCATTAGTACTGAATCTGACGAGTGACTCTGTGGCAGAGACTGAGTGCCCTACCTGAGTTCGTGTTGCCCCGCTCCAGTCCTCACATGGCTCCGCCACTCCACGGCATGCAAACATATAGAGGAAGCTGGCTGGTCGAAAATGTCACGTCACCTCTGTAAAAAGCCGGTCATGTGACCGCTCGGTAGAAGCTACCTGTTCAATTTTTTTTAAAGCAGCCAGATATTCAAATGCAGTGGACAAGTGCTGCCCCAAAAAAAATGTGCCGCCCTAGGCACTGGCCTTGTTGGCCTATCCATTAATACGCACGCTGGATTCCCATAGTGGTTTCACGGTCAAAGCTCGCTCACTCACTGTCTCCTCAAGGAGGAACGGGAGTGGTATATGTAGGCAGTGTTCTCCTTAGGATCTACAATTAAGACAATATTAATCTAAAATTAGTTAAGATTATATTTTTTTTCCAATGTATGTTGCACACAATATCATTAAACCAATTTAAAAGGACAAATCTAGTCAAAAATTAAGTTTTCATGATTCAGATGAGGCATGCAATTTTAAACAACTTTCCAATTTACTTTCATCATCAAATTTGCTTTGTTCTCTTGTAGTATTTTTTGTTGTCCCAGCTAGACAGCACTAGTTCATGTTGTGCCATATAGATAACATTGTGCTCACATCCTGTGGATGTTACCTAGGAGTCAGCACTGATTGGCTAAATTGCAAGTCTGTCAAAAGAACTGAGATAGGGGGCAGGTAAAATGTATTATTAATATAACATTGTTGGTTATGCAAAACTGGGGAATGGGTGATAAAGGGATAAATCTATCTTTTTAAACAAAACAAATTCTTGAGTAGACTGTCCCTGTAATTATGCAATTAATCTTTGCTTTAGATATCTCAAAGTAACATTTATAAAATACAGGCAATGTCATAGTTTTGCAAATTTGTACTTTCCTCGCACCGTCTACTTCATAGTGCCACCCACTTACTTACCAGTGCCACCCAGCTGGCAACATTTTCTATACACTGGTAGGGGCGAGAATCCATCCCCCCAGATCATAGGTGTTTATACTTATGGATGGTCACTTTCTTATATGATTTTACTTCAACCTTAAGGAATTGTTGATATCCGTAAATATAAACCTGTTGTTTGTTTTTAAACTTCCAATTTAAATATATATATAAGTGCACTAAGGCATTGACTTTTATGCATTTTGTTGATTATACAAATCAACTATATTTAATGGTTTTATGAAATTTAAATCAAAGATAAGGAAGAATCTTACTGACCAAATGTTTACCATATAAAAGCTTAAAATCTCATTGGTAATCAAGGCAGCATGCTAAGGCACTGTGGCTGAGCTCTGTAGCAACCCAAGGGTTGCAGGTTCGATCCCCGGCGAGGTCCACTCAGCCTTTCATCCTTCCGAGGTTGATAAAATGAGCAGCACCTTGAGACCCTTACAGGTGATTAGCCGTGCTTTACAAGTACCCAATACATACATTCCAGACTTCCCTCAAGATTGACATATATTTTATATACAACCCCAATTCCAAAAATGTTGGGACAGCATGGAAAATGAAAAAAATAAAAAGTCATTTGAAAATTCAATTTACCCTGTACTATATTGAAAACACATTATTTTAAAAAAAAAATATTTTTATTAGTCCAACAGCGTAAACACGTATACATAGTGTACATTTAGCCACACAGGGCAAAAAGAAAAATGACCAAGATTAATAATAAGAAAAAAAACGACAAATAGCAAATCAAGAATAAACAATAGATATATAGTCTCACATGACCATATGGCATTTCATAAATATCCTGGGCAACAAATCTTGACCTGAATTTAATCTAAAATTATTCTTTCACCAGAAAAATAAAAAATGAAAGTATACAGTGTTGGAGTTTTTATCAACTTTTAAAAATAATAAAATTAAAAAAACAAACAAGCAAACAAAAACAAAAAAAAGGGGGCCCTCTCTCATCACCCCACCCTCTCTCACAACTCCCTTTATATAGCATATATCAGGCCTAGGCCCATTGATACCTCTAATTCCTTATAGACTTTGTAAATTTAAGCAAATATCCAATGCTGGGGGAAAGATATCTCTTCAATACAAAGTATTGAACGGTTTCTTCTGGACTTTTGGAAATACCGTGTAACGCATATATTGAGTTGGTAAAGTAAATAGGAGGATAATTTTAAAACCACATTAGGAAAAAGTTAGAAATATCTGTCTCTTGCGGAGTTATTATATTAAACTGTTCAAACATAATCTGAGTATGGTATGGCTTTAATGAAAGAAGATATAGAAGGAGCTTCTCTACTCTTCCATTCCTTTAAAATTAGGATTTACAACCCTTTTACTTCTCTCTTTTTTTTATATATATATATAATTATTTATATATCCAGCGGTGGGTACAAAATTACAGAGAAAAAGAAGAAAAAGAAGAAAAGAGACAGACTTTTCATGTACTAATGCGCCACGCAGGGGCCAAAATACCATATAAAAATACAGTTAGGACAATTGTCCTGCTATAGTTACATACTTATTAGCAGTTCCGCCTAGCTTCCTATATATGCACACTCCTGGGTTTTTCTAGCTTTTTAAAACCTCAAACCTAACAAACTAACGTAAACAGCAAAAAAAAAACAAAGGAGAAAAAAAAAAAAAAAAGGGACAATCTTCCCGATGCTCTCTCTCCCCCCCCCCCCCTCGGACCCCCGGTCCCCCGGCCTCAAAGAAGAGTTTGTCTCCAGAATTCCGGGGTATCTAGGTCTGATAATATTAGCTGCAAAAAATCCGCTGACTTAAACGAAAATGGGCTTAGTATCTGCAGCTGAACCTCTCTAGGGCTGAACTAGAATTACTTTATCCATTTTGCTAGATAGTTTTTTAGTTTTTTATCATCGAATATTGCCTGGATCGAATTTGCTCTACTAATATTTGATATTGGATATTACGTGTAAAAGAAGCGTATAGTGGGGACACTTTTATCCTTCCACATCCTTAAAATCATTTGTCTGACCAAGAGAATTACTGTATTAATCAAAACATTTATTTTGAATCTGAATCATGGACCACAAAAAAGATATATAACGGATTAAGTATTATTCTGGCAGGCAGAAATCTGTTTAGCCAGTATTCCACTTGTTTCCATAATTTAGTAATTTTTGGGCAGGCATAAAAAACATGGAATAAATCAGCAGAGGGAAATTTACATCTATAGCAAGCACTGTCACCTTTCCATTTACCCAATCTACTAGGAGTCAGACAAGGCTCTATTCAACAGCCTTCAAATGGGATTCTCTCATTGCCATATAATTTGTAACTTTCTTACCCTATTAAAACTTTTTTGGAAATACTCTGAGTCAATCTCAGGGAAATCTAATTTCCAGATACATAGAAGACTATTGACTCTCTCCTCTGCATCCATAGATGAGAGTAGTCTATAGATAGGTGAAATAGAATGGTCGCCCCTAAAAAATCTGCTGGCGATGGTTGTCTAGTGGGCCCAGAGATCAGGCATCTCCTTCTGAAACTTTCTGATTATAATAAAAGTGGGTCTGGCCTGCAAATAGGCCAAAAAAGGATCTCCTATCTAAGTTATATTCTCTGGTTAAAAGATTCAAAAAGTTTTTATGTGGTTAGAGAGCGGATCTATCATCTGAATCCCGAAATTCAAATTGTTTGCTGACCATTTTCTAAAAGCCGAAAATGTACAACCACTTTCAAAATCCGGATTTCCTCTAATAGGTAAATATTTAGAGAAGGTATGTTTAATCTCTAGTATCTTGCAGATGTTGTACCATGCTATAATTACATTATGAATAGTATTATTTAATGTAAAATCCCTTATCTTTGAGTAGTGCTTTGAGAGAATAGGGGGACATTACATTTTCTTCTAGCTCAGAGCTAGTGACATAGTTGGCTGAAGTTAGCCAATCTAAGGCAATTCTAGCAAAGCATGCCAAATTGTAATTTACCAGATTTGGGAAAGCAAAAAACCACCCATTTCTTTTGGGTTGCATTAGTCTTGATAGTGCAATAAGAGGTTTTTTAGAGGCCCAGAGAAAGCGAGAGCAGGCTTCATTGAATTTATGAATGTCCACCTTACATAAGAAGGTAGGAACATTCTGTATAACATATAAGATTTTTGGGAGAGTTCGCATTTTAATTAGTGCTATCCTTGCCGAAAGTGAAAGAGGCGGTCTACTCCACTTCTGGCATCTCAGTGGAACATTTCTCCTCCAAATATGAAAAAAGTTTATATCGTACCATTCTTCTGGGTTTCTGGAAAGATTTATTCCTAATATTTGATATAATTGTCTGATATCTTGAAGGGATTCTCTAAAAGGCTGTTTTTATTCTTTAAATCCATAAAATCTCTGACTTAGATAGATTAATTCTGTACCCAGAAAATTTGCTAAACTCCACTAGGGCGTCTATTAAGACTGGGATATTTTTGATTTGAATTTCTTATATAAAATAAGTTATCATCCGCATATAATGATAATGTCACCTTATGCTGCATTATCTTGATACCCTCCAATATTTCTCTACTCTTTATAGCTAGTGGCTCAATAGCTAAGTTTGAATATAGCGGGTTGAAAAGGGGGCGCACCCCTGCCTTGTACCTTTGCACAGAGTTATGGGAGGGGAAAGAATATTATTTATACTGAGATATGAGATAGGATTCTGATAAAGTAAAGAATTATACGATAAAAATGTCCTGAGAAGCCGAATTCTTTAGGGTTGTTAATAAGTGATCCCATAGGACAGAGTCAAAAAGCCTTTTCTGCATCAATTGTTAATAAGCAAAATCTTGCTTTACCGTCTGACCCCGTCCTATGGGATGCAAGAATATATTCAATAATCATCATAGCTTTTCTTATATTTTTCTGCGCTGTTCTACCTGGTATAAATCCAGTTTGATCTGGATGGATGACATCTCCTACGATCTTTTTAAGACGTAAGGCTAATATATTTGCTAAAATTTTGTAATCACAATTGAGGAGTGAAATTGGTCTATATGAGTCCATTGAATTGGGGGTCCTTATCTTTCTTTAATATAAGTGTAATATTAGATGCAGGAAAAAGTTTGGATGGTTTGAGGTGAGAAAAACACATTATTAACACATTATTTGATGCATTGTTTTGTCAATTTAATGTATTTGTGAAAATATACACTAATTTCAAATCTGATGACTGCAATTGGGACAGGGCAATTTAGGGACTAATAGTGACGTTACACAGTTGAAATAAGAAATAGGTGAGGCCAATCTGCCAACCGATGCGGTCAGCAAAATAATCAAACACTTTGAGAACAACATTCCCCATAGACAAATCGGTAAATTTTACCTTCTACAGTGCACAATATAATTAAAAGATTCAAAGAATCCAGGCAAATCTTGGTGCGTAAAGGGCAAGGTGGGAAAACCACTTCTGAATTTGCGTGATCTCTGATCCCATCCCTCAGACGTCACTGTCTCAAAAACCGTAATGGATATCCTGACATGTGTTTGGGAATACTTTGGTAAACCATTGTGTCAGGCAACAACATTCGCCACTGCATCCACAGATGCAAGTTAAGGCTTTACTATGCAAAGCAGAAGCCATACATCAACACTGTCAGGAGGGCCCCGACTCCTCTGGGCTCGGTCTCATCTGAGATGGACAGTAGCACACTAGAATCATGTTTTGTGGTCCATCGACTCAACATATCAAATCGTGTTCTCTGGGCCAAAAAGGAAAAGGACCATCCAAGCTGTTATCAGTGTTAGGTCCAAAAGCCAGCATCTGTCATGGTATGGGGGGTGTGTCAGTGCCCATGGAATGGGTAACTTACACATCTGTGAGGGCACCATTAATGCAGAAAGAGATGTATACATTTTGGAGCAACATACTGTTGCCATCCAGACTCTCGTCTTTTCCTGGGACGTCCCTTCATTTTCCATCAGGACAACAGCAAACCACATTCTGCCCCGGATTACAAGCGCATGGTTACATAAGCAGTGCCCAAATGCTTTAATAAGTGTTATTTAAAGAAAAGGTGATGATAAACCAGTCGGAATATCACAACTGTTTTGGAGTGTGTTGCAGTCATCAGATTTGAAATTTAAAAAGAGTGTATATTTTCAAAAAATACATTAACTTCACAAAGTAAAACCTCAAATAATTAGTTTTCCAATATAGTTACAGGGCAAATTGAATTTTTAAATTACTCTTTTGGTTTGTTTTTTTTGCATTATTCCATACTGTCCCAACTTTTTTGGAATATTGGGGTTGTACAATTAGATTTAAAACTCTGAAATGCAAAAACACATTTCTATAATAACATCTAAAAGTATTATATTAGCTAAATATGATTGCACATTGTAAATAAGGGACTTAGATTTTGCAAAACCGAAAATGCTTTGTGTTAGAGCATTTCATTATGGCACTGCTGTTTGCATATAACTGTGACAAGAGGCATATATATGCCAGCCACCAATCACCAGCTAGTTTCCAGTACCACATTGCTGCTTCTGAGACTACCTAGGTATGCTTTTAAACAAAGGATGCCAAGAGAACATTAGAAGCAAATTTAAAAGTCTCTAGACTCCCAGCACCACCAAATTTTGGTCAGGGTCGAATCTTTTGGAATGAATATTTGGAGAAATTAGTTTAGTTGAAATCTGTTGGCTGCCCTATTCGATATTTGTTTCGCTTTAAACAAAACTAATACTGAATATTCGTAGAACATTTACTTATGTTTAATAGCTGTAAATGTTCCAAAGCTACAGGTGAAAAAGTTCCCTTGTAGCTTTATACTTCGCTGGAGAACAGAGCTGATCCGCTTCACCTCTTCACAGCGTCCCGGCCCCGATAATAGGTGGCTTAGTGTGGTGGCTCCCAAGGCCTGCACTAAAGGAACTTCTCCTATTAGCACGGCTGGGGCTCTGTGAAGGAGAGGAGTGGGTTAGTGCGGTTTAACCCCTTAAAGGTCATTTTAAAGAAAACAAATGAATACCGATGAATTTCATCAGTATTTTTTCATTAAATTTCATTGGTGCATTCATTTGGATATTTGTTTAGTTAAAACAAACCGAATATCCGCTTTGTACGAAACAATTGCACATCTCTAAAAGTCTCTAAAAATTGGATGTTTTATCTGAAGGACATGAAACCCAATTTTTTTCTTTCATGATTTAGAAAGAGCATGGCATTTTAAACAACTTTCTAATTGACTTCTATTATCTAATTTGCTTCATTCTCTTGATATATTTTGCTGAAAAGCATATCTAGATAGGCCCAGTAGTTACTGATTGGTTGCTGCACATAGATTCCCCATGTGATTGGCTCACCCATGTGCATAGCTATTTCTTCATCAAAGTACATCTAAAGAATTAAGCAAATTAGATAATAGAAGGTAAATTGGAATGTTGCTTAAAATTGTATTCTCTATCTGAATCCTGAAAGAAACATTTTGGGGGTTTAGTGTCCCTTTAACCTTCATGTCCCTTTTAATGCTGGAAATGTACTGTCAGAGTGCTATGCAGAGAATTATTATGTGCAGAGATAGATCCATGCATTTCATAACATTTCATTCTTTTTTAAGAGCTTGAACTTGTGAATACAATTATGACTTTATTTTTGATTCTGTTAAAATATGTTCATGTTTTTAATTTTATTCCTTGACCAGTAGGAAAACTTCCATAGTGAAAAATATATGCAAAGTGGCTCAATGATTTTGGCAACAAACATCTTTTAGAAAAAGACCCATTGATGTCCCAAATAGTATTTTTATTCTTTCACTGTGCTTCTGTGTCATTTTTCGTAGTTAAATCATTGCTAATAATTTATAGAACAAGAAAACCCAAAGCATTTAAAGGGTCATGAAACCTTAAAGTGATGGTAAACTCTCCCTTTTTAAAATCAGATCTGGAATGTAAGTGCTATTTTAGATGGAGTTTAATTCATTAGCTGTAATGAAGATGCGCTATAACTTAGTTATTAATATAGATATGAAATTCAAATACCCCACGTTACACCACCCACTTCAAAAGTCAATTTCCTGTCAGCTAAATGATTGAATTACTCTCCAATCAATGCTCTAGCTACAACAAAAGTGCCAGATGGGGAGAGAGCGCTGATTGGGCAGCAATTCAATCTGTTAGCTCACAGAAAATGTTACTTTTGAAGTGGGCGGAGGAGCATGCAGTATTTGAATTTCATATCTATATTAAAAAGCATGTTATACTGCATCTTCATTACAGCTAATGAATTAAACTCCATCTAAAATAGCGCTTACATTCCAGATCTGATTTTAAAAAGGGGAGAGTTTACCATCACTTTAAATGTTTTCTTTCATGATTCATGCAATTTTATACAACTTTCTTATTTATTTACTCTATATGATCAAATTTGCTTCATTATCTTTGTACACTTTATTGAAGGAGCAGCAATGCCCTACTGTGAGCTAGATGAACACATCTGGTTAGCCAGTGGCAAGAAATATTGATGATATGAAACAGATTTGTAGGGGGGATGGTCCAAAATTCATCTTCAGTATTGTACAAATGTTATAAGTAGGTTCTGGATAAGTCTGGTGGACTTTGTTGCAGCAAAAGGAGGCTCTACAAGTTACTAAATTCAAGGGTTTACTTACTTTTCAAACCTGCACTGTAAATCATTACTCAAGGTCTTGTGTTTAACCCTTTCCGGTCAGGGTTAAAGTGTCTACATTGGAACAACTGTTCTGATGTAGACAAATTGAAATCACGCGATCGTGCACACGATCGCGAGATTTTAGTTATTGGATCGGGTCTGCGGGATGTCCCTATAACCCTAGGAACGCGCTCCAGACCGCGATCAAATCCAGGAAGCGCAGTAGGCTTCAGGACAGCCGTTGGCTATGACGTTCTATTCCGTCATAACGGCTCTAAAGCCCAGTGTAATTATGACGGAATAGAACGGCATAGCGGCGTTAAAAGGTTAATATAAAAAAACTACAACTGTTTGTGTATTATTAGTTTAGTTGTATTGTGTTTGTCTATAATTGTGACATAGATAAAGATCAGACCACATTTCAGGAGTAATCAATGCAGAAATCCAGGTAATTCCAAAAGGGTTCACAATTTGTTTTTTAACTATAATTGATATGATTTCACCCTACTCAATTTTCATTTGGTCTAGATATTCTCAGAAGCATGTATGTGTCTTTAACTCTATATTCGTGCAGTTTTAGCAACAATGTATTATATAATTACAATCATTGTTGTAAAAACTGCTGTTATCTAGTGATCAAGACACAAACATACTCCTCAGCCTAGATTATTTGCACTTCAACAAATAATACCAAGAGAGTGAAGTGAATTTGAATATTTTTAAAATAGCATGCTCTATCAGAAGCACGAAAATTTAATTCTTCATTCATGTCCCTATACATTAATTGCTTTGCTTTATAACATTTGTGTATTTGACTGGGTCACTTTAGGTCTGAGTTTGTCCTGTCTATTGTCTGGACTAACTAGCAATTGTGTCTGCAATAATACTTTTTCCCCCAAACTAATTTTACTTGGGAACCATTTAAGAACCATAGAATTGTTGGGGAAATCCCAGAACCTCAAAACACCTCTCTCTTTGCTTTATCATTGTAACTGAGCACAAATCTCCTCTCCATAACTGCAAATGTCCACCTCATCACCCAAAAAAATCCTACCCAAGACTGTGTGTTTTGGGAAGTTTATCCATTGATTCTCAAATTATCCTAACACCATGTCTTTTGGGTAATAATGCTCCATGTCTTATTGGACCAAATAAATAAAATCAAAACCTTGCTTACTCTAAAGTAATATATTACAACTTGGAAAAATCACTCATCTAAGACATATTTCAACCCACTCAAAAGTAGTAGGCGACTCAAAATCTTTGCCACCTTTTCTCCACACTTTGCTACTTCCTGAATAAATATCGACTCATGCAAATAGCTTAACTAAAATGGCTGCTCTTGAGCCAACAAACCTTAGAAGTCAAACTACCAATAGATATATCAGCCATATATAACAGACCTTTTCTGCTTTCATTACATGCTGTTAATCTAGAAAAGAGCCACAAGATTTCCACTGTACTTTGACGCTAACAAGCTTCTTATGTCTGAAAGTTAATTAAACAAATAGACTCCCCATTACTTGTTTTCGGAACATAACAGTGTAGGACTCTTATGATAGCTGCCAGAATCTTTAGCTGTACAGCAGCCAGATGTTTAAAACCTTCTCTGTAGAGAAGACTTTGTATACCCCACCTTCCCTTGTCACCTACGTCAGGAGGAATTACTTCATCTACTGCAGCAGGAATTTCCTATCCAACTTGCCAAATCCTAGACGGCTAAATTAGATTTTGCACCTTTTCTGAGAATGTCTTAACAATATATTTGCTGGACGATAATATTTCAGATGAGAACCACAAACATAGGTTCAGTGTATGCTATTTACTGGCATGAAGCAATGTGTGCTAGCTGCATGCACCTACAAACTTCATAACTTCACAGACTGGATATTCATAAAGTAGCAAGCCCTGAAATTACTTCTAAGCTTTTACTCTTCATTTTTTTATGGAAGTGGGATATTATACATACATTACCTCACTCCATCCCTACATGTTAATCCTGCTAAATACAAGCTACTATTTGCAAAATGGAAATTAGGAAATGCAATCTGGTTTTATGACCCGAATATATCCCCTCTTTGGAGAATGTGTTACTTAAAGGGATATAAATTACTAAATGAATGCTTGACATAATTCTGTATTACAAGCGATGATTAGCCTGAGAGTAATATGCAGATGTGTTTTTTTTTTTTTAAAAAGTGTTTCAGTACTTAAAGCCAATAAAGTCAAAATTAAAGTTCCATGATTCAGATAAAACAGCAATTTAAAACAACTTTTCAGCTCTAACACCTACTAAGCATGTTCAGAAGTGCACAGTATATTTGTATATGCATTTTGTGATTGGCTGATAGCTGTCACGATACAGCGGTCGGGAAATTGGACCAACTTTAAAATTTGTCAGAATAAATTTTACAGCTCATTTCAAATTCAAATGCAAGTTATATTGCATTGGTTTTTTATAGTGTATTTTCTTTCCTAAGATATGGTGAGTCCATGGAATCATCAATTACTGTTGGGAATATCACTCCTGGCCAACAGGAGGAGGCAAAGAGCACCACAGTCAAACTGTTAAGTATCACTTCTCTTCCCACAATCCCCAGTCATTCTCTTTGCCTTCAGTGCAAGTAGGAGGTGAATTTTTGGTGTCTGAAGAATTGGATTTATTTCACTTCAATCAAGATTTTATTATTTTAGAACAGAGTAGGTTACTCTGTTCCTTCCCCTTTTACAAGGATTGGGTCTAGCTGTATTCTACATTAGTCTCTTCATTAAGGGCAGTGGTGGCTTTAATGCAGTTAGGAACTTGTAAGGTGGGCCTTGCTGCATTTTCCTAACATATTTGCTGCCCATGGTATAGAAAACCAGCGTTGGTTTGCTCTGTCCTTTCTCTTTCTACAGGTCCCTGTTAGAAGTATGTGTCCTCTCATGCTGTGTAAGCTGTCCTCCTGTCGGACGACTAGATGCAGGTAAGTGCTTGGTCTTCTATGTTTGGGGGACATGCACTGTTGAAAGCTTTATACTGCATTATATCTGGGACATATATATCCTGGGGCAGGATATTCTAGGCAGGACGCAGGCACTCAGTGACTAATAGAGACTAGGGGTTAATACCTTATGGGTTAAAGTATTCCATGAATATGTTATGGCTCATGTGTTAGAAGATCATTAGGATTAATTGATCCCTCTAATTGTCATTTATCATTTCTGCTTATATTTATGTTCAGGTGATGGCAGGCACATTGTGAGATGAAAGAGGTTTTTTCTCATTATCCCTATAACGGTACTCAGAGGTTTCTGATGTGTAAGAGCGCACTCCTTTATTTTCCACATGAGATGTAAGAGCGGCACAATGTTTTTTTCATAGAGGGGATTGACAATTGAAGCACTAAAGTTTTCTTTGTTCAGGAGTACTGTTTGTGACATTTTTCTATGTTTAAATGAAGTGCGCAATTAAATTTAGTTGCACGCTTCTTTTCTGTACTGTGCCTTTATTCCTGCCTCCTTCTTCATATGCAGGGCAGAGAAGCGCCATTTTCGTTTCTCTCTGAGCCGGTCAGATGACCACGCCCCCTTTCTTCTCCAAGAGATCGGAGTGATTACTAAGAAGCTGCATTGCTTTTATTGGAGATTCAATTTATTCAAGTATTTCTCCTTTTTAAATACAGTGTTCTTGCAAACACAGTCCTTGGTTTTTCTACATGTATATTTTACATTGAATATTTTACTCATTAATTTCAGTAGTCGCCATAGCTATTGTTATATAATACATAGCACTGCCATCTTCAATTCTTCTTTCCCTAGTGAGTATTTAATATAATATATTTCACTGATGGGTGGTAATAATTTTAAGTTTGAGATTGAGACATATTGTTTATAATCCTGGAACAGAGACCTGTTCCTTTAAAATTATGATTTGGTCTCTTGAGAGAAAATATAGTGTCTCATACCCTTTCTGTCAGGTATCTTATAGTACTAAATGCCAGAACATGGGGGTCTCAGAATTTATTATTTAGGCTGAATCTGCCTTGTGGCACCATTTGTTGCATATATACAATTCCGTGCTGCTTAACTATTAGATTCTTAGAGGCCAATTTATTAAAGGTCTTGCTGACCTGATCCGACAGTGCGGATCAGGTCCGCAAGACCTCGCTGAATGCGGAGAGCAATACGCTCTCCATATTCAGCATTGCACCAGCAGCTCACAAGAGCTGCTGGTGCAACGCCGCCCCCTGCAGACTCCAGCAGGGGGTGTCAATCAACCCGATCGTACTCGATCAGGTTGAATTCCGGCGATTCCTGTCCGCCTCATCAGAGCAGGCGGACAGGGTTATGGAGCAGTGGTCTTTAGACCGCTGCTTCATAACTGCTGTTTCTGGCGAGTCTGGAGACTCACCAGAAACACGGCCCTTCAAGCTCCGTTCGGAGCTTGATAGATAGGCCTCTTAATCTCTGAGTCTACGTCTCTTAGGATGATACTGTTCAGGCAATGCCACAGTTTTCTCCTTTTATGTTCCATGCCATAATGGTGTCACATGCAGTGCCCTGTGGCTACTTTCTATCTCTTGGAAGAGTTATTTGCCTGCAGAATTTGCTGTCCAGATATCTTATGTGGTATTTGTGGCATTATCTGTTTTTCCTATACTAAGGAAAATCGCAAGAGGAACATTAGAGATTCAGATGTATGGTTTCCGTTCCGCCTGTTGCTACTCAGGTTGCCTTCCTCATAGGTCTGATGAGGAGGATACGTCGGTAGCCTCTGAGGGTAAAGCCTCAGATTTGGACAGTATAATTCCTTCATCTAAAACTGAAGTGGTATCCTTCAGACTTATGCCTGCACACCTCATGTATTGTTAGGAGGTTTTGGCTACGCTGGAGGACTCTGATGTCTTGTTGTTGTCAACCCTGAGATGTATAATAAATTTAATATTTGCTGGGATAGTTTTCTCTGTTCCAGACCATGCTAGGGGATGGTTTTCCTGTAGTTGTCCCCATTAAATATTGTGGCGCACGGTGCCTATAGTAGAAGGAGCATTTCTACTCTGGCTAAGAAACTTTGATCCCTATAGCGAATAGATGTTCCTTTAAGGATCAATGGTCAAGCTGGAAGCTTATAGGAATGTGACCCTTAAGCTAGCTAATTTTTCCATTTGGTTGCTTCCATGCAAGTCATTTGGCTGGGAACCAAGATGCCTGGCTTCACTATACTAGCCCTCCGGGCGTTGTGGATCGTGTCTTGGTTGGAATTTCTCCAAGACAGAGCTTCTGACGCCTTACAAGGATAAGACCTTGTTTTGTCCTGGTATGACAGACAATTTTTCTGTCCTTGCTGGTGGAAAAGGGTCTTTTCTACATCTAACTAAGAAGCTTAAGACCTTTAGGACGTCGGAGTAGAGCCCTGCGGCTGAGTTAATTCAGCTTGAAGGGCTTGCCCCCCGGTCAAGGAATGGATATGTGGGGGGGTGTAATTTTGCTATTTTCCTTAGCGTGCATACGAGATGTCCCAGTTAGACTCTGGTCATTGCATCTCAAGTGCTTTTAATACCTTCCTTCCCGAGGCAGGTTCCACCTCTCATAATTATCTGCAGTCCAGATTTGAGAGAGGCAATTTTGAGTTGCGGTTGGACTTAAAGTGTCTCTGAAAGTTTTTCTCAGGGTACCGTCCTTCAATGGAAACCATTTGTTCCTTTTTTCCCTGGTCTTGGAGGGTTAGTTCTTTCCGACCATAGACCTAAAGGACGCGTATCTTCCAGTTCTTGAGATTTGTTTTTCTGAAAGACTTTTTCAGTTTTGTGGCCTTGCCACGGTTCCCTGAATTTGGAAATTAGTTCCCTTGTTCCAGCTACAAGGATAGTTTTTTTTGGGACCATAATATTCACTATCTTTGATAATTTTCTGACATAGATCAGAAAATCAAAGATTCTCTCCATGGACATGTTTCCCTTGTTCGGTCCTATTTGAGAGCTCTGCAGTTGTGCATGCTCAACAATGGCATAAGGACCTTGCGGATCTGTCTCAGAGAATAGATCTAGATCAATCAACAAGAGAATCTCTCCCGTAGTGTTTTTTCAGGAGACATTCCTGGGTGATGTGACCAGACGTCAGCCTGCTGGCCTGGGAAGCAGTCTGGGACTTGTTTAAGACACAGGGATTATGGAATTGGAAGTGTCTGCTCTCCTCTTTATCATCTTGGAATTGAGAGTGATTTACAATGCTCTGATGGCTTGGCCTCAGTAGTTCTTAGCTTGGTTCCAGTTGGACCATATCAGCCCAACCAGGGAGTTCCTTAGCCATGTAGGAGGTGACTGTCATCCACTTTCCATTGGACTTCTAAACAGACAGATATTTCATCCTGGGGAGTGGGCTCTCCATCCGGAGGTGTTCTCTAGGTAAACCCTCAAATGGGGGGTTCCTGAGTTGGCTTCTGAGGGCGTTTTGGCAGAATGCCAAGCTTCCAAGGTACGGTTCAAGGTCAAGTGATCCGCAGACCACCCTGATAGATGTTCTGGAATTTTTCTTGGATTTTCAGTCTTGCATACCTATTTCCTCGGTTTGCTCTCCTTCCACGAGTCATGCTCATATTGAACAGGAGAGAAGAACGGTAATTCTATTAGCCCCTGCATAGCCTCACAGGATCTGATATGCAGACCTAGTGTAAATGTTGTCTCTCCTACCTTGGAGACTTCCCCTGAGGAAGGATCTTCTGATACAGGGTTCCTTCCTTCATCCAAATCTTGTTTCTCTGAAGCTGACTGCTTGGAGATTGAACACTTAGTTTTGTCTAAGCGTGGTTTTTTTTCTGAGTTGGTCATAAAGACCATGATTTAGGCTCGCAAGCCAGTTACTAGAACGATTTACCATAAGATATGGCGTAAATATCTTTATTGGTGTGAATCCAAGGATTACCCTTGAAATAGGGTCAGGATTCCTAGAATTTTATCTTTTCTCCAGGAACTGGAGAAGGGTTTATCAGTCAGTACCCTGAAGATTTCTGCATGACCTATTTTGCTTCATTAGCGTCTGGCGGATGCGACAGATGTGCAATCTTTTTGTCAGGCCCTGGTCAGAATCAGGCCTGTGTTTAAGTTTATTTCTCCTCCTTGGAGCCTTAACCTTGTTCTTAAAGTTTTTTCAGCAGGCTCCGTTTGAGCCATTGTTTTCCATAGATATTAAGTTGTTATCTTGGAAGGTTTTGTTTCTTATTGGTATTTCTTCTGCTTGGAGAGTGTCGAAACTCTCAGCTTGCAGTGTGATTTGCCTTATCTTATCTTTCATGCCGATAAGGCTGTTCTTCCTACTAAGTTAGGTTTCTTTCCTAAAAGTGATTTCGGACAGAAATATTAATAAGGAAATTTTTGTTCCTTCTCTATGTCTTAGTCCTTCTTATCATAAGTAACATTTGTTGCACAACTTGGATGTTGTGTGTGCTTTAAGATTTTATTTACAGGCGTCTAGGGATTTTTGCCAGTCTTCTGCCCTGTTTGTTTGTTTCTCTGGGAAACGTGAGGGTCAGAAAGCTTCTGTTACCTCGCTTTCCCTCTGGTTGAGAAGTTTAATTTGTTTTGCTTATGAGACTGCTGGTCAACAGCCTCCTGAGAGGATTATGGCTCTTCCACTAGAGCTGTTTCCTCTTCTTGGGTTTTCAAAAATGAAGCTTCTGTAGAACAAATTTGCAAGGCTGCAACTTGGTCTTCTCTGCTTACTTTTTCCAAATTTGATACTTTTGTCTTGGCTGAGGCTTCTTTTGGGAGAAAGGTTTGTCAAGCGGTGGTGCCTTCTATTTCGGTTCCCTGTCTTGTCCCTCCCTAATCATCTGTGTCCTCTGGCATGGGTATTGATTCCTAACAGTAATTGATGATTCCGTAGACTCACAATATCTTAGGAAAGAAAACAAAATTTATGCTTACCTGATAAATTTATTTCTTTCCGGATATGGTGAGTCTACGGCCCTGCCCTTTATTTCAAGACAGTTGTTTTTGACTAAACCTCAGGCACCTTTACACCTTGTGTTACTCCTTTTTTCTCCATTTCCTTTCGGTCCAAGGACTGGGGAAGGGAAGTGATACTTAGGGCTCAATTTATCAAGCCCCTACGGCTGCAAGTTCTCACAAGAACTTGCTCGCCGTAATTTATGAAGCAGCGGTCACCAGACCACTGCTTCCCTAAGCTCTTTGCCGACCTCTAAGGTGGCGAAATTCAATCTCCGCGGTCGAGTCCTACCGAGGAGATTGACAGCTCCTGCCCGAGCGTGATTGGCTGTGCGCAGGCAGGGGGCGGGATTGCACGCGAGCGCAAGATTGCGCTTGTGTGCAATGTTGATTACCTGCGGGTAATTTCACCCCGCCACAGGCGAGCTGAGGCATACAGGGGCGGGTATTCGTGCCCCTGTACGCCTCAGCTTTGATAAATCTAGCCCTTAACAGTTTGACTGTGGTGCTCTTTGCCTCCTCCTGCTGGCCAGGAGTGATATTCCCAACAGTAATTGATGATTCCGTGGACCCACAATATCCGGAAATAAATACATTTATCAGGTAAGCATAAATTTTGTTTTTCTATTATTAAATTTCACTGGTCAATTAGACTGTACCTTTAATAACCACGTCATAGCATCAAGCAAGGCATAGTATGGCCTTGAATCACAGGGTTTGGACCGGCAACAAATAATGAGGATTACTTCTACAGCATGATGCCTTCACACTCCTATGTTCATTAATTTTTGAATTTTTTCAATGACTTCTGGTTATCTATTCGGGACACATGAAACCTTCATAAATCCCTGGCCTCCACTTGTAAGAAATCTGTGAGAGAAATCTGTGAAAGTATTGGGTGTAGAGGGTTTGATGAAACAGATTTCTGGTTACATTGAGCAGCACAAAAACTAAAAACACCAGTGGTGACTGCAAGAGGATTATATGAAATACCAACTCCTATATAGCAGTATTACATGAGAGCTGCTAGCTAATTGACCCTGTAATCAAGGGCCTGATTATCAAAAAGGGTCAGAGAAGCCACTGTATCCATGGAGTCAGAGACACAATTAACTACTTCATATATTATCCACAGGACCTTAAGAAATGTAAGCCAGACACAAATATTATTTGCATGAAATGTAGCTTTCCCAACACGGATTTTATACATTTGGTCAAGATCTGTCCTAGCATTAGGAGATTTTGGGCTATGCTGAGTTTTTGGTTACAGGTAAAGCCCCAGTATAGTTAATGAAAAGCAAATCCTGTATTTTTATTTACCTAAAAACTTAATAAGAAACTCATAACAACTACAATTCTTTTAACCAGGAAATTGATTTTTAAATATTGGGTATCCTGACAGGCACCTCCATCAGAGAACTGAAACGGAGTGTGCTAAGTCAACTGACATTAGAACAATGGGATGCAATGCAAGACCCACTTAAGAGACTTAGAATCCTATTTAACAATGTTCTGTCGGACCTGATCCAACAGTGCGGATCAGGTCCGACAAACCTCGCTGAATGCAGAGAGCAATACGCTCTCCGTATTCAGCATTTCACCAGCATCTATTGTGAACTGCTGGTGCAACCCCGCAGATTGGCCGCCAGCAGGGGGTTGTCAATCAACCTGATCGTACTCGATCGGGTTGATTTGTGGTGATGTCTGTCCGCCTGCTCAGAGCAGGCGGACAGGGTTATGGTTACTTTTCAAGAAGATTTCCAGCCTCCAAATGGTAAAATAAAAAACCTTTATTTACACAGGGTCCATAGTATAGCAACAACGTTTCAAACCAGCAATTGGTTCTTAGTCTCTCTCTCTCCATGGGGTCCTCTGAGTGGTGACATGCACGAGGTCCTCTGAGTGGTGATATGCACAAGGTCCTCTGAGTGGTGACATGCACAAGGTCCTCTGAGTGGTGACATGCACAAGGTCCTCTGAGTGGTGACATGCACGAGGTCCTCTGAGTGGTGACATGCACAAGGTCCTCTGAGTGGTGACATGCACAAGGTCCTCTGAGTGGTGACATGCACGAGGTCCTCTGAGTGGTGACATGCACGAGGTCCTCTGAGTGGTGATAAGCATGGGGTCTAGCACAATGTTCTTTATTAATCAGTTACAGTTCACAGACACAAACTAGCTGTTTTCACTAATGTGAGAGCTTTCTCTTCACATAGAACCCTCTCCAACCCCTAAATAAGTCTGTGAGTCTATTGACTAATGTTCTTTAAGCTCTCCTCTCACTTTATTGAACAGATTCCAAAGAATAACAAAGAAATTGGCCAGTGCATCTGGCTCTAGGGCAGAAGGTTTGTGTTATGGATGTTTTATGAGATTTTCATCCTTCAGTAATGCATTAATGCTTAAACAATTCTGAATTTAACCTTTAGAATGCTAACCTTGTTTAGCAGGGCAGACAGAAACTAAAGGTAACCTTACACAAATGTATGGATTTCATTAAAAACATAACGGTAGGAGAAAGCAAGCGACAATATTAATACTCATTGCAAAATGCTACAGTTTTGCAATTATGTAGCAAACAATTTGCACAGGTCTTTGTGTGTTGCACTTTGACAAGAAGAAATCCATCTCTGATGATGATCAAATGTCACATGCGGATGCCATATTAGGATTTTGTTTTACAACAAATCAGGAACGTACATGATGTCTAATAACAAACCTTGTTGTCTGTAGACTAAAGCCCAGATTTGTTCCTTCAAATAAGGAAAATGGTGAGTGAAGTTTGTCTATTGAAAACTAATTACAGTAAAAAGGATATTCATTAGTTTTAAACACATTTAAAACTTTGCTGATTAGGTTGTTTAATGTCACTTTAAACTCTCTGGTCTGGTGAGATGATCTAAGACAGGGGTCAGCAACCTTGGCAACCCCAGATGTTTTGGAACTACAATTCCCCCCCATGAGTACTCATCCAGCCTAAAGTGTGTCTGAGGCATCATGGGAAATCTAGTTCCAAACATCCTGGGGGTGCCAATGTTGCTGACCCCCTGATCTTATCAGTACTGTGAATGTCCCTCAAAGAGTTTTTAGATAGGCAAGTTTTAGCTTGAGAGCTGTTTATTTCACTAAATGGGGTTCTGGGTGTATAGAAGAGAAGCTTGCATTGCAAAATAATGCTCAAAAAGCCCCCCCCCCCCAAAAAAAAAAAAAATATATATATATTGTGTGCTTTCTCTACATGCCGATGAGTTTGTGATCATCAATATATTGGTCATTACTTTCTGATAAAGCACTGAAGGGGTTGTCCACTTTTGCAAATAATTTATTAAGAAACCAATTAATTATTTGATGGGATAGAAAAAATATATAAATAAGCATCCAAAACCCCCCACTAAAAATACAAACATCCAGTCCAGTTTTATACAGGGAAGCTCTGTCTTACCTCTAGTTTGTTAAATGTCACCAACTAAATATAAGAACCCAGAAAAAAGTATCACAAAAAGAGAATGCACCATGATAATAATGTATTTAGCCAAGTCTCTCTAGCTGTGCTCTGTCACTGCCCAAAGATCAGCCACCTTACAGTAAGGTGGAAAAGAGTGTGTTGGGGGGGTAGGTTGCTGGTTCATCCTAAATTTTATACCTTATTCACAAGGGTGTGGCCTATTATACACCCAATGAAATCATACATGGGAGTGTCCCTTCTCAAAGATAAAGATTAGGTTTAAAAGTTTTGTCTAGAAAACAGAATTGTATCCGGGGAAGTGGGGTCTCTTACATGAAATAGACTTTAAAGGGACATAAACTGCTGGGCACAACTACTAAAGAATAGTAACTACTCACTATTGCATAACACCGCTGTTCCTGCAACTCTTTACAAATCAGTTCTCCTATTTAAAGCTTAAAGTGCCAGATACTGAAACTCTTGCCTCTTTGTACTGGGGCTGCCATCTTGGAGCTCTGGTATTCTCACAGCTAGTGACATAAGCCTGTAGAGATTCACAGATCAGTAATATGGCCTATACAGCTGTATAATGTGCGTCAGGTTAGTGTGCATTGATACATTGTTAGCTTTCCATTTGTGCATTTTGTACACAGTTTTACAGTAACACAAATTATATTTTAAAAAGTGCCTAGCAATATATAGCAAATACAGCCCACTGCCAAAATGTAAAGCTCCTGCATGCACCCTAACCTGAAGCACGTTTATACAGCTTGTCACAGAATAGGCTCATATTACTGATCTGTGAGTGTGCACAGCTAATGTCACAGGCTGTGAGAATACCTGAGCTCCAACATGGCCGCCCCCAGTACAAAGAGGCGGGGCTTCAGTATCTGGCACATTAAAGCTATTAAACAGGAGAGCTGATTTGTACAAGAGCTGCAGGAACAGGATGAAATGCAAATAACATGGTGAGTAGTAACAATTCTAGGGTAGGTGTGCCCAGCAGTTTAATGACCCTTTAAAGGGACATTAAACACTAGATAATTTAATGCACCTCACTGTATTCATGGGTGGCACCTAGGTTACACTTGCAGGTATCTGAAGGAGGTTGCTGCACATGTGCAAACAGGTTCAGTACTGAATTTAGTGGAAGCTAGATTTCAATATGGCAGCGCCCATGACTAAAGGAGGCGGGGAATAACCTCAGTTCTATGCTCTTAAAATGTATTTAATGTCCCCTTAAGAAGGGACTATATTGATATTATAAGGATAAATTCTCTGCCTAAAGTTAGGACACTGCGTATATTGTATTTTTTGGCATGTGTGGGTCCGCAGGGCATTCCGACGTATGTTGCGTGCACATTAATAGCTCTTACTGAAACACTGAAATATTTTCCTAGAAGCAGTTTTGCTAATACAAGTCTTAGGGGCCGCTTTATCATCATTTATTATCATTGCGCAAGCAGTTTGCGGCCAATGGGGCCCCTAGCAGGGGGGTGTCAATCAGCCCAATCGTATAGATCGGGCTGATTGATGTCCCGCAGCCCTCAGAGCAGGCTAACCAGTTATGAAGCACCTGCTTCTTCATAACTGCCGTTTCCCGGTGAGCCTTAAGGCTCGCGCTGGCCCCTTAATGTCTGTTTCAGATTGTCCTTTTAAGGTTGTCATTTTGTGCTTATATTTAATAGAAATACAGAGCATTAGGTTTGCAGAATGAACACAGGTATCTTTAAAATGCATTGCACAACTATATTATTACATAACAGCAAAACCCAGGTTTAGCTGGGTAATACAATAACTGTATTAGTTACAGACTTGCAGAAAAACAGGGATTTAAAGGGACATGAAAGCTATTTTTTTTCTTTCATGATTAAGATAGAGCATGCCGTTTTATTTATGTACTTCTGTTATCAAATTTGCTTCATTCTCTTGGTGAACTTTGTTGAAGGAGCAGCAGTGCACTACTGGGAGCTAGCTGATCACATCAGAAAAGCCAATGACTTTCTGATTCTTTTTCACACAAAACCTGACCTGTGAAACATCCATTGATCAAAAAAACTTCCAACTCCATAGTCCACTGTTTCAGTGTAATATTCACTCCACCCTTCTTTTCATTTCCCCATCCCGTCACTCACTAAATCCTTCTGAGGCACTCATGGATGAAATATAAACTCAAAATGCACCAAGTGCAAAGGAGACGAATATAAATGTAGCATTTAGTACATTACATCCTTAACCTACACACTAGGGCAGGGTTCTTCAACCTTTTTTACCCAAGTCCATGATACCCCATACCTTTGTGACCCTATTTTTATGCTTGTCTGAAAATTTCTGAAGTAAATCTACAACAAGATAGCTGCAATTTTTTGCAAAGTGACTAAAATGTGTGCAACTTTTTCCTGATTGTAGTCAAACTTGAAAGGTGTTGTAAAAGGTAATAACACACACACACACTCTCATATAACACACACCACACACTCTCATATAACACACACCACACACTCTTATACAACACTCACAACACACACTATCATACAACATATACACACACCACACACACACTCTCATATAACACACACCACACACTCTTATACAACACTCACAACACACACTATCATACAACATATACACACACCACACACACACTCTCATATAACACACACCACACACTCTTATACAACACTCACAACACACACTATCATACAACATATACACACACCACACACACACTCTCATACAACACACACCACACACTCTTATACAACACTCACAACACACACTATCATACAACATATACACACACCACACACACACTCTCATATAACACACACCACACACTCTTATACAACACTCACAACACACACTATCATACAACATATACACACACCACACACACACTCTCATATAACACACACCACACACTCTTATACAACACTCACAACACACACTATCATACAACATATACACACACCACACACACACTCTGATACAACACACACACTCTCATATGACACACACACCACATATACTCTCATACAACACACACACACATACGCTCATACAACACACACCACACATACGCTCATACAACACACACACCACATACACTCTCATACAACACACACACCACATACACTCTCATACAACACATACACTCTCATACAACACACACACCACATACACTCTCATACAACACACACACCACATACACTCTCATACAACACACACACCACATACACTCTCATACAACACACACACCACATACACTCTCATACAACACACACACACATACACTCTCATACAACACACACACCACATACTCTCATACAACACACACACCACATACACTCTCATACAACACACACCCCACATACACTCTCATACAACACACACACCACATACACTCTCATACAACACACACACCACATACACTCTCATACAACACACACACCACATACACTCTCATACAACACACACACCACATACACTCTCATACAACACACACACCACATACACTCTCATACAACACACACACACATACGCTCATACAACACACACCACATACACTCTCATACAACACTCACACCACATACACTCTCATACAACACACACACCACATACACTCTCATACAACACACACACCACATACATGCTCATACAACACACCTTGCACACACTCCTACAACACACACACAAGTTGCTACCCAATAAACATTGTTTTGTGACCCAGTAATGGGTCCTGACCCGTGGTTTGAAGAACTAGGGGATACTGTACGTCCTGTCAACAAAAGTTCTGTGTCTCCCTCAGGCAATCCGCTCAAATCCACCATATATGGGTTAATAGATTAGGTAGTGTTGGCTGTGAGTGTTGTGAAGGTTTAGAGGTTAATAGATTAGGGGGTGTTTTCTGTGGGGTTGTGGCAGTTTAGGGGTTAAAAGGTTCGGGGGTGGTTAGGTTAATAGGTTATGGCAGATTAGGGGTTAATAGTGTAGCAGAGTTCTACTGGTGTGAGGACTCATAAGGGGTTATTAGTTTAAAGGATCAGCATATGTATATACAATGTTTAAAGGGACATTAAACACTTTGAGATGGTGATATATAATAATTAATTGCATATATAAAAAAACCTTTGCAATATATTTTCATTATTTATTTTGTCCCCTTTTCCTGTAATTCCATTCTAAGATTGTGAGCTTTTCAGTTGAAATGGGAGTGCAGAACACTGTTATATTCCGTACAGCCATTGGCTGCACACCATAGTGTCTTATTTATAACTGTCCCTAATTGGCCACAGCAGAGAAGGTAACCTAAGTTACAATATGGCAGCTCCCATTGTTTTATAGGCACTAAAACTATTTTTGTTGTCTCCTATAGTCAGGTATAGTGATGACATGATGTAGGTGTTTTGTGGGAGTTAGCTGGGCGTTCCAGGGGAGTAATCTACTTTTTGATTGGTATACATCACCAGTATGGTGATATATTCCAATTTCTGAATTACAAGTTACATGTAGGGTTTCAGCCATTTTTGTCTCACCACATTTCAGTGTGAGGCAGGTAGTATAGGTTTAGTGACAGGTTACACAGGCATTATATGAAGTGTTCCTACACAGAAACCGTGTTTGATTTCAGTGACCGCACTGTCTGTGCTGTGTAGGAACACTTCAAGCCCGCCCACTAAAAGTGCCAACAAGCGGCGATGTCAGCGGACTTTTGCAGAAGCCGCAATCCCTATTATTTCCTATGGGAGTCACATCACCACTTGCCTGTACTTTTCGAGTCTGCAACCCTTTTTAGAACATATCAACAGACCGACAGACTGTAAGGCCAACGAGACAAGAAAGACTATTTCTTTTTGAATGGGAAGGAGATACATAAATTACAAAAGTGCACAATGAAAATCATTAGTTTACAAATCATAGAAATCTAATAAATTGACAATCACACAAAAATATACATGGAATAATTGTGTTGTTAAGGTTTATCAAAAACTTAACAAAATTGTTCACCACAAATCTTATTTTATCAAAAACATAAAATTTGTAGACAAATTACACAGGAATAAATTGTATTAACTGTGCACATCGTACACTGGATGGGGAAAGAAAAAGCAAAACAATCATACTTAAAAGTACACAGGCGCCTATGAATTTTACTCTCTAACTAACATAAGCATTAGGAAATTACAGTGAATGTAATGTACAGTGTACGGAAAACAGCATAATTTCACCCTCCATTGAGAACTTTTACCTAGCTGAGAGTTCTCATTATTTGTATGGGAGACAGCTCTTCACTGGTAGGGACATACCCTTTATTTACTATAAAATCCCACGTGGGATGCCCCTGCAAGAGTCGACATGGAAAACCAAGTCTAGACTTGCAAACTTTATAGAATTGGCCCCCTAGAAATAAGGAGGCATTTGCTTGCACAGAAAGTGATATACTAGATCTGATTTCCCTGCAAGCTCATCCCATTTTGATGGGCAGTGGTGTCAAAGAACAAAACCAGCTATTGCATATTCAAAAATAAACCTAAAGGAACAATTTATCACAATACTCTGGTATTACTAATCATTGGAAACACATTAAAAGGGTGTCAAGATGGTGACAATCAGGTGAACCCTTTACTTGTGAAGCATAGGTTCTTGTCTCCCAGTGATGCATTCCCATTTGTTAGTGAGTGTGTTTAGGGAAATGAGAGAATCTCTCAGCAAGCTGACCTCTTTATTCCGAGGGAACGTAGACCTGCATGACATCATTCTTGTCTCCCATTTCAGCTAATTACTGCCATGATTTAACCTATTGAGCAAACTCCCACTGAAACACCAAATCTTTATTAATAATGGGATCAGAACAAGAAAATCCAGTGAGTCATTCTTTACATAACAATTAGTTACCATCTGCCATCTTGGCTGTGGTGTTTTTCTCTGACTTACTTCATGCTTCCTGGCAAGTAGCAGCCGTAGGATTGGATTACTTTCCAAGCAGAGGCACAAAAGCCAGAAACCAAGCATGGAGTCTGAGGAGGAAAATATAATGTCAGGTCTGCTGGATCAGACATCAGGGTCACCATGGGAAGGCTTGTTTCTGGATCCAACCCAGCCTGTAGCCACAGGGTGATGTTTAACAGTGTGTACGGTGAAATGCTGCATCCATGCAGACTCAAAAAAAACTAACTCTGCAGATTATATCAAATTGTTTTACACAACAACTATAAGTAATTGGATTCATGGTATTTAAAGGGACATTTTTCTCACAGTGTTACTATCACCTGTATGAAAAAGCAGCATTTAATCTCTTTTTTTTGCCCTAGAACACATGATTTAAAAGGTAAATTGTAACTAAAGCAGCAGTATAATTTGTGTACTTCTTACTAATGCTCATTAGCTGATAGGCACTTCTTGCTAATGTACATTAGCTTATGTCTTTGCTACTATTGGTCACTGGCTAATAGGTACTACCCAGTAATTCTCACTGGCTGATAGGCACTTAATACTAATGTTCATTAGTATTGATACGTCCTACTAAAGCTAATTGGCTTATATGTATTTGCTACCAATGGTCACTGGCTGATAGGTAATACATAGACATTCTCATTGTCTGATAGGCACTTAATACTAATATTCATTGGTTGATGGGTACGTCCTACTAAAGCTCATTGGCTTATATGTATTTGCTACCAATGGTCACTAGCTGATAGGTACTACCTAATAATTATTTCTGTCTGATAGACACTTCATACTAATGTTCATTTGTTGATTGGTACTTCTAGTAAAGCTAATGTGGTATGAAACCTTCTTTCATTATAGTGTGGAAGAGTAAGTAGAAAGTGGACTTATTGAGCAGTGGTTGACTCTGCAGGTATTAGATTACTAGTCAAATAGATCTTGCAAAGCAGATGATCCATTGAGGAATCCTTGAAGGGGTTGTAGTGTTTTGTATTATCATTATTAGAAAATATATATTTTTTGATCATGGTCAAAAGGTTAAGAAAAATAACTGAAACTTCATATTGATTGTGTATATATATATATATATATATATATATATATATATATATATATTACATTGTTATGTTACAGTCATTGCCTTTAAATGTGCCGAAAAAAAGAATTGTCTGTTGTTTACTTTTTTTAATCCCGCACCATAAAGGGGAGCAATTACATTTATTACTGCTATCCCCACACAAAAACATATATCTTCTCCAGGGAGAACTTGTAAGGAAGGCAAATCAGAGGAAATCCTTGTGCAATGTTAAATGCTGACAGCGTATGCTGTCAGAATTTAGCGATATCGGGCAGACATGATTCGCTACAGTGTGGAGGGGCCATGTGCCCCCTAGACCTCATACAGTATAGCGGAGCAGCCTTTTGGAATTCTGCTGAGCTGCTCTAAAATTTCAGATTGCTTTGATGTAAGCCCACAAGCAGCAAGTAGCATGCCATTAATTCAAGCTTCCAGGAAACATACCACTGAGACAAGCTGCTAGGAAGCATAACCAGCAAGCCAAGCTGCAGGGAACAGGCTACCAAGCCAAGCTGCTTGATGCATACTACTGGGCCAAGCTGCAGGATGCATGCTACCGAGCCAAGCTGCAGGATGCATACTACCGAGCCAAGCTGCAGGATGCATGCTACCGAGCTAAGCTGCAGGATGCATGCCACCGAGCCAAGCTGCAGGATGCATGCCACAGAGCCAAGCTGCAGGATGCATGCCACCGAGCCAAGCTGCAGGATGCATACTACCAAGCCAAGCTGCTTGATGCATACTACCGGGCCAAGCTGCAGGATGCATGCTACCGAGCCAAGCTGCAGGATGCATACTACCGAGCCAAGCTGCAGGATGCATGCTACCGAGCCAAGCTGCAGGATGCATGCCACCGAGCCAAGCTGCAGGATGCATGCCACCGAGCCAAGCTGCAGGATGCATGCCACTGAGCCAAGCTGCAGGATGCATACTACCGAGCCAAGCTGCTTGATGCATACTACCGAGCCAAGCTGCTTGATGCATACTACCGGGCCAAGCTGCAGGATGCATGCCACTGAGCCAAGCTGCAGGATGCATGCCACTGAGCCAAGCTGCAGGATGCATGCCACTGAGCCAAGCTGCAGGATGCATGCCACTGAGCCAAGCTGCAGGATGCATGCTACCGGGCCAAGCTGCAGGATGCATGCCACTGAGCCAAGCTGCAGGATGCATGCCACTGAGCCAAGCTGCAGGATTCATACTACCGAGCCCAGCTGCAGGATGCATACTACCGAGCAGTGTTCCCTCTAAGGCCAGCTTTGGGAGCCGCCCAGCAGAGAGACAGTTAATTAGAGCAATTTGCATACACTACACAATGCAGACTGCAATGTATGGTTCCCTTATTAACTGTTTCCCTGCTGGGCTTCTCAAAAAACTGTCCTTAGAGGGAGCATTGCTACAGAGCCAAGCTGCAGGATGCATACTACCGAGCCAAGCTGCAGGATGCATACTACCGAGCAAAGCTGCAGGATGCGTACTACCGAGCCAAGCTGCAGGATGCATACTACCGAGCCAAGCTACAGGAAGCATACTACTGAGCCAAACTTCAGAAAGCATGCCGCCAAGTCAAGCTTCAGAAAGCATGCCGCCAAGTCAAGCTTCAGAAAGCATGCCGCCAAGTCAACCTGCAGAAAGCATGCCGCCAAGTCAAGCTTCAGAAAGCATGCCGCCAAGTCAAGCTTCAGAAAGCATGCCGCCAAGTCAAGCTGCAGAAAGCATGCCACCAAGTCAAGCCGCAGAAAGCATGCCGCCAAGTCAAGCTTCAGAATGCATGCCACCAAGTCAAGCTGCAGAAAGGAAGCCACCAAGTCAATCTGCAGAAAGGATGCCGCCAAGTCAAGCTGCAGAAAGGATGCCGCCAAGTCAAGCTGCAGAAAGGATCCCGCCAAGTCAAGCTGCAGAAAGGATGCCGCCAAGTCAAGCTGCAGAAAGGATGTCGCCAAGTCAAGCTGCAGAAAGCCTGCCGCCAAGTCAAGCTGCAGAAAGCATTCAGCCAAGTCAACCTGCAGAAAGCATGCCGCCAAGTCAAGCTTCAGAAAGCATGCCGCCAAGTCAAGCTTCAGAAAGCATGCCGCCAAGTCAAGCTGCAGAAAGCATGCCGCCAAATCAAGCTGCAGAAAGCATGCCGCCAAGTCAAGCTGCAGAAAGGATGCCGCCAAGTCAAGCTGCAGAAAGGATGCCGCCAAGTCAAGCTGCAGAAAGGATGCCGCCAAGTCAAGCTGCAGAAAGGATCCCGCCAAGTCAAGCTGCAGAAAGGATGCCGCCAAGTCAAGCTGCAGAAAGCATGCAGCCAAGCTGTAGGAAGCAAGCCACTAAGTTAAAGTGATGGTAAACTTTACATGTTTCAAAATCAGGTCTGGAATCAAAACAATATTTTAGATGGACTTTAACTGATCACTTCTAGTAAAGATGCGCTGTACCTTGTACACTTTATATTGTATTATATGTTTATATGTAACTTGTATTTTTTGTGAGCGGTTTTTACTGTTCTCCAATAAGTGCTCTAGCTACAACAAAATTGCTGTACGGCTAGAATGCTGAGTGGAGAACAATTCAAACTGTTAGCTCACAAAAAATATGAGCTTTAAAGTGGGCGGCCGGAAAGCAAGATATTAGAATGGCACAATAAGATTAAAAAGTAAGTTACAGCGCATCTTTATTACAAGTGATCAATTAAAGTCCTTGTAAAATATTGCTTAGATTCTGGACCTGATTTTAAAATATGTAAAGTTTACCATCACTTTAAGATGCAAGGAGCCCGTCATTAGGTCACTGCCAGGAAACTTGCTACAAGCTGATGCTCGGAATCTACCACACTCCAAATTTTACTGGGTTTAGCTGGTCGCCGCCCAAATATGCCAAATTACAATTTCCCCCTTAATTTGAAAACTGTCAAAATCACAAACCGAATTAGATTCTGAAAATACCTCATATGAGAAGCTATACTTGTAATGCAAATTCAAAGAAAATTAGAAATAATATTAAAAAAGATACCTTTTCTCCTATGTAACTAGAAGAGTCAAACACAGATATCAGTATGGTAAGAGATACAAGTGAAAATATGTCTGCGTTTTTCTGGTGAATAAGCTTCATGTTGTATTAGTTGCCAGTATTTTATTTTTTGTGTGCCTTAAAGGGATACTAAACCCAAATTCTTTGTTTAATGATTCAGATGGAGCCTGACAGTACAGCAGATTGACAGAGGTGTATAGTTCCCAATTCTCTGCTTTGTTTAATTACTGTGCGTTTTTTCCTTGGCAAACCTCTCATGCACAACTAAAATATTTTATTACTGGAAATGGCGTTGGTCATCAGTTGTGATGGAATTGGTTGTAATTGATCATTTGGAACCTTTGTGCAATTGAAGGATCAATAAATTTCAATATTATCTCAAAACAGTGATTCTTTCATACTCAAAGTGGGCAAATTCAAATGAACTTTTGCTCAGAATATAGTGGAGTTAATATCTGTTAATGGTCGCAGAGAAAATGATGTTTAAATCAAATTGTTACTCTCCCAACTTTTTTGTTCTTTCAAGGCCTAGAAATGTTCCAGGGGGGCTGGAATCACACAGATGAGAGACAACATGGAACAGTAATCAGCCCTGGCTAAGCACTGTGGGACAGAAGGTCCAATTCAGAAGTGTCTAACAAAATGTAATGATAATGTGAGAAACAGTGTCTGCCTTAACTCAACCCAAAAAAATATGCTTGTGCTACAGTATATACTGAAAGTTTACTAGACTTCTTAGCACATATTGTACATTTAAATTACTTAAAACGTCCTTTTTTTCTTTGATATGATAGGCATTGATAAATGTTATGTCCTTTAAGTCTGAAAACTATCGAAACAGTAGCTATAAACTTACATTAAGGTTGTGCTGATAATAAAATCTAAAGACACTTGGAAAAATGTTCTAAAAAACGTTCATGTAAAAACACATAAGAAATATTTGTGTAAAATGCTACTTTTAAAAACATATATGGACACATATCACAATATCATTTTCTATTGGGTCACATACACAGGTCAGTCCAGGTAAACACAATACACCCCACAACACCACTCTAAAACTATTTTAGGATTAGGGTATTAAATCAAAAAGAAATATTTGTGCTTCTAGTAAAAGTTATTACTGTATTTCTGCAGCATACACACATATCCTGTAAGGACCCATGCACCAGAATTCAAACAAAACACGTTCTCAGAGAGCTGCTGGGGGTGTGTATTCCTTCTGAAGATATAATTTGTGTCATACAAACCACTGCTAACTCTCTGAGAAGGGGATTTGTTTGAATACTGATGCACGTTCCCTCACAGCATATGTGCATATGGACGTATATTGCAAAAATCATTCTATTTCAAACTGAAATGCACCCATAAACATTTAATTTTTTACTTTTTTTTATCCATTTAATAAAACATACTATATTTGGGAGCAACCTTTTTAGACTGTTGCAAGTTACAGTAAAATATTTGTTCTGCCTGACAAAGTCACATGACCAAAAAGAACCAATTGTGATAACAAATATAACTGTGTAGAGGGTGCCACGTTGTATTTTTAAGCTTCAGAAACATTTTAACAACAGAAACAAAAATATATACATCTATTTAAACAACGTTTTTTTGTTTAGAGATGCAGGAATATACATATTGTATCCTTCAATAGAGGAACTAGCCAGTTGCAGACAAGAGAAGTGATTTGTATGGCAAATAGGAAGAGGAAAAGGGGAATTGAGAGAGAAAAAAAAAGAAAATGTTGCCCCAGGTCTTAGTTTGGATAAACCCTTATTGTTTGCAAAAGGTATTTCTCTCCAGGCTGATTTAGTGTCATATTTCCTAAGCAGCATATTGTAAGTTGTGATAATAAATATAGCTGGAAGGCAACCTCAGCGTACTGTGCCAGGAACCTTCTGTAAACTAACTTCCTCATCACCTGTTTTAAAAAAATACTGTAATTTGGAAGCAGTTAAGCAAATGTGCACTGTCTGTTTAAAAGTTATGGGCACAACTGTTTTCTGTGACACTTTAAAACTAAGGTTAGATGTTTTGTGATTCTCCAATGACAATAAAAACAGTAAATACATTAGCATCATTTTAAAATGGCCTGACAGGGACGTAATATGCAGTAACAGAAGTTCACGTGCACTCATAGGCTTGTGCATAGGACAGCAGGGATGTGCAAAGGGATAGTTCTATGGTATGATCCCATCCCTATGCACAGGGGTCAAGTTGAGCAAGAACACATGGGAACAAAGTTCTTGCATTATTCCTGCACTATTTTTACAGGAGGAACTAAGTTCCCTCTGGACAGAGAATAGAAAAACTTCACGTTGCTGCTGCTGGTGGGAGGAGGAGCTGGAGCACATTCTGGTTAGAGGGATAGTGAGATCCTCTAGTAATGGACAGTAACACTTCCTACAATACACTAAATGCAAGCCTGTCAGCGGTTCTGCTGGGTGATCACCCTGGAATGTGTGTAACACATGGTGCTTACATTTCTGTGTAGCTTGCCCTGGTGTTATTTAGCTTCCCTCAGCAGAAATATTGCACCTTAAGTGGGTGAGACTCAGTGTGACAACCATTCAACCCTTTATTGGATTTAATTTGCTTACATTCACTAAAGTGTATAGATTATATACATATAAATACAGTGTGGGTATAAATATGTATATATATATATATATATATATATATATATATATATATATATATATATATATATATATATATATATATATATATATATATATATAAAACATCCTTCCACCCCTCCTCATATTGTGAGGGGGGGTGGAAGCCTTGGTGAGTTTCCACACTTTTTTTTTTGTAGGACTTGACCCCTGCCTATGCACTGCAAACACTTGTTGCCTGATCCCCTCCATGCTTCACACACTACTGCTGGGTTGGGTTGGGTTATGGGGGTCAGGCTGAACCTTAAAGGGACAGTCAAGTATAAATTAAACTTTCATTATTCAGATAGGACTTTTAATTTTAATTGACTTTCCAATTTACTTTTATCATCAAATTTGCTTTTTTCTCTTGGTATTCTTAGTTTAAACTAAACATAGGTAGGCTCATATGCTAATTTCTAAGCTTTGAGGGCTGCCTCTTATCACAGGCTTTTTAAATCTCTTTTCAACACAAAGAGACAGAAAGTACACGTGGGCCATATAGATAACACTGTGTTCAGGCACAGAAAGTTATTTAAGATCTAGCACAATACAATGCTAAATTTAAGACAATAGATAATAAACAGTCACAGTCATGTGATCAGGGGGCTGGAAGAAGGTTCCTAGATACAAGGTAATCACAGAGGTAAAAAGTACATTAATATAACTGTTGGGTTATGCAAAACTGGGGAATGAGTAATAAAGGGATTATCTATCTTTTAAAACAATAACAATTCTATGGTTGACTGTCCCTTTAATTATGGATTAGAAAGGAGGCAAACAGAGTTTTATTGTTAATATATATAACTTACTATACAATAACTAATATATGCACAAGGCGATATTCATTCACGGCTATGTTCATGACAAGATATATATATATTTAGAGTGTGGGAGAAGAACCAGAGTAGGCAACGTGCAGAGGGATCAATTAGTAGTATCAGATCAAGTTCAGGTGTTTTCCTCATGGAGCTGGGATACAATGTGCTTTCTTAGACATGAGCTGTTTGCACAGATAAGGGTGCTCAGCACAACCAGTATTTTAATGTATGCCTCTCTGATTGGCTGCACTTCCACTTTTCGTGCTCCATTGAAGTCTATGGGGGAATACGTTGCGGGTGCAATATTTGAAGTTCGGGTTTTTGCACGCGTCGAGTTAGTGTGCAAGTAAAAACCTTTAACTTTCAACTTGTAATCTGAGCGCTACTGACGCGCACAAAAAGCGTACATCTAGCAGAGTAAGCGCCCGAGCCGGAGTGATAAATAGCAATATGAATGTGGCCCTTAGTGTTTAGTGCCCCTTTAACATATGGTAATTCCCTTTTCAGACTCTGCAACTCCCTGTAATTCTCTTAACCTTTTATGTTTATGTTGGATACAACAGTATGAGAAGTATTTAAGTACTTTGTGGCCAGCACTGCATTTATTTCCGCAAAATAAATTTACTTTTTGTAAAAATATTCTATCCTTATCTGCTTTTTTTTTATTTTATAAGCCATTAGTTGGTGTTGTTTCCCTTTGTCTAATTGCAACATTCTTTTCAGAATGTAATTTTCTACTTCACTGGATTTAGCAATTATATTCCTAAAAATTGCCTTTTATTTTTAATTTTCCATTAGTAGATAATTTACCAATTATACATTTTTTTATAACACGACACAGACAATCCATCATATACATTATATACAGTTTATTACATAAAGTAGAGAAGATATATTTTTGAAAAGTGCAACCTTTAAAAGGTAAAAATGTTTGTGACCAGTTCTGATTCTTGTTGCTTTAGGTTAAAGGGACAAGAAACCCAAATATTTTCTTTCATGATTCAGATAGAAGTAAACTATTATTTAAATTGCTTCATTCTTCGGTTATCCGTTATTGAATAAATAGCAATGCACATGGGTGAGCCAATCACATGAGGCATCTATGTGCAGCCACTAATCAGCAGCTACTGATCCTATTTAGATATGCTTTTCAAGAAAGGATATCAAGAGAATGAAGCACATTAGATAATAGAAGTAAATTGGAACGTTGTTCAAAATTGCTGCTCTTTCTAAATCATGAAAAAAAAAAAATTTGGGGTTTAATGTTCCTTTAACACAACTAAGCACTTTTTATTGGAGGAACTCTGGGCAGGCTGGTTCTTTGCCCAGGTGTTTTAGAAATAATCCTTGGCTTGTGCTTTTGGTTGACATGTTTTACAGATCTTATTGAACAAGTACAAAAGATTGAATTCTTTCCTAACCAAGTGATATTTTTCTGTTGGAGGGTGTACAGCATCTTCAACAATTAAGCTGGTGGGTGCGCGCTCTGAGCACGTGCACGGATCACATACACAAATCACTGCATTCTCTGAGGTCAGCACCAGGAAAGTTTTTTTAATACTAATATATGGCAAAGTCTTATGCTGAGATCAAATATTTCCATTTGCTTGTTCTGTTTAATTTTCCTTTAAATTATCATAGAAGTGTTTACATTGCACAATAATTTTGAAATAGGCACACTCCCTTGCATTAATCAGCTACAGGCATTGGATTGGCTGTGAATATACCTGTAGCCAATCTGAAGCCGATTATTTTCCATATGCTTAACTGATAGGGGACATAGATAAGTAAACCCCCTGCAATTGCTAAATCGTATTGCAATGAAGCTATAGTATATTCCAGTGGTGTGTACCACAGCTAAGTACAGGTAGCCCTCGGTTTACGCCGGGGTTAGGTTCCAGAAGGAATGGTTGTAAATTGAAACCCAGTTTATAATGCAAGTCAATGGGAAGTGAGGGAGAGAGGTTCCAGGCCCCTCTCAAAATTGTCATAAGTAACACCTAATACATTATTTTTAAAGCTTTAAAATGAAGACTTTAAATGCTAAACAGCATTATAAACCTAATAAAATAATCACACAACACAGACTTCTCTTGCATTTTTCTGCAAACAGTTCTTTCTATGCATTCCAATCTGGACTGATTTATGGACAGGAAGATCTTGTTCCTTTGAAATCTGCTCGATAGCTCAGCTCTGGTTAAACTGATTAATTTCAGCTTGCTTGGCTTTGCTGCAACACAAGCGGACAGCTCCACCTACTGGCTATTTTAATCAATGCACTGCTTCTCAATGCTTTTCAATAGCAGTCACATGACTGGAAAAAAAGGTTGTTATTCTGAAACGGTGTAAATTGAACCGTTGTAAAACGAGGGTCACCTGTACAAGGTTATTGTCAAAGGGAAATTTACTCACTGCTGTTTAAAAGTGCTGCTGTGAAAAGGTGTTAAAAACAGAGCCATAGTGAAATATTACAAATAAGGTGTAGAAAACCCTTTATCCAAACTGCTTGGGACCAGAAACGGTTTGGATTTCAGAATAGTTTGGCATTTGGAATATTTGCATCTGTAAAAGGGGACAGTTTGGAGATGAGATGGATCCAAGTGTAAACAACAATATCTTATGTCATATAGGCAATATTTACAGCTTATACATAAAACCTAAAGGTAGTTTTATATCACTAATAATACTTTTGTAGACATAGTACCCTCAGAAAGATAATACAGTGCTGGAATTGGGTAATATTTATCGCTTTAATTAAATATAGACCATTATTTGAATTTTAGAACACAACATCAAACCAAAGACACAGGCAGAGAAAATTGTGACCTAAAAGGACAGTCTAGTAGTCCAAAATAAACTTTCATGATTCAGATAGAGAATGTAATTTTAAACAATTTTCCAATTTACTTTTATCACCAATTTTGCTTTGTTCTCTTGGTATTCTTAGTTGACAGCTACACCTAGGAGGTGCATATGCTAATTTCTAAGCCCTCGAAGGCCACCTCTTCTCTCAGGGCATTTTGACAGTTTTTCACCAATAGAGGGTGTTAGTTCATGTGTGTCATATAGATAACACTGTGCTCATGCATGTGAAGTTCCAGTGAGCCAGCACTGATTGGCTAAAATGCATCTCTGTCAAAAGAACTGAAATAAGGGGGCAGTCTGCAGAGGCTTCGATTCAAGATAATCACAGAGGTAAATAGTGTATTTATATAACTGTGTTGGTTATGCAAAACTAGGGAATGGGTAATATCTTTTAAAACAATAAACATGCTGGTGTAGGCTGTCCCTTTAAAGGTGGGGGAGAAAGAAGTTATTGATAAAAAAAAATGTTTTTAAATATTAATTAAAAGTTTTGGATTTCAGAATAAGTTTGGGTTTTGGAATTCCAGATTTGGGAAATTGGGATTTTTTCTTGTAATTACTGCATTAGCAACATTTGTTTTTGCTTATCCTGAGAAATGCAGGGACATACCCCTAGCAAAGCCTGTTAAATATGTTTATGCAGTCTTTTGGCTGCGGCCAATCAGAGGCCAGAGAGGCTTGTGCATTGTTCTAAGTCAGTGATGGCCAACTTACTAATTTATGGGGCCATCGTTCTTCCATCAGCAAAGGATACCAAGAGAATGAAACACATATAGAAAAAGAGATGAATTAGAAAGGTGTTTAAAATGGTATGTTCTATCTGAATCATGAAAAAACTAGGTACGTTTTCAGGGTACTCTCTATCTCCTGTTCTCCCCTCCAGTTGTCTCTTTTGAGTTTTAGCCATTTTGCCCAACTACCAAAAGTCCTGAGAGCTCACACTTTTAGTTCTGCTTTTTCCTGGGGTTACAAGAAGTACTGCAGAGGGCTGCATGCCATCCCTGTTCTAAGCAATCACTCTGTAACATGTAGCCAGACAGGCAGGCAGGAGCATTCTTATAGTTGAAATATTACATGCTCTAAATCATTAGAAGATGACATTTTAAGACTAGCAACCCTTTAATGCTATATGTTTAACCCCCACAAAGGGGTTAAACACATAGAAGAAGTACTGGTCGAGACCCGCAGAGCACTTCTGGTCCCTAGTGTAAACCGTCGCTCATCCAATCAACAGCGCTAGTCACACAGTTGCGTCATGCAGACACAGGAAAGATAAATAGTTATTCTACATCACATTGTTTTAGTTTGCTTAATAGTTTGTTTAATACAAGTTTATGGGGATTTAAACGCTAAGCATTTTGTATTTACAGGTTATTTCTGTATAAAATATTGACCAATCCAGGCTTGAGTTTGCAGACAACAAGTCTAGCAGTGGTCGTCATGTAAATATAAAATGTATTGTTTTACAATTATCTGCTAAAGCTAATTAGGGTAAAGATAGGTAGCAGGGTTAGCTTTGACAAGACATTAGGTGCATTTCAAGTTTTAAGAAAAAAACAATCCAAAAAACAAAAAAAAGAGCTAATTACATGAAAAGAGGGCAAAATAAATAATGAATGTATACTGCAAAGTTGTTCAATTATGCATAACTCAGCATTTTATATTAAAATCTAAAGGTGCTTTCTGTTCAGTTTGAGTTTAGCCAAACTGATGTGTGCCAGGGTGAAATGGGGAGGAACTATGAATATTTTCCTTTATCCTAAATAAGATCTTTTTTTTCCCTTCTTTCTTTACTACGAGGTAGAAAAAGCCTCGCACTTTAAATCATACATTAGCCTTTTAATCAATAATAATTATATGTTAGCCGTACGTATGGAAAATATCCCTACCACAAGGGAGTTACTTGCTAAAAGAAAATACTGTTCTGTTTCTATTTTAATTTTGTAACATGGAAAATGAGCAACATTCTGACCAGAGTGATAGTTCTTGCGCATTTATCTAGATTTTACAGAGCATCCAAACTGTATCAAATGTTCAGAACTGTGTGTAAGGGGTGACCATTCAATGCAGTAGAACTGCATAATTATCAAGTGCATAATAAAAAGACAATGATTTAACACCTATTAATTTCAAATAAGCAGATTTTTTTCTGACAAATTTATTTGTTCTCCTATTTTCCAGCCCCCTATATCATGTGACAGACATCAGCCAATCACAGAATAGTATACATATATCCTGTGAACTTGTGCACATGCTCAGTAGGATCTTGTTCCCCAGAAAGTGTGAATATTTAAAGACTGTGCAAAATTTGATAATGGAAGTAAATTGGAAAATGTCTTAAAACTGCTGCTGTTCTATCTGAATCATAAAAGCTTATTTTGACTTGAGTGTCCCTTTAAGTTTATGGGATAGTCTGCTTGGGTATTCTGGGAATTGTTTACAGGTTGTCTTGGTTACTTGGGTAGATTTTCGATAGGTGGATTTTGAGTTTTTGTAAGGTTTCTATAGGAAAGTATAACCACAATATTGGCCTCTCAGTTGTTGATTGGCCGGCAAGTTAAAAATGTGCCTTTCTAAAATTCTTTGAGGGACCTTACAGGACAAGGCTTCTTAGATAAATCTCCCCAGCCCAGAGAGCTTTATTATAAGGTCCTTAGACAATAGGTGAGTTAGGTTCTCTGAGACTTGTAAGGTAGTGGGAGTTTCCTCACTTTATTCTTTAACTCTTAAAGGGACAGTAAAGTCATGATTCAGATAGGGCATGCAATTTTAAAGGGACAGTCAACACTAAAAAATGTTGTTGTTTTAAAAGATAGATAATCCCTTAATTACCAATTCCCCAGTTTTGCATAACCAACACAGTTATAATTATACACGTTTTACCTCTGTAATTAACTTGTATCTAAGCTTCTGCAGACTGCGCCTTATTTCAGTTCTTTTGACAGACTTGCATTTTAGCCAATCAGAGCTGTCTCCATGGTAAATTCACGTGTATGAGCTCAATGTTATCTATATGAAACACGTGAACTAATGCCCTCTAGTAGTGAAAAACTATCAAAATGCATTTAGATTAGAGGCAGCCTTCAAGGTCTAAGAAATTAGCATATGAACCTCCTAGGTTTAGCTTTCAACTAAGAATACCAAGAGAACAAAGCAAAATTGGTGATAAACGTAAACTGGAAATTTGTTTAAAATTACATGCCATATCTGAATAATGAAAGTTTTTCTTGGACTTGTCTGTCCATTTAAGCAACATTCAAATTTACTTCTATTATCAAATTTGCTTCGTACTATTGGTATCTTATTGAACAGTAAAACTGGGTAGGCTCATTAGAGCTCAGGAGTGTGCACGTGTCTTAAAGGGACACTGAACCCAAATTGTTTATTTCATGATTCAGATAGAGCATGCAATTTTAAGCAACTTTCTAATTTACTCCTATTATCAATTTTTCTTCATTCTCATGCTATTTTTATTTGAAAAAGAAGGCATCTAAGCTTTTTTGGGTTTAGAACTCTGGGCAGCACTTTTTTATTGGTGGATGAATTTATCCACCAAACAGCAAGAACAACCTAGGCTGTTCACCAAAAATGGGCCGGCATCTAAACTTACATTCTTGCATTTCAAATAAAGTTACCAAGAGAATGAAGAAAATTTGATAATAGGAGTAAATTAGTAAGTTGCTTAAAATTTCATGCTCTCTATCTGAATCATGAAAGAAAAAATTTGGGTTCGGTGTCTTAAGTACTCTATGGCAGCAGTGTTTTGCAACATTATTTGTAGCTTTGTTATACAATGTTGCAAAACACTGCTGCCATATAGTACTATGGACACGTGCACACTCCTGAGCTCTTATGAGCCTACCTAGTTCTTCAATAAAAGATTCTCTTCGAGTCATGAACGAAATACAATTAAGTTGCATGTCTCTAAGTGATACAAATGTATAACATTTTTGTTGAAGCTTCATCAGCTATTGTGTAGCAACAGATTTGGAATGTTTCCAGGTACTTTATCATGTTGGTTGATGTTTTCTATAGTTGCTTTCAGGATATATAATATATTCAGTGAATTTATCATTTGTAGAATTTGTTTTCCATATGTGTCTCTCTCTATATTTTTATCTGGGTCATTTTCATGTCTAATGAGCTGCTTTGATTTCAGCCAGTTACTTACATTTTCCTATTTTTTTGTATAATCCTCCAGACTAAAGAGGTATCCAAAAAAGTGCAGAAATCTGTTTACAATAGCAAATTCTGTCTCAGATGTTGAACTGCTGATCTGAAAACACACAGCGTTTTATTTTTACTTGCAAAGCCACAGAAATCTGCTCTAAAACAGGAAAGAGGTAGCTAATACTTCATTTATACTAAGGCTAATGTGTTTGTACGTTTCAGGACTCTGCACGGCTCCTTTATTAACTCTTTGGCAGCCAAGCACAGCTGTAACACACTGGCGGTGCTTCATCACACGTGAAATAAATTAATTACATCAATAAGGTAATATGGGAGAAAAAAATCTTTTTATAGTGCTTAACATTATATTTTGCTTTTAAAATAGCATAACAATTTTTTTAGCAGATTTTATCATTCCTTTTACTATTGGAATCAATTTGAAAGTTTAAGGGTCATTTTATTGAAAAATATGTTCTCGTTCGTTAGAGAATGTCATTTTATAACCATTGACCCTACAAATCTATGTGTTTAATCCCCACAAAGGGGTTAAACACATAGGTTAAGTTCCTCTCAGGAGATGCAGAACACTGCAATAACCTACTTACTGGCCTTCCTCTTTCCCGCCTCTCCCACTTCAATCCATCCTAAATGCCTCTGCCAGGCTGATCCACCTTTCCCGTCGCTCTGTATCTGCTGCACCTCTCTGCGAGTCCCTTCATTGGCTCCCCATTCACAGCAGAATTAAATTCAAAATTCTCACCCATACATACAAAGCTCTCACCAACGCCGCTCCCCTCTACCTATCCTCTCTAATACACAAGTATACTCCAGCCCGTCCACTACGATCCAACAATTACCTGCTCCTTGCATCCGCAACTATCACCTCCTCTCATGCTAGACTGCAGGACTTCTGTCGTGCAGCACCTACCCTCTGGAACACTCTCCCTTGTGCAGCACCTACCCTCGGGAACACTCTCCCTCGTGCAGTACCTACCCTCTGGAACACTCTCCCTCGTGCAGCACCTACCGTCTGAAACACTCTCCCTCGTGCAGCACCTACCCTCTGGAACACTCTCCCTCGTGCAGCACCTACCCTCTGGAACACTCTCCCTCGTGCAGCACCTACCCTCTGGAACACTCTCCCTCGTGCAGCACCTACCCTCTGGAACACTCTCCCTTGTGCAGCACCTACCCTCGGGAACACTATCCCTCGTGCAGCACCTACCCTCTGGAACACTCTCCCTCGTGCAGCACCTACCCTCTGAAACACTCTCCCTCGTGCAGCACCTACCCTCTGGAACACTCTCCCTCGTGCAGCACCTACCCTCTGGAACACTCTCCCTCATGCAGCACCTACCCTCTGGAACACTCTCCCTCGTGCAGCACCTACCCTCTGGAACACTCTCTCTCGTGCAGCACCTACCCTCTGGAACACTCTCCCTCATGCAGCACCTACCCTCTGGAACACTCTCCCTCGTGCAGCACCTACCCTCTGGAACACTCTCCCTCGTGCAGCACCTACCCTCTGGAACACTCTCCCTCATGCAGCACCTACCCTCTGGAACACTCTCCCTCGTGCAGCACCTACCCTCTGGAACACTCTCCCTCGTGCAGCACCTACCCTCTGGAACACTCTCTCTCGTGCAGCACCTACCCTCTAGAACACTCTCCCTCGTACAGCACCTACCCTCTGGAACACTCTCCCTCGTGCAGCACCCACCCTCTGGAACACTCTCCCTCGTGCAGCACCTACCCTCTGGAACACTCTCCCTCGTGCAGCACCTACCCTCTGGAACCCTCTACCTCGTGCTGTCAGGCTTTGCCCTAATCTTTCTTCCTTTAAATGCTCTCTGAAGACTTTTCTGTTCAGAGAAGCCTACCACCCAACTAAATAATAAATTAATTTCACTTACCTAGCATTTCCCACATCTAACTCTGCATTAACATCTTTCTCAATCTTGCAGTCCTCACCTCCTGTTTTTCAACCTCCTACCCTTCTAGATTGTAAGTTCCCACGGGAATAGGGCCCTCAATCCTTCCTGTATGTGTTAGTAAATTTTGTCCTGTCTCTTACAAGTCTTGTACTGTTTTATTTATATGAATTGTATCCATGGACAGCGCTGCGGAATACGTTGGGGCTTCATAAATAAAGTATAGTAATAATAATAAATAATAGTCCTGAGTTGAAACTGCAGCTGACAAAATCAGCAGCGCTTGATGCACAACCCAGCTGTGCAACTAGCACTGCTAATTGGCTTAGCGGCAGTTTCCGCTTGGGACCAGCAGTTCTCTGCAGCTCCAGAGTTGTATTTTAACTAACGTCCAGACTGTTTGTCTTAACTCTATCCCTGCTACTAACAGAGATCACAGGACTACTACCTTGTCCAATAAAATGTGTTCTCTGTGTTCTGTTTCTATACAGGGAGTGCAGAATTATTAGGTAAGTTGTATTTTTGAGGATTAATTTTATTATTGAACAACAACCATGTTCTCAATGAACCCAAAAAACTCATTAATATCAAAGCTGAATAGTTTTGGAAGTAGTTTTTAGTTTGTTTTTAGTTATAGCTATTTTAGGGGGATATCTGTGTGTGCAGGTGACTATTACTGTGCATAATTATTAGGCAACTTAACAAAAAACAAATATATACCCATTTCAATTATTTATTTTTACCAGTGAAACCAATATAACATCTCAACATTCACAAATATACATTTCTGACATTCAAAAACAAAACAAAAACAAATCAGTGACCAATATAGCCACCTTTCTTTGCAAGGACACTCAAAAGCCTGCCATCCATGGATTCTGTCAGTGTTTTGATCTGTTCACCATCAACATTGCGTGCAGCAGCAACCACAGCCTCCCAGACACTGTTCAGAGAGGTGTACTGTTTTCCCTCCTTGTAAATCTCACATTTGATGATGGACCACAGGTTCTCAATGGGGTTCAGATCAGGTGAACATGGAGGCCATGTCATTAGATTTTCTTCTTTTATACCCTTTCTTGCCAGCCACGCTGTGGAGTACTTGGACGCGTGTGATGGAGCATTGTCCTGCATGAAAATCATGTTTTTCTTGAAGGATGCAGACTTCTTCCTGTACCACTGCTTGAAGAAGGTGTCTTCCAGAAACTGGCAGTAGGACTGGGAGTTGAGCTTGACTCCATCCTCAACCAGAAAAGGCCCCACAAGCTCATCTTTGATGATACCAGCCCAAACCAGTACTCCACCTCCACCTTGCTGGCGTCTTAGTCGGACTGGAGCTCTCTGCCCTTTACCAATCCAGCCACGGGCTCATCCATCTGGCCCATCAAGACTCACTCTCATTTCATCAGTCCATAAAACCTTAGAAAAATCAGTCTTGAGATATTTCTTGGCCCAGTCTTGACGTTTCAGCTTGTGTGTCTTGTTCAGTGGTGGTCGTCTTTCAGCCTTTCTTACCTTGGCCATGTCTCTGAGTATTGCACACCTTGTGCTTTTGGGCACTCCAGTGATGTTGCAGCTCTGAAATATGGCCAAACTGGTGGCAAGTGGCATCTTGGCAGCTGCACGCTTGACTTTTCTCAGTTCATGGGCAGTTATTTTGCGCCTTGGTTTTTCCACACGCTTCTTGCGACCCTGTTGACTATTTTGAATGAAACGCTTGATTGTTCGATGATCACGCTTCAGAAGCTTTGCAATTTTAAGAGTGCTGCATCCCTCTGCAAGATATCTCACTATTTTTGACATTTCTGAGCCTGTCAAGTCCTTCTTTTGACCCATTTTGCCAAAGGAAAGGAAGTTGCCTAATAATTATGCACACCTGATATAGGGTGTTGATGTCATTAGACCACACCCCTTCTCATTACAGAGATGCACATCACCTAATATGCTTAATTGGTAGTAGGCTTTCGAGCCTATACAGCTTGGAGTAAGACAACATGCATAAAGAGGATGATGTGGTCAAAATACTCATTTGCCTAATAATTCTGCACTCCCTGTACATATATAGTCTAGTTTATTAGCAATACTATACTATTTAAACACTTATTTAAAGGGCATTTTTATGTAAAATTATATGCTCTAATATAAGCATAACTAACCCTAGCTAACTAATACATCTGATTTTTGTTTTTGATATTGGAAATGTGTGAAGGGACAAAAAACCCCAGTCTTGTAGTTAGCCGAGCTGTATAACCCACAATAGCTCTCTGAACTACCAATAATGGCTGCCGATCAATGAACACCATAAGCAATACACCAAACAAACTAAACACAAATCTACAATGGAGGATACATGCTCTTTTGTCCTTCAATTACTAGACAAGTGCACGGACAAAAAAATTTGGTTCGACCAAAGCTTTTGGGCCAAATATTAAGAAAAGTTTGTTTTCCAAATATTCGTCTGCCGTGCTAATTGGTATTTGTTTCATTTTAAACTAAATGAATATTGAATATTCGTGGAACATTTTCATTCATTTTCATTAAACAAATGTAATTTTCCTTTACTACAGGTAAAAAGGTTTGCCTGTAGCATTATATACTTACCTATAGTGCGTTGGAGAGCCGTGCTAATCACGACACATATTCACAGAGCCCAGGTCCGCACTATAAGGAGTTTTAGAGCTTTAAGACTCACGTGTGTGCCAGGGCTCTGCGAAGGAGTGTCGTGATTAGCACAGCTCTCTAGTGTGTTATAGATAAGTGTTTTTAACCTCTAAGATCATTTTAAGTAACCAAATGAATACTGATAAATTTCTTCATAAATGTTGTGGTGCATTCATTCGGATATTTTTTTTTTTTTTTTTAGAAACAATAGCAACATAACCAACATGCAACATGGTCACTATTAGTGAGTGATTTATTTTATAGGGGTTTAATAGGGTTAATTGACTATATGTGTGTTTATTAAAATGTGTTTTACGCCATTTACTGATAGGTCTATATTGGTTTTGATATCTATATTGATTTCACAATGGTCAATATTACATGGATTTTATTCATGTTTATACATTTACATATTGATGAGGATAACATATTCAGTATATTAATAATTGGGTCATCTTTGTTCTTGCATTATCTTGTCTTTCTGGTCTTGCGCAGATTATTCTCCCATATGTGTTTTGTTGATCTGTGGGGTTTGAGTACTTATCAAGTGCCTTTGGCTGTTAAACTCAATGTGTTCATTTTGTGGTCAATGTAGATTCAATAACGTTATGGGTGACATTTCTGATATCTGCTCAGATCCAATACTCTTTTATTAAAATCTGGAATTGTGGAATTGTTGGAATTGTGGTCGCTCTAATGTTGATAAAAAAAAAACAGAGCCGTAAAACAGCTAAAATGGGATAAAAAAGATTAAAAACGACTGTCATGTCTTTAACCCCTGTAAATGGTAAAGTGCAGCTCAGAAGCAAGAAAGCTCCCAATTAGGACGCGGCCAGGTCGTATTTCCGCCACTCCTGATTGGCTCTCTGGCTGCAAAGCTTTCAACACCCAGTAGGGACTTTACTTATGTGTTTAACCTTTTCACAGGAGTTAAACACAATCAGGGTAATTATTATTATTATTATCAGGTATTTGTAGAGCGCCAACAGATTCCGCAGCGCTGTAAACATAGTCGGTGTACAGGATAGCTTTGTAGGGGTCAAGTGGGTAGAGGGCCCTGCAGAGAGTTTCACTGTTGTAGTCGGCTCTTATGAAGCGATCTGTAAACAGCTGGGCCCATAGGCTTACAATCTAAGGGGTTCAAGGGGAAAGCAATGGCGTTAGGGAAGGTTAGTGTTGGTTGTATGCATCCCTGAATAGTAGAGTTTTTAGGGAGTGCTTAAAGCTGTTAAAACTAGGGGAGAGTCTTATGGAGCGAGGCAGGGAATTCCACAAGATGGGGGCCAGTCTGGAGAAGTCCTGTAAACGTGAATGTGAGGAAGTAACAAGAGAGGAGGAGAGGAGGAGATCCTGAGCTGATCGAAGGGGACGGGAGGGAGAGTATCTAGAGACAAGTTCTGAGATGTAGGGGGGAGCAGTGCAATTGAGAGCTTTATATGTCAGGGTGAGGATTTTATGTTTAATCCTAGAGGCAAGAGGAAGCCAGTGTAGGGATTGGCAGAGAGGCGCAGCAGATGAAGATCGACGAGTAAGGAAGATGAGCCTGGCAGAGGCATTCATAATGGATTGTAAAGGAGCTATGCGGCAGCTAGGTAGACCAGAGAGGACGGAGTTGCAGTAGTCTAGGCAGGAAAGGATGAGAGAGTGGATTAAAATCTTGGTTGTATCTTGTGTAAGGAAATGTCTAATTTTAGCAATGTTTTTAAGGGGGAAGCGACAGGCTTTAGCCAAGGACTGAATGTGAGGAGTGAAGGAAAGATCTGAGTCAAGTGTGACCCCAAGAAATTGGGGCGTGCGGGGTAGGGGTAATGATGGAATTATCAACAGTTATAGAAACTTTGGGGGTGGAGACATTGGAAGAAGGGGGAAAAATAAGGGTAATCAATGAAAACTAACACATTTTTGCATCAGATGCCCCTTTCATTTTTACCACCTGGATTTGTAATTTGTAGTCATTACACAGATGACTATCATAAAGTATAGAAACATAATTCATATCTTAAAAAAAGGAATTTGCTGGAAATATTTTCATAAAACAAAGAACAAAACCTGTGCACTGTTCCCCGGGACAAGGAGCGTGTTAGGGCAGCGACAGTGCACTTGCAACAACGGTGCCAGGATTCAGCAGGGATTAATCTAACTTCTAATCTTTTTGTTTCTTCAAAAACTTCACTTTTTTGATTATGGAGAACTCTTGCTGGCCAGATTTCACGCTTTATTTTGTTTGAAGATACAAAGATAGTAATTCATTGGAGACCAACATAAGCTAAATCTTCTTTCTCTCTGATGTTCGACCAACATGCAATAAAAAAACACTTTATATGCTACAATAAAAAAGGGGTGAGTCTGTTTAAGAGAACGATACTTCAAAAGCTCCTGAAATTTAGACTTAAAAAAAACATATACATTTTTTTAGTATTTAAAGTGAAGTACCATTTTTAATAGGTTGAAAAAAATAATCGAATGCATTTTTTACATTGAAGAATGAGCAAAATAAATGAAGCTTCAAGATAACATATCTGCATAACATAGGGTATCTTGCCAACCCAGACCTGTACCAGGGATAGGCAAGGTGTCCGTACACGGACACTGGTGTCCGTGACTGGCCCTTGCAGTGTCCGCCGCCCATTTTGCTGTGGGGATGGAGGAGTAAGACAGATGAATACTGGTCCTGACTCCTCCTTAACACACTCGGTGCCACGTTTCGCAGGGTTGTGGCCACTCCCACATAATGCCGCTTAGTACCAGAAAATGACTCTGAGTGAGACAGAGAGAGAGGGAATATTCAAGAAGCAAGCTGCCACTGTGTCTCTGGAGCTTTATATGCAAAGGTAAAGCACTTTAACCAGCACTTGAGGTTTATTATAAGTAGTATTTAAATAGAAAGAAAAGATATAGTAAGGTTGTGATTCATAACCTTAGTATATCTTTTCTTTCTGATTAAATAATAGGAAAGGGAAAATATGTAGTGTGAATAAAATTAGTGGCTTGTCAAGAGACTGCTAGCAATATTGGGTGATAAGTTATGGAATAAATAAAGCCTGAGTGAAATACTGGATGTGTATCTTCTGCATCTGTATAATAACACCCAGCTCTATACAAAGACACAGAAGTGACACTGGCACATGTGTATAGCCAAACAAGGGCTGGCTATAGGATCAGTGGTATCTGCATCAGTATAATACAACTCAGCACTATAAAATAATAGTTTTAATTGTAAATGTACCTTGGTGTCCTTCACTAAAGGTCTTTACTTTAGAAAATGTCCACCACAGCCTTGGCTCGTGCCTATCCCTGACCTGTACAGTAGTGTTTCTTTTTTTATTTCATATGTGCAGCGTTAAATTAGTTTTGTCCAAATCGTTCGGAACAAATATTTGGGGAAATACGTTTCCCCAAATATTTGTCTGCTGCAGCATTCGGTATTCTTTTAATTTAAAGAGACAGTCAACACTAAAATTGTTATTGTTTAAAAAGATAGATACTACCCATTCCTCAGCTTTACACAACCATCATTGTTATATTAATGTACTTTATAGCATTTAAACCTCTAAACTTCTGCCTGTTTCTAAGCCACTACAGACAGCCTCTTATCACATGCTTTTTTTTATTAGCTTTTTACAACAGGAGACTGCTAGTTCATGTGGGCCATATAGATCTGCTAAAGGGATATGAAGCCCAACATTTTTCTTCCATGATTCAGATAGGGCATACAATTTAAACAACTTTCCAACTTATTTATATTGTTACATTTGCTTTGTTCTTTTGCTATCTTTTGTTGAAAGAGCAGCAATGCAATACTGGGAGCTAGCTGAACACATTGAGTGAGCCAATAACAAGAGACATATATGTGCAGCCACCAATCATCAGCTAGGTTCAAGCTCCTGAGTCTACCTAGGTATGCCTTTTAACAAAGGATACAGATAGAATTAAGCAAATTAAATAATAGAAGTAAACTGGAAAGTTGTTTAAAATGATATGTTCTATCTGAATCATGAAGAAAAAATTATTGTGGGTTTCATGTCAAAGGATACCAAGGGAACAAAGCAAATTGTATGCTTAATCTGAATCTGAATTCAATTTTAACGCAATGCAAAGTGAGTGAGCAGAAACAATTCTAAACCAAATAAATATTTGGTGTGACCACCCTTTGCCTTTAAAACAGCATCCATATTCTGGGTACACTTGCACACAGTTTTTTAAAGAACTTAACAGGTAGGTTGTTCCAAACATTTTGGATAGCTAGCAACAGTTCTGTGGATTCAGACAGCCTCAGTTCCTTCTCTCTATTCCTAATCCTGGACAGGGTAGATGATATTGAGACCAGGGCTCAGTGGGGGCCATACCATAACTTCCAGGGAACTTGTTCTTCTGTACTCTGAAGATAGTTCCTAATGACTTTGGCTGTATGTTTAGGGTTATTGTTATGCTGAAGAATACATTTGGGCCAATCATATGTCTCTGTGATGGTATTACATGATGCAAAAGTATCTGCATATACTTGTTGGTATTGAAGAGACCATTAATTCTGACCAAATCCCCAATTCCATTTGCATGTATGGTTTTTTGACCACATGTCTTCCATGAAAACCAATTCTGACAAAACGCCTCTGGACAGTAGATGAGTGTACCAGGATCCCACTGGTTTCTGGTAATTTTAATCTGATGACACTGCTGGGCATCTTCTGATTATGAAGGGAAGTAAGCATGATGTGTTTTTCATCTGCTGCAAGTTTCTTTAGCCGACCACTGCATCTACAGTCCTTAACCTTGCTCATTTTTTTTTTTTTTTGTTTCTTCAGAACTTGGCCATTCCGTCTTGAAACTTCTACAAACTAGTATCTTGTTGCTGTGCTTAAACTTTCCAAAGTGTATTATGTTTGACATTAAACTGTCTTTAGCAACCTCACCTTGTTAGCAGAGTTTGTCTGTCCCTTACCTAGTTTGATTCCTCCTACACATCTGTTTCTGTTTCAGTTAATTTTTGTGTTTCAGCATACATATTAAACTGATGATCATTAGGACCTGTTTGGTATAATTGTTTAAGCATGCACCTGACTATATGCCTATGAAATCCCTGACTTTGCGCAAGTGTACCTAGAAGAATTGGGCGATCAACACCAAGTATTACTTTGAATTTGATTTTTCTTCTGTTCTCTCACTTTGCATTTGTTAATTGGTAAAAAATAAACTAGTAATTACTAAAAAAAAATTAAAGCATACTTACTTTACAGTCTTTTTGGTATGCAGACCTAGTGGAAATATCATCCTTTCCACCTTGGAGACTGCCTCTGAGGAAGGACCTTCTACTTCAGGGTCCCTTCCTTCATCCAAATCTCGTTTCTCTGAAGCTGACTGCTTGGAGATTGAACGCTTAGTTTTATCTAAGCGTGGATTTTCAGAGTCGGTCATTGAGACCTTGATTCAGGCTTGTAAGCCTGTGACTCGCAGGATTTACCATAAGATCTAGCGTAAATACTTGTATTGGTGTAAATCCAAAGGATACTCTTGCAGGCCCATTTATCAAAGGGCTTGCGGACCTGATCCGACACTACGGATCAGGTCCGCAAGACCTCGCTAAATGCGGAGAGCAATACGCTCTCCGCATTTAACATTGCACCAGCAGCTCACAAGAGCTGCTAGTGCAACGCCGCCCCCTGCTGACTCGCGGCTAATCGGCCGCCAGCAGGGAGCTGTCAATCAACCCGATCGTATTCGATCGGGTTGATGTCCGGCGATTCCTGTCCGCCTGTTCAGAGCAGGCGGACAGGGTTATGGAGCAGCGGTCTTTAGACCGCTGCTTCATAAGTTGTGTTTCTGGCGAGTCTGAAGACTCGCCAGAAACACGGCCCTTCAAGCTCCGTACGGAGCTTGATAAATGGGCCTGATGGAGTAGAGTAAGGATTCCTAGGATTTTGTCCTTTCTCCAGGATGGTCTGGAGAAGGGTTTGTCGGCAAGTACTCTTAAGGGTCTGATTTCGGCATTGTCTATTTTGTTACATAAGCGCTTGGCGGATGTGCCAGATGTGCAATCGTTTTGTCAGGCGTTGGTTAGAATTCGGCCTGTGTTTAAACCTGTTACTTCTCCATGGAGTCTTAACCTTGTTCTTAACGTTTTACAACAGGCTCCGTTGTAGCCTATGCATTTAGATATTAAGATGTTATCTTGGAAAGTTTTGTTTCTTGTTGCTATTTCCTCTGCTCTGAGAGTTTCTGAACTCTGCTTTACAGTGGGATTCCCCTTATCTTATATTTCACTCTGATAAGGTGGTTCTGCGTTTCCTGCCCAAGGTTGTTTCGGTCAATAATATTAATCAGGAAATCGATGTACCTTCTTTGTGTCTTAATCCTTCTTCTCACAAAGAACGCCTGATACATAATCTGGATGTTGTGCGAGCGCTAAGATTTTATTTGCAGGCAACTAAGGACTTTCGTCAGTCTTCTGCATTGTTTGTTTGCTTTTCTGGGTCAGAAAACTACGGCTACTTCACTTTCCCTTTAGCTGAAGAGCGTTATTCGCTTGGCATATAAGACTGCTGGACAGCAACCTCCTGAGAAAATCACAGCTGCAACTTGGTCATCTTTGTACACTTTTTCCAAATTCTATAAATTCTATACTTTTGCCTCGGCTCAGGCTTCTTTTGGGAGAAAGGTTCTTCAAGCAGTGGTGCCTTCTGTTTAGGTTCCTGTCTGTCTTGTCCCTCCCTTATCATCTGTGTCCTCTGGCTTGGGTATGGATTCCCAACAGTAATTGATGATGATCCGTGGACTCACCGTGTCATTAGAAAGAAAACAAAATTTATGCTTACCTGATAAATGTATTTATTTCTTGACACGGTGAGTCCACGGCCCGCATAGTATTCAGACAGTTTCTTTTTATATAAACCTTAGGCACCTCTGCACCTTGTGTTACTTTTTTTCTCTCCTTTCCCTTTGGTTGAATGACTGGGGGATTGTGGGTAGGGGAGTGATATTTAACAACTTTGCTGTGGTGCTCTTTGCCGCCTCCTGCTGGCCAGGAGTGATATTCACAAACAATAATTGATGATGATCCGTGGACTCACCATGTCAAGAAAGAAATAAATTTATCAGGTAAGCATAAATTTCGATATTTTTTTTTTTCAGTAATGGTAGTTTCTTTTTTCTTTTTTTTGTAATGTTAGGGGTGTTGGGGGAGTTAGCTGTTAGGAAGTTAGGGGGTAGTTTGCAATGTCGAGGTGTTGCATTTTCAGGGTTAATAGTGTAGCAGTGATGTGCAGTCACTAGAGGCAGGTGAGGCAGTGCTTCACCTCTCATATGGGCAAAAATATATATTTTTTTATGGGCTTTAAAAAAATAAAATAAAAAAATTGCAATTTTTTTCCCCAGCATTTTTTTTCTTCACAGATACATGTTGTGCAATGGAGAGGCACAAGCAGGTCTGCCCACCATTACACAACATGCTGCGCCATCTACTGGATGACAGTGGTTAAGATCATTGGATGGCCCATTAACTGCTTATTTGAGGCAGTCCTATTTGGGCTGACCCAATCCAGTGAGAGGCATTAGTAAGTGGAACTTAGGGTTGGGGCTGGATGTTAAATCATATAAAACAAAACAAAAACGGAAAAAAACAACTTTCATTTATTTTGTTGCTGTGCTGTGAAGCTGCCAGCTTTTGCTAAAGTGAAAAAGAGAGTTCTGTACTTCCCCTCTAAGTGCAGTGGAATGTGCCACTGTCACTTCCTTAATACAGACAGAGGCAGAGCAGGAAGAGATTCAGTCAATAAGCAGTGTTTAAGACACATCTTTGAAGTAAGTTCTACAGCCTTAGATTTCACTGAAAGGGATTCTGTTAGTGAAAATTATAATTTAATGAATGTGGTTTAGTGTTTTTTTACTCTTTTACAGCAGGGTCGTTTTTGTATTTTGTTTCCTCAACCTTTACACCCACTAACTTAACAGCTTGCCTTCACTTTCTGAACTCTCTGTAGCTCTGCTGTTTTATTACTTAAAAATGCAGTGGTCTCTCTCCCTCCCCCCTTGTGTGTGTCTCTCTCTCTCTCTCTCTCTCTCTCTCTCTCTCTATCTATATCTATCTATCTATCTATCTATCTATCCATCTCTCTCCTTATGTGTTGTTCTCCCCATGGTCTCTCTGTCTCTCTTCCTCCCCCTCTGACTCTCTCATCCCTTATGTGTCTCTCTAACCCTCTGTGTTTGATTGTGTCTCTCTCTCTTTCTCTAACCCTCTGTGTGTGATTGTGTGTCTCTCTTTCTCTCTCTCTCTAACCCTCTGTGTGTGTCTCTCTCTCTCTCTCTCTAACCTTCTGTGTGTCTCTCTCTCTTTCTCTCTCTCTCTCTCTCTCTCTCTAACCCTCTGTGTGTGTCTCTCTCTCTTTTTTCTCTCTCTCTAACCCTCTGTGTGTCTCTCTCTCTCTCTCTTTCTCTCTCTCTCTCTCTCTCTCTCTCTCTCTCTAACCCTCTGTGTGTGTCTCTCTCTCTCTCTTTCTCTCTCTCTCTCTCTCTCTCTCTAACCCTCTGTGTGTGTGTCTCTCTCTCTCTCTAACCCTCTGTGTCTCTGTGTCTCTATCTCTCTCTCTCTCTCTCTCTCTCTCTCTAACCCTCTGTATGTCTCTCTTTCTCTCTCTCTCTTTCTCTCTCTCTAACCCTCTGTGTGTCTCTCTCTCTTTCTCTCTCTCTCTCTCTCTCTCTCTCTCTCTCACCCTCTGTGTGTCTCTCTCTCTCTTTCTCTCTCTCTCTCTAACCCTCTGTGTGTGTGTGTCTCTCTCTTTCTCTCTCTCTCTCTCTCTCTCTCTAACCCTCTGTGTGTCTCTCTCTCTCTTTCTCTCTCTCTAACCCTCTGCATGTCTCTCTCTCTCTTTCTCTCTCTCTAACCCTCTGCATGTCTCTCTCTCTCTCTCTAACCCTCTGTGTGTGTCTTTCTCTTTCTCTCTCTTTTAAACATATTTTAATGGGCATGGATTTCTAGATCTCATAATCAGAGCAAGCATTTTGTTATCTGGCAAGTGTTTCTTTTACAATCCTTTAGACTAAAATCAGATGTTTATTAAGTTGACCAGTTTTCCAAGACACCATTTAAAGGGACATGAAACCCATATGTTTTCAGAACATGCAATTTAAATAACTTTCCAATTTACATCTAATATCTAATTGTCTTCATTCTTTTGATATCCTTTGTTGAAAATCATATCTAAATATGCTCAGTAGCTGCTGATTGGTGGCTGCACATAGATACCTCATGTGATTGGCTCACCCATGTGCATTGCTATTTCTTCAACAAAGGATATCTAAAGAATGAAGGCGTATCCAAGCCACTGCCTCACCAGCCTCTGACGTCACTGCACGTCACTGTAAGTGTAGTTGAGTAGTTTGCGATGTGAAGGTTTAGCGGTTAATAGTGCAGCGAGGGTGGTTTGCGATGTGGGGGTGTGGTGGTTTAGGGGTTATTAGAGCAGGGGATTATTGCAATGGGGGTTAGCGTGTTAGTAAGGGTATTAATTTTATTTCCCCAGTTTTTTTGCTCTATTAAAGTCTATGGGAAAATATATTAACAGGGTTGCAATATTGTAACTTCAGCTTTTTGTGGGTGTCAGGTTAGCACGCAAGTGAAAACTTTTTTACTTTAAACTTGCAATATGAGAGGTATCCGGCATGCACAAAATGCCGAAGTCGAACGCAGTTAGCGTGGGGTCTATAAATAGTGCTCCACTCGTAATCTATCCCAGAATGCCATAAGTGTTTAATTCATGTATAGTTAATGGCACTGTTATACTTATCTCCTCAGATGTCAGAAAATTTGTTACTGCTCTATTTAGCATTCATATTAAGCCTCACCTAACCTTAATACCTGTCTCATAGTGCAGCAAAAAAGGGACATGATTCAGAAAAAGCATGCAACTTCAAAAACTTTCATATAACTTATGTGATTAAAGTTAGCTCCTTGTCTAGGTTTCCTATGTAAAAACTTGGCTCCATTTCGTAAGGGCATAATGAGGTAGGCTCAGGAGCGTGCACATGAGCACTATATGACAGAAGTGGTATATTTAACTATCTTATATATACAGTGCTTCTTAATTACATAAGGAAAATGGAAATATCACTAGTTATTGTAAAAGCATCTCAGAAATACACAAAAGCTGTATTTTGGCATTGTCATTAGAGAGCAAATCATCTAACTTGTTTCAGCAGATTCAGTGCTGTAATCATAGACTACAGAGTCATGTGTACGCTCCTTAGCTACCTCTGTATGTTGTCATGTAACGGAGTTAATTTTCAATAAACGAGAACACAAGAGAGAGGTGAATCAAATAAACAGAAATACATTGGAAATTTTTAGGTTTTTTTAGGTTATATACTTTAATTCATTTGGAGAGTTATTGAAAAGTGAGCAAAGACATTCCGACTCCGACATTGGCAATACAACATAATGCCGCACATCATTTCAGTTACAGCATTAAATAAGAATACCTTTTTAGCCAAATATTGAAGCAGCTGTTAACGGCTATAAAGTGAACTAAAATAAGGGGCATCTTGTTATTCCAGATGTCTAATGCTGTTCAGGGTGAAATAAACTGGATGTTCAATTTCCTATTGCAATAACCTCATGCCGCAGAGTTTTTCCTTGGATCTATGGCTATTACACATTTATTAATGCATTGCCTTGTAAAGAACTCTGATCGTTAGGAAGCAATTAAAAATCTTAGGTCAAAATGCCAGCCGTAGTTAACTGTTATCACAACATTGTTCACTGCTCATCTTAATTAACAGTGATAGACATTGATGTCAGCTATGGTTTAGTTAACCAAATATCTCTGTAAAGGGACATATTATACTCAAAACCTTTCTATCACTCATATGAAGAGTATTTCCTGTTAATGGTTATTGTTTTTAAATGTTGCTCTTTCACATAATTGATAGATATTTTTTTTATTACATTGTCCCTTTTAGGCTACAGCTGACCCTTACCGTAATCAAATATTCAATAGAGTTCCATATTATTCTTTTTGTTCTTTTTTTTTCTTGTTTATTTATAAAGTGTCTACATATTGCACAGCACTGTAACATTAAAGTACACTGTTGCAGAGTACAATAATCAGGATTAATTTACATAAATCATAGAGGGTATAAGGCCCTGTCCATGAGTCACTGTAACCTGTAAAACATCTTTACATAAGAAAATCAAGAGAATAGTTTGACCCATGAGCTTACATTCTAAATAAGTACATGAGGAAGTTGAGGTTAAACATTAACAGGATAGACATCTTAAAGTAAGTTGTATGCATCCCTGATCAGATATGTTTTTGAGGAACTCTTTGTCATGGGACCAGAGGTACCGGGGATGCCTCCTTACCTGTTCGCCGGTGAGTAAGGCAGAGGGCATCGTCGCAGGTTTCTCCTCGGCCGTGACTGCGCCTAGCGCCTCTCTCTGCCTTTTCATTGGGTACTAGGTATCTGATGCTGTCGTTGTCTTGGATACGGGGCATTCCTGGGCCCTGTTAGGTTTAAATTCCGGTCTGAGCCCTGGCTTGTTGCTGAGTTATTTTGCCAGTTTATCTGCATAACTAAGCGTTATATTTTCTCTGTTCCTATTCCCTTTCCTCTGATATTGGATTCCCTGGTTTTGACCCCTGGCCTGACTCCCATTTATGATACTTGCTGCCCGGACCGACTTATATTATCCTGACTACGTCTTTTTGGATCTTCCTTTTCTGTACCTTGCTTTGGATTTGTGTGCTTCTTGCCCTAGGGTTCCTCCTCCTGCACACAGGGTAGCCCTGCTCCCTGACACTCTTGAAGTTTTGGAGACTAGAGGCCAGTCTGCAGATGAGGAGAGAAGTAGGTTGTAGGTAAAGTGGAGGGGGTTGGTTGGGTAGTATTTGCAGACAAAAGCAGAGATATAGGTTGTGGGAAGCCATCCAGGCTGTAAGCAGTTAGTGCCAGAACTCAGCAGGGTAGAGAATATATCTGGAATTTCTTTTTAAATGGTATGTTCTGACTGAATCACAAAATATGTTTTTGGCTTTCATATCCCTTTAAATATGTTTAAAATAGCTGTATTTTTATTGAATATTTTCCAGTGATCACAATCCCAAAATACTTTTGCTATTAATATCCCTGAAGCTCAAAATCCCTAACTATGTAATTAGTCTTGCAATGATGCTAATTATTGACAGGTGAGCAATTAACATGTTGTGCGTCAACATAGATATTTGTGTAAGAGATTTGAACAGGGGTATTATTAGTATACTGGGCATGTGTTTGTTGGGTTATCAATTTTTGTTATTTTTTTTTTTTAATGTAAAACTGCTTATTACCATTTTTTGTAACTTTGATTGAACCCTTTTAGTGACAATGTAATCCAATACGATGGGGGGAAATATAAATATATTTTGCCCACACGCAAAACCAATGTTACATTTGAAAACTATTTGGGGTCATATATATTAAGATTAAAGTGATGGTAAACTCTCCCCTTTTTAAAATCAGATCTGGAATGCAAGCGCTATTTTAGATGGAGTTTAATTCATTAGCTGTAATGAAGATGAAGTATAACATGCTTTTTAATATAGATATGAAATTCAAATACTGCATGCTCCTCCGCCCACTTCAAAAGTAACATTTTCTGTGAGCTAACAGATTGAATTGTTGTCCAATCAGTGCTCTCCCCATCTGCCACTTTTGTTGTAGCTAGAGCATTGATTGGAGAGTAATTCAATCATTTAGCTGACAGGAAAATTGACTTTTGAAGTGGGTGGTGTAACGTGGGGTATTTGAATTTAATATCTATATTAATAACTAAGTTATAGTGCATCTTCATTAAACATGATAAATAAAACCCCATCTAAAATAGCGCTTACATTCCAGATCTGATTTTAAAAAGGGGAGAGTTTACCATCACTTTAAGTCTTCAAGTGATGCCACAGATATTCAATGGGGTTTAAGCCTGGGCTCTGACTAGGTCATGCAAGGACATTTACCTTTTTCTCCTTCAACCACTGTGTGGTCATTTTTGCTGTGAGCTTTGGGTCATTGTCATGTTGGAAGGTAAACTTTCTTCCCATTGACAACTTCCTGGCAGAGGGCAGCTTTTTTTGTTTGATAACCCAACAAACACACATGCCCAGTATACCATTCATTATTCCTTCTATCCTGACAAGTACTCTAGTGCAGGCTGCAGAGAAACACCCTAATAACAGGATATTACCACCTCCATGCTTTACTGTAGGCAGGGTCGGTTCCAGAACAAATTAAATGGGGGGGCATTTTATTTTCATGAGGGGGCACGTATTTACAGTCAAAATAAGAGCAGACCTACATATTCTGCAGGGAAGTGTAGCTTCTGGCTGGCTTATCCCCCACTATTAACATTTAGAGAATATGTGCTAAATCACTAGGTAAAAGAATGAAGACTAAATCCTATGCAGTGCACTAGAACAGAAGCATTAAACTTGAGACCCCCAGTGCAATAGCTCATTAAAAAAAAAAAAAAAATCACCCCTTACTCACCATGATCCAAAACCCTTAAACTCATTCTCAAATCTAAATCATGTCTCCTAAACAGCCATGCACCCCAAACCCCCCAATGCAATGAACCCCTTTGTTTGCAATAGCAGTGAGGATACTAGGTTTTCAGGTACTGGTAATTTTGTAGATTAGATTTAGCTTTGCCTGTTTTGCAATAACTAACGGATATCAGGCTACTTAATACAACCTATGTACTGTGAACCTATAAGAATATGATTGTCTCATAGAAATGTAAGTCTATAAATGGCTACCGGCCTAAGATCACTGTGCACTTTTGCGGTGTCGATAGAAGCCAGTAGCCATTTATAGACTTATATTTATATGATACAATCATATTCTTATCATGGTATATTGTTTAAGAAAATGAGTAACTCACGATAGTTAGGTAAAATTAATAGGGTTAAAGACAAGTCCAAAAAGTCTCTAATTATCTTCCAATTCCAAATAAGAGGTTAAGACACGGAGCTCCTTGCAGATGCGGGATGCCTCACAGTTCGGCAGCTAACTCTGCCCCCAGCTTGCAGCATTACATAACAATTCATTATTTATTTATTATTTTGAAAGCGTATTATCATATCGATATTTTTTGAGGGGGCACAACATTCCATATGGGTGGGCATTGCCCCACAATGCCCCCCTTTGGAGCCGACCCTGACTGTAGGTATGGTGTTATTTGGATGGTGAGCTTTATTGGATTTCCTCCAGACATATTGTTGGGAGTTGAGGCCAAATATTTAAATTTTAGTCTCATCTGACCATAACACCTTTTTTCCATGTGACCTCATAATCTCCTAGGTGTGTTATGGCAAAGCTCAGTCATGACTGTATGTGGCCTGTCTTGAGGAGTGGCTTTTTTTCTTGCAACCCTCCCATACAAGCTACATTTGTGCGGAATTTGTGATATTGTTGTCCCATGCACACAATGACCACTCTTTGTCTTAAATTCCTGCAACTGCTTCAGATTTGTTGTAGGCCTCTTAGTAGCCTCTCTGACCAGTTTCCTCCTGGTACTTTCATCCAGTTTGGAGTGACGTCCTGATCCAGAGAGGGTCTTTTTTGTACCAAATACAGTATCTCACAAAAGTGAGTACACCCCTCACATTTTGTAAATATTTTATTATATCTTTTCATGTGACAACACTGAAGAAATGACACTTTACTACAATGTAAAGTAGTGAGTGTACAGCCTGTATAACAGTGTAAATATTTTATTATATCTTTTCATGTGACAACACTGAAGAAAAGACACTTTGCTACAATGTAAAGTAGTGAGTGTACAGCTGTATAACAGTGTAAATAGTTTATTATATCTTTTCATGTGACAACACTGAAGAAATGACACTTTACTACAATGTAAAGTAGTGAGTGTACAGCCTGTATAACAGTGTAAATATTTTATTATATCTTTTCATGTGACAACACTGAAGAAATGACACTTTACTACAATGTAAAGTAGTGAGTGTACAGCCTGTATAACAGTGTAAATATTTTATTATATCTTTTCATGTGACAACACTGAAGAAATGACACTTTACTACAATGTAAAGTAGTGAGTGTACAGCCTGTATAACAGTGTAAATATTTTATTATATCTTTTCATGTGACAACACTAAAGAAATGACACTTTGCTACAATGTAAAGTAGTGAGTGTACAGCCTGTATAACAGTGTAAATATTTATTATATCTTTTCATGTGAAAGCACTGAAGAAATGACACTTTACTACAATGTAAAGTAGTGAGTGTACAGCCTGTATAACAGTGTAAATATTTATTATATCTTTTCATGTGACAGCACTGAAGAAATGACACTTTGCTACAATGTAAAGTAGTGAGTGTACAGCCTGTATAACAGTGTAAATATTTATTATATCTTTTCATGTGACAGCACTGAATAAATGACACTTTGCTACAATGTAAAGTAGTGAGTGTACAGACTGTATAACAGTGTAAATATTTTATTATATCTTTTCATGTGACAACACTGAAGAAATGACACTTTACTACAATGTAAAGTAGTGAGTGTACAGCCTGTATAACAGTGTAAATATTTTATTATATCTTTTCATGTGACAACACTGAAGAAATGACGCTTAGTTTGCTACAATGTAAAGTAGTGAGTGTACAGCCTGTATAACAGTGTAAATATTTTATTATATCTTTTCATGTGACAACACTGAAGAAATGACACTTTACTACAATGTAAAGTAGTGAGTGTACAGCCTGTATAACAGTGTAAATATTTTATTATATCTTTTCATGTGACAACACTGAAGAAATGACACTTTACAACAATGTAAAGTAGTGAGTGTACAGCCTGTATAACAGTGTAAATATTTTATTATATCTTTTCATGTGACAACACTGAAGAAATGACACTTTACTACAATGTAAAGTAGTGAGTGTACAGCCTGTATAACAGTGTACATATTTTATTAAATCTTTTCATGTGACAACACTGAAGAAATGACACTTTACTACAATGTAAAGTAGTGAGTGTACAGCCTGTATAACAGTGTAAATATTTATTATATCTTTTCATGTGACAACACTGAAGAAATGACACTTTACTACAATGTAAAGTAGTGAGTGTACAGCCTGTATAACAGTGTAAATATTTATTATATCTTTTCATGTGACAACACTGAAGAAATGACACTTTACTACAATGTAAAGTAGTGAGTGTACAGCCTGTATAACAGTGTAAATATTTTATTATATCTTTTCATGTGACAACGCTGAAGAAATGACACTTTGCTATTAGTAAAGTAGTGAGTGTACAGCTGTATAACAGTGTAAATATTTTATTATATCTTTTCATGTGACAACACTGAAGAAATGACACTTTACTACAATGTAAAGTAGTGAGTGTACAGTCTGTATAACAGTGTAAATATTTATTATATCTTTTCATGTGACAACACTGAAGAAATGACACTTTGCTACAATGTAAAGTAGTGAGTGTACAGTCTGTATAACATTGTAAATATTTTATTATATCTTTTCATGTGACAACACTGAAGAAATGACACTTTACTACAATGTAAAGTAGTGAGTGTACAGCCTGTATAACAGTTTAAATATTTTATTATATCTTTTCATGTGACAACACTGAAGAAATGACACTTTACTACAATGTAAAGTAGTGAGTGTACAGCCTGTATAACAGTTTAAATATTTTATTATATCTTTTCATGTGACAACGCTGAAGAAATGACACTTTGCTACAATGTAAAGTAGTGAGTGTACAGCCTGTATAACAGTGTAAATATTTTATTATATCTTTTCATGTGACAACACTGAAGAAATTACACTTTGCTATTAGTAAAGTAGTGAGTGTACAGCCTGTATAACAGTGTAAATATTTTATTATATTTTTTCATGTGACAACACTGAAGAAATTACCCTTTGCTACAATGTAAAGTAGTGAGTGTACAGCCTGTATAACAGTGTAAATATTTATTATATCTTTTCATGTGACAACACTGAAGAAATGACACTTTGCTACAATGTAAAGTAGTGAGTATACAGCCTGTATAACAGTGTAAATATTTATTATATCTTTTCATGTGACAACACTGAAGAAATGACACTTTGCTATTAGTAAAGTAGTGAGTGTACAGCCTGTATAACAGTGTAAATATTTTATTATATTTTTTCATGTGACAACACTGAAGAAATGACACTTTGCTATTAGTAAAGTAGTGAGTGTACAGCCTGTATAACAGTGTAAATATTTTATTATATCTTTTCATGTGACAACACTGAAGAAATGACACTTTACTACAATGTAAAGTAGTGAGTGTACAGCCTGTATAACAGTGTAAATATTTTATTATATCTTTTCATGTGACAACACTGAAGAAACGACACTTTACTACAATGTAAAGTAGTGAGTGTACAGACTGTATAACAGTGTAAATATTTTATTATATCTTTTCATGTGACAACACTGAAGAAATGACACTTTGCTACAATGTAAAGTAGTGAGTGTACAGCCTGTATAACAGTGTAAATATTTATTATATCTTTTCATGTGACAACACTGAAGAAATGACACTTTACTACAATATAAAGTAGTGAGTGTACAGCCTGTATAACAGTGTAAATATTGTATTATATCTTTTCATGTGACAACACTGAAGAAATGACACTTTGTTACAATATAAAGTAGTGAGTGTACAGCCTGTATAATAGTGTAAATATTTATTATATCTTTTCATGTGACAACACTGAAGAAATGACACTTTGTTACAATATAAAGTAGTGAGTGTACAGCCTGTATAATAGTGAAAATATTTATTATATATTTTCATGTGACAACACTGAAGAAATGACACTTTGTTACAATATAAAGTAGTGAGTGTACAGCCTGTATAATAGTGTAAATATTTATTATATCTTTTCATGTGACAACACTGAAGAAATGACACTTTACTACAATGTAAAGTAGTGAGTGTACAGCCTGTATAACAGTGTAAATATTTTATTATATCTTTTCATGTGACAACACTGAAGAAATGACACTTTGTTACAATGTAAAGTAGTGAGTGTACAGCCTGTATAACAGTGTAAATATTTTATTATATCTTTTCATGTGACAACACTGAAGAAACGACACTTTACTACAATGTAAAGTAGTGAGTGTACAGCCTGTATAACAGTGTAAATATTTTATTATATCTTTTCATGTGACAACACTGAAGAAATTACACTTTACTACATTGTAAAGTAGTGAGTGTACAGCCTGTATAACAGTGTAAATATTTTATTATATCTTTTCATGTGACAACACTGAAGAAATGACACTTTACTACAATGTAAAGTAGTGAGTGTACAGCCTGTATAACAGTGTAAATATTTTATTATATCTTTTCATGTGACAACACTGAAGAAATGACACTTTACTACAATATAAAGTAGTGAGTGTACAGCCTGTATAACAGTGTAAATATTTTATTATATCTTTTCATGTGACAACACTGAAGAAATGACACTTTGCTACAATGTAAAGTAGTGAGTGTACAGCCTGTATAACAGTGTAAATATTTTATTATATCTTTTCATGTGACAACACTGAAGAAATGACACTTTACTACAATGTAAAGTAGTGAGTGTACAGTCTGTATAACAGTGTAAATATTTTATTATATCTTTTCATGTGACAGCACTGAAGAAATGACACTTTACTACAATGTAAAGTAGTGAGTGTACAGCCTGTATAACAGTGTAAATATTTTATTATATCTTTTCATGTGACAACACTGAAGAAATGACACTTTACTACAATATAAAGTAGTGAGTGTAGAGCCTGTATAACAGTGTAAATATTTATTATATCTTTTCATGTGACAACACTGAAGAAATGACACTTTACTACAATGTAAAGTAGTGAGTGTACAGCCTGTATAACAGTGTAAATATTTTATTATATCTTTTCATGTGACAACACTGAAGAAATTACACTTTGCTATTAGTAAAGTAGTGAGTGTACAGCCTGTATAACAGTGTAAATATTTTATTATATCTTTTCATGTGACAACACTGAAGAAATTACACTTTGCTATTAGTAAAGTAGTGAGTGTACAGCCTGTATAACAGTGTAAATATTTTATTATATCTTTTCATGTGACAACACTGAAGAAATGACACTTTACTACAATGTAAAGTAGTGAGTATACAGCCTGTATAACAGTGTAAATATTTTATTATATCTTTTCATGTGACAACACTGAAGAAATGACACTTTACTACAATGTAAAGTAGTGAGTATACAGCCTGTATAACAGTGTAAATATTTTATTATATCTTTTCATGTGACAACACTGAAGAAATGACACTTTACTACAATGTAAAGTAGTGAGTGTACAGCCTGTATAACAGTGTAAATATTTATTATATCTTTTCATGTGACAACACTGAAGAAATGACACTTTACTACAATGTAAAGTAGTGAGTGTACAGCCTGTATAACAGTGTAAATATTTTATTATATCTTTTCATGTGACAACACTGAAGAAATGACACTTTACTACAATATAAAGTAGTGAGTGTACAGCCTGTATAACAGTGTAAATATTTTATTATATCTTTTAATGTGACAACACTGAAGAAATGACACTTTGCTACAATGTAAAGTAGTGAGTGTACAGCCTGTATAACAGTGTAAATATTTTATTATATCTTTTCATGTGACAACACTGAAGAAATGACACTTTACTACAATGTAAAGTAGTGAGTGTACAGTCTGTATAACAGTGTAAATATTTTATTATATCTTTTCATGTGACAGCACTGAAGAAATGACACTTTACTACAATGTAAAGTAGTGAGTGTACAGCCTGTATAACAGTGTAAATATTTTATTATATCTTTTCATGTGACAACACTGAAGAAATGACACTTTACTACAATATAAAGTAGTGAGTGTAGAGCCTGTATAACAGTGTAAATATTTATTACATCTTTTCATGTGACAACACTGAAGAAATGACACTTTACTACAATGTAAAGTAGTGAGTGTACAGCCTGTATAACAGTGTAAATATTTTATTATATCTTTTCATGTGACAACACTGAAGAAATTACACTTTGCTATTAGTAAAGTAGTGAGTGTACAGCCTGTATAATAGTGTAAATATTTTATTATATCTTTTCATGTGACAACACTGAAGAAATTACACTTTGCTATTAGTAAAGTAGTGAGTGTACAGCCTGTATAACAGTGTAAATATTTTATTATATCTTTTCATGTGACAACACTGAAGAAATGACACTTTACTACAATGTAAAGTAGTGAGTATACAGCCTGTATAACAGTGTAAATATTTTATATCTTTTCATGTGACAACACTGAAGAAATGACACTTTACTACAATGTAAAGTAGTGAGTGTACAGCCTGTATAACAGTGTAAATATTTTATTATATCTTTTCATGTGACAACACTGAAGAAATGACACTTTACTACAATATAAAGTAGTGAGTGTAGAGCCTGTATAACAGTGTAAATATTTATTATATCTTTTCATGTGACAACACTGAAGAAATGACACTTTACTACAATGTAAAGTAGTGAGTGTACAGCCTGTATAACAGTGTAAATATTTTATTATATCTTTTCATGTGACAACACTGAAGAAATTACACTTTGCTATTAGTAAAGTAGTGAGTGTACAGCCTGTATAACAGTGTAAATATTTTATTATATCTTTTCATGTGACAACACTGAAGAAATGACACTTTACTTCAATGTAAAGTAGTGAGTATACAGCCTGTATAACAGTGTAAATATTTTATTATATCTTTTCATGTGACAACACTGAAGAAATGACACTTTACTACAATGTAAAGTAGTGAGTATACAGCCTGTATAACAGTGTAAATATTTTATTATATCTTTTCATGTGACAACACTGAAGAAATGACACTTTACTACAATGTAAAGTAGTGAGTGTACAGCCTGTATAACAGTGTAAATATTTTATTATATCTTTTCATGTGACAACACTGAAGAAATGACACTTTACTACAATATAAAGTAGTGAGTGTAGAGCCTGTATAACTGTAAATATTTATTATATCTTTTCATGTGACAACACTGAAGAAATGACACTTTACTACAATGTAAAGTAGTGAGTGTACAGCCTGTATAACAGTGTAAATATTTTATTATATCTTTTCATGTGACAACACTGAAGAAATTACACTTTGCTATTAGTAAAGTAGTGAGTGTACAGCCTGTATAACAGTGTAAATATTTTATTATATCTTTTCATGTGACAACACTGAAGAAATGACACTTTACTACAATGTAAAGTAGTGAGTGTACAGCCTGTATAACAGTGTAAATATTTTATTATATCTTTTCATGTGACAACACTGAAGAAATGACACTTTACTACAATGTAAAGTAGTGAGTATACAGCCTGTATAACAGTGTAAATATTTTATTATATCTTTTCATGTGACAACACTGAAGAAATGACACTTTACTACAATGTAAAGTAGTGAGTATACAGCCTGTATAACAGTGTAAATATTTTATTATATCTTTTCATGTGACAACACTGAAGAAATGACACTTTACTACAATGTAAAGTAGTGAGTGTACAGCCTGTATAACAGTGTAAATATTTATTATATCTTTTCATGTGACAACACTGAAGAAATGACACTTTGCTACAATGTAAAGTAGTGAGTGTACAGCCTGTATAACAGTGTAAATATTTTATTATATCTTTTCATGTGACAACACTGAAGACATGACACTTTGTTACAATGTAAAGTAGTGAGTGTACAGCCTGTATAACAGTGTAAATATTTATTATATCTTTTCATGTGACAACACTGAAGAAATGACACTTTGCTACAATGTAAAGTAGTGAGTGTACAGCCTGTATAACAGTGTAAATATTTTATTATATCTTTTCATGTGACAACACTGAAGAAATGACACTTTGCTATTAGTAAAGTAGTGAGTGTACAGCCTGTATAACAGTGTAAATATTTTATTATATCTTTTCATGTGACAACACTGAAGAAATGACACTTTACTACAATGTAAAGTAGTGAGTGTACAGCCTGTATAACAGTGTAAATGTTTTATTATATCTTTTCATGTGACAACACTGAAGAAATGACACTTTGTTACAATGTAAAGTAGTGAGTGTACAGCCTGTATAACAGTGTAAATATTTATTATATCTTTTCATGTGACAACACTGAAGAAATGACACTTTGCTACAATGTAAAGTAGTGAGTGTACAGCCTGTATAACAGTGTAAATATTTTATTATATCTTTTCATGTGACAACACTGAAGAAATGATACTTTACTACAATGTAAAGTAGTGAGTGTACAGCCTGTATAACAGTGTAAATATTTATTATACCTTTTCATGTGACAACACTGAAGAAATGACACTTTGCTACAATATAAAGTAGTGAGTGTACAGCCTGTATAAAAGTGTAAATATTTTATTATATCTTTTCATGTGACAACACTGAATAAATGACACTTTGCTACAATGTAAAGTAGTGAGTGTACAGCCTGTATAACAGTGTAAATATTTATTATATCTTTTCATGTGACAACACTGAAGAAATGACACTTTGTTACAATGTAAAGTAGTGAGTGTACAGCCTGTATAACAGTGTAAATATTTATTATATCTTTTCATGTGACAACACTGAAGAAATGACACTTTGCTACAATGTAAAGTAGTGAGTGTACAGCCTGTATAACAGTGTAAATATTTTATTATATCTTTTCATGTGACAACACTGAAGAAATGACACTTTACTACAATGTAAAGTAGTGAGTGTACAGCCTGTATAACAGTGTAAATATTTATTATATCTTTTCATGTGACAACACTGAAGAAATGACACTTTACTACAATGTAAAGTAGTGAGTGCACAGCCTGTATAACAGTGTAAATATTTATTATATCTTTTCATGTGACAACACTGAATAAATGACACTTTGCTACAATGTAAAGTAGTGAGTGTACAGCCTGTATAACAGTGTAAATATTTATTATATCTTTTCATGTGACAACACTGAAGAAATGACACTTTGTTACAATGTAAAGTAGTGAGTGTACAGCCTGTATAACAGTGTAAATATTTATTATATCTTTTCATGTGACAACACTGAAGAAATGACACTTTACTACAATGTAAAGTAGTGAGTGTACAGCCTGTATAACAGTGTAAATATTTTATTATATCTTTTCATGTGACAACACTGAATAAATGACACTTTGCTACAATGTAAAGTAGTGAGTGTACAGCCTGTATAACAGTGTAAATATTTATTATATCTTTTCATGTGACAACACTGAAGAAATGACACTTTGCTACAATGTAAAGTAGTGAGTGTACAGCCTGTATAACAGTGTAAATATTTATTATATCTTTTCATGTGACAACACTGAAGAAATGACACTTTACTACAATGTCAAGTAGTGAGTGCACAGCCTGTATAACAGTGTAAATATTTATTATATCTTTTCATGTGACAACACTGAATAAATGACACTTTGCTACAATGTAAAGTAGTGAGTGTACAGACTGTATAACAGTGTAAATATTTATTATATCTTTTCATGTGACAACACTGAAGAAATGACACTTTACTACAATGTAATGTAGTGAGTGTACAGCCTGTATAACAGTGTAAATATTTTATTATATCTTTTTATGTGACAACACTGAAGAAATGACACTACAATGTAAAGTAGTGAGTGTACAGTCTGTATAACAGTGTAAATATTTTATTATATCTTTTCATGTGACAACACTGAAGAAATGACACTTTACTACAATGTAAAGTAGTGAGTGTACAGCCTGTATAACAGTGTAAATATTTTATTATATCTTTTCATGTGACAACACTGAAGAAATGACACTTTACTACAATGTAAAGTAGTGAGTGTACAGCCTGTATAACAGTGTAAATATTTATTATATCTTTTCATGTGACAACACTGAAGAAATGACACTTTGTTACAATGTAAAGTAGTGAGTGTACAGCCTGTATAACAGTGTAAATATTTTATTATATCTTTTCATGTGACAACACTGAAGAAATGACACTTTGCTACAATGTAAAGTAGTGAGTGTACAGCCTGTATAACAGTGTAAATATTTATTATATCTTTTCATGTGACAACACTGAAGAAATGACACTTTACTACAATGTAAAGTAGTGAGTGCACAGCCTGTATAACAGTGTAAATATTTATTATATCTTTTCATGTGACAACACTGAATAAATGACACTTTGCTACAATGTAAAGTAGTGAGTGTACAGACTGTATAACAGTGTAAATATTTATTATATCTTTTCATGTGACAACACTGAAGAAATGACACTTTACTACAATGTAATGTAGTGAGTGTACAGCCTGTATAACAGTGTAAATATTTTATTATATCTTTTTATGTGACAACACTGAAGAAATGACACTACAATGTAAAGTAGTGAGTGTACAGTCTGTATAACAGTGTAAATATTTTATTATATCTTTTCATGTGACAACACTGAAGAAATTACACTTTACTACAATGTAAAGTAGTGAGTGTACAGCCTGTATAACAGTGTAAATATTTTATTATATCTTTTCATGTGACAACACTGAAGAAATGACACTTTACTACAATGTAAAGTAGTGAGTGTACAGCCTGTATAACAGTGTAAATATTTATTATATCTTTTCATGTGACAACACTGAAGAAATGACACTTTGTTACAATGTAAAGTAGTGAGTGTACAGCCTGTATAACAGTGTAAATATTTTATTATATCTTTTCATGTGACAACACTGAAGAAATGACACCTTGCTACAATGTAAAGTAGTGAGTGTACAGCCTGTATAACAGTGTAAATATTTTATTATATATTTTCATGTGACAACACTGAAAGATTTTTCATGTGACAACACTGAAGAAATGACACTTTGCTACAATGTAAAGTAGTGAGTGTACAGCCTGTATAACAGTGTAACTATTTATTATATCTTTTCATGTGACAACACTGAAGAAATGACACTTTACTACAATGTAAAGTAGTGAGTGTACAGCCTGTATAACAGTGTAAATATTTTATTATATCTTTTCATGTGACAACACTGAAGAAATGACACTTTACTACAATGTAAAGTAGTGAGTGTACAGCCTGTATAACAGTGTAAATATTTTATTATATCTTTTCATGTGACAACACTGAAGAAATGACACTTTGTTACAATGTAAAGTAGTGAGTGTACAGACTGTATAACAGTGTAAATATTTTATTATATCTTTTCATGTGACAACACTGAAGAAATGACACTTTACTACAATGTAAAGTAGTGAGTGTACAGCCTGTATAACAGTGTAAATATTTTATTATATCTTTTCATGTGACAACACTGAAGAAATGACACTTTACTACAATGTAAAGTAGTGAGTGTACAGCCTGTATAACAGTGTAAATATTTTATTATATCTTTTCATGTGACAACACTGAAGAAATGACACTTTACTACAATGTAAAGTAATGAGTGTACAGCCTGTATAACAGTGTAAATATTTTATTATATCTTTTCATGTGACAACACTGAAGAAATGACACTTTGCTACAATGTAAAGTAGTGAGTGTACAGCCTGTATAACAGTGTAAATATTTATTATATCTTTTCATGTGACAACACTGAAGAAATGACACTTTACTACAATATAAAGTAGTGAGTGTAGAGCCTGTATAACAGTGTAAATATTTTATTATATCTTTTCATGTGACAACACTGAAGAAATGACACTTTGCTACAATGTAAAGTAGTGAGTGTACAGCCTGTATAACAGTGTAAATATTTTATTATATCTTTTCATGTGACAACACTGAAGAAATGACACTTTGCTACAATGTAAAGTAGTGGGTGTACAGCCTGTATAACAGTGTAAATTTGCTGTCCCCTCAAAATAACTCAACACACAGCCATTAATGTCTAAACCGTTGGCAACAAAAGTGTTAGGTTCTGAGGAGGAGTTGTTCCTTATATAGTGGATCACAACTGCAAACCCTGTATTAGGTGGAAGTGCAAGGTTGCTTATAAATAGACCCCTGTTAACTTGTTACAGGAGTAGGTATTGGTAGTCCATATAATCTGTAATAAGCAAGGAAGATGCGGTAGTGTGACGACTAGACCGCACAAGCAAGACAGGAGGTGCCTTTTAATGTTAGTAGAGAGCAGAGAGAAAGGTTGCAGTTCTGTGATTGAGCGGTTTAATAAAGTTCTTTAGTAGTTAGTAATTGCTCTTAGTATGTGCGTAAGATATCACAAGCTGTAAGGCAGTAACTTCAGAGGTGTAGCAAGTCAGAGCTGTTTAACTCTGGAGGGAGAAGTGCTTCGTAGCTGCAGCAGCAGCGGCAGTAAGGGTGTGCGCGAACTGACCAATCAGGACGCTGGAACGGCTGACAGGCAGAGAGGACGCTGAGCATACACAGGAGACAAACGAACAGGAGCGGTAAAGTTTGTAACCGGCTGGAAGGAGACAAGCCGTATGTAGAAGTTCAGTTCAGCGGATACACAGCTTTAAACCAGCGGCTTCAGTGAAAGTTCCAGTTGTCCGGATAACAGAGGTAGTAGCTACAGAAAGCGTAGATTGTAAGGTGCTTGCTTGGTTGTTAGCAAGGATGGGTTAGAATCTTGCGGTGTATCCTTAAGATAGATGGTATTGTATGTCAGGCACAACACGTAGTGCAGGTAGGATAATCCAGAAAGTAGTAATTTTAGCTTTAGCCAGGAGAAAGAGTATCTGTGTCAAGCTAACTTGGTCAGTAACTCAAACTGATTAATTGGCAGGTGGAAGGGGGAGGAGTAGCCTTATGTAAGGTTTGCTTAAAGGTATATGCATGCTGACAGGTACCTGACAAAAAGTGAGTACACCCCTAAGTGGAAATGTCCAAATTGGGCCCAATTAGCCATTTTTCCTTCCTGTTGTCATGTGACTCGTTAGTGTTACAAGGTCTCAGGTGTGAATGGGGAGCAGGTGTGTTAAATTTGGTGTTATCGCTCTCACACTCTTTAATACTGGTCACTGGAATTTCAACATGGCACCTCATGGCAAAGAACTCTCTGAGGATCTGAAAAAAATAATTGTTGCTCTACATAAAGATGGCCTAGGCTATAAGAAGATTGCCAAGACCCTGAAACTGAGCTGCAGCATAGTGGGCAAGACCATACAGCGGTTTCACAGGACAGGTTCCACTCAGAACAGGCCTCGCCATGGTCGACCAAAGAAGTTGAGTGCACGTGCTCAGCATCATATCTAGAGGCTGTCTTTGGGAAATAGACATATGAGTGCTGCCAGCATTGCTGCAGAGGTTGAAGGGGTGTGGGGTCAGCCTGTCAGTGCTCAAACCATACGCCACACACTGCCGATCGCAACTGTCCACCTTGATACCCGATCGCAACTAACAATGTTATTTGTGACGGCCCTCTCTCGCACCACTGCTATTTTAGTCCTCTTGCTGTCTGATCCTATTTCTTCATTTTTTAGTTAGGTCTCCTATTGATCTCACCCGATGTTTATTCCCATGTACAGCGGAGCCAGTCACGCCCCTCTCTTACTTCATCTCACTTGCGTAACAAACTTAGCAATGTTGTATATGCTTTCTATTAATATCTTTAAACCTCTGTTGTTAAGAAGTTTTATAATCAATGACCATACATATAACCTATCTAACATTATAGAAAAGAAACAGTTTATTGCCCACGAGAGGATTATACCATCTCAGTCTCTGCCTGGGGGTTATGTGTATTATTATATATTTTTGCACAGCTAAATAAAACCATGCAACGTTGTATAATATATTAATATATGTATATTAATAATATGTTGTTTTTGGCAAGTGAATGTTTGCATTACCTATATTGATGTATATTTATTGTATTTCTAATTAACTTTTGTATTATTGATTTTTCACTATTTGTATATTGGTATGCCCCATTAGGGGTGTGGGATTTTTTCTGATTATTGATTGGTCCTCACTTATTTTAAATATGGCAGCTTAGAGAATGTGTGTATAGCCTGATGAAACAGTGTGTTACACTGAGAAACGCGTTGCTGTTTTATATTGTTATTAAACTTTTAATCATTTTAAACTCTCTACCTGCTGCCGACTACACATTTTTTCTCCTTTGAGCTTTGGCTTGTTATATCCATTTGGCACCTTCCCAAGCACCTTATTGGACTTTCTGTTGGATCTCTGGTGCATTGATCTACACCTACTATATGACCTTGGATATCCCTCGACTCTCCCTGGTGAGACGAGGACCTCCATCGGTGAAATTTACCCATTGTGGTCTACCGGACGACGTGTGGTTCCGGACTGCGATTACTGCACTCTTACGTGCGCCACAACTTGTGAGTAGGATTCCTATGATTATACTGTTGCTTTGTCCTTATCTTGTTTGATCTGCACAATGCGGCGCCCTCTATCTATTTTTTTCTATATATATTCAATGCAACCATATTATTTTTTTCCATAAGATGGTGAGAGTCCACGATCCCTTACTCCTGGGAATAAACTCCTGGCCACTAGAAGGAGGCAAAGATTTCAAAAACTTCTAAGAGTACTTCATCCCTCCTATCTCAAGTCACTGGTATGCCAGTCTAAATCTTTACCTTTAAGGAGGAAGGTGAAGAATTAAGGTGCTCTTGATTCTTTGTTCTCTTACAGAAAGACAGAGAAATTTGGAGTATGGGGTAGTAACACAATTACTCTCTGTGATGGATTTAGTCAAAAGAATGCCACTGGTGTTGCTGGGATTGGTCCCCTAGTCTCCTCCTATTGGGTCATCAAGATACTCCTTACAGTGCAGCTAAGTATATTCTTTCATTTTGCACTCAAATAGCCAACCGGCTACTAGCAGTTGCTGTTATAACACAGTACATTATAACCAGGGGCCAGTTTATTGACACTGCATTACATACTTTAATCTGTTTATTGTGTGTATATTGTTGTATGGAGATATTTCTTTAGATCATTGTGAGGCTTTAAAGCATTCAGTGACTATTATACTCTACTTCTTTTCTTGGATTTTTCTGCTAAAATCCCTGAATTTTGTCTGTATATATACAGTATCATTTATATTTGATGTATAAATATGTATACATTTGTATCAATTTATATGAATTTACATTAATATTAATGTACTAATTTTGTATTATATGCATTTATCTGTCTGCTTCTTTCATTTATAAAATGGAACATACTTGAACTATCCCCATTTCTGTAAATATTTTTCCTTTACAGGGTAGTTACTGATTTTTCAATTCAGTTGAAAATGTGTTGAAATGTGTTTTGTGCAATCTGTACCCCCTGCACATCTTTGTAATTCAGTATGGTTTACATGATGCATACCAATCCAACTAATATCACTTTTGCCTTTAAAGGTCACTGCCCTCTATGTATTTGTTTACAAGGTAGCTCACCAGATTTTGTTCCAGGATTTAAAGACTCCTCCAAGTAAGTGCAAACTATCTAATCTAAGTCTGACAGCCATCCTACTATGGACTTATTTTCCAATTCTGCATCACTATAGCATAGATCAAAGAATCTTTTCAAACATTCAGATTCTGTCTCCTCGGATAATTTCTTTGAGGGTGATTATTTTCTAAGGATCTGTGGTTACTCCCTGATCAAGACTCAGATTCTTTATTTTTTATGTTCAAGTTGTACCTCCTTCGTACATTACTAAGGAGGTTTTATGTTCTCCAGGAGTTTAGGATCCTAGACCAACAGGAAAAAGTCCATTAAACAATTGGATCTTGTTTTAAAACCTCCTCCAAAAACTCCTGTGGTATTACCAGTATCTGACGTAATTACTGGGATAATTATTGAGTAGTCTAAGCCTGGTATTTCTTTTAACCCAGCTTCAAATTTTAAAGATGTTTTTGTTACCATCCTCTAACTTAGAACCTTGGAAGACCATTCTAGGCAAATCAATTTCCTCCTTTGCAGAGAGCACCACTATTCCCTTAGAGGATAGTTCTTCATTCAAGGTTCTAATGGACAGGAAATTGCAGTCTTTTTCACAGAAAATACGTCAGGTTATCTGATCACATATCAGAGGACTCTATTGAGGATGATGTTCAACGTTGTCTGTACCTTTTTAAGTCTGCCATTGCATTAATCTGTGATGCAATATTTCTATCAGCATTAACACCAAGAATATGGCGTTAGCTGTTTTGACTAAATGGGTTTATTGTCTGATGTGGTTTCTAAGGCCAGACTCTTGTCTCATTCTTTTAAAAGAAGGATTTTATTTGGTCATGATCTGGACTCAATTATTTCTACAGTAGCTGGAGGTAAAGGAGCTCCTCTCCCTCAAAACAAAAAAGTTCAAAGGGGAAAGACAGGACTACTAATAGTTTTTGTTCCTTTCATCAATCTAGGAACCAAAAAGTCTCCTCTTTGCAATATAATGATTCTTCCAGAACCCTCTGGAAATATTTTACTACTTGAAACAAGTAGTCAAATAAGCCCATCACTTCTAACAAGTCTGTATACACGGACAGCCCGATCTGGATCTTTTTCTGCTAGGGGGCAGTTTTTGCCTTTTTTCAGAAGGCTTGCACTCAGTCTTTTTTTAGATTCCTTGGTACTGGACATTGTTTCCCTGGGATACTCAATGGGCTTCACATCTAGGCCTCTCAGAGGAAGGTTTCTTCTGTCCCACATTCCTAGAATCCAGAAAAGGCTCAGGCCTTTTTTCAGTGTATTCATGGTCTGGAACTTATGGGAGTTATTCTTCAAGTTCTAAAAAAAAGAGGGAGTGCTTAGGGCAATTATAGATCTAAATATCTTTGATCTAGCTTCTCTGAGTTCCATTTATGAATTTGCAAACATTCAGAACATTCCTTCCACTTGTTTATCAAGTCCAATTCATGTCCACCATAGACGTGAAGGATGCCTTAATTCATATTCCTATTCTTAAAGAATTATTTTCAGTATTTAAGTTTTGCCTTTCCAGACAAACATTTCCCGTTTGTAACCTTTTTGTTTGGTCTTGCTCCAGCTCACAAATGCTCTGAGAGCCCTGATATTTAGGTATCTCACTAACTTGAATATATTTTGGTTCAAGATCCATTTTCAACTTAAGGGATTTTTCATACAAACAAGCTTTTGTTGTTTCTTCAATAACATGGTTTCAAATCAATGTTCCAAATTTCTCTCTTTCTCTCCTCAGACCAGGGTGTCTTTCCTGGGGGTTGTCAATGAGTCTTTCCTTAACAGATTAGAGGATTCTGAAGTTTCAGTCCGCCTCAAATCGACTCACAATGCTAAGGTACTTCTCTGTATGGAAGTGCTAGGTCTGATGTTTGCTGTATCAGATGCAGTTCTATTTGCTCGCTTTCACATGAGATCTCTGCAACTTTGCATGCTCAGTGGTGCAATGTTTTCTATCAATTTTTCGAAATGTTATTTTTAATCCTGTATAAGGGGATATTTTTTTGTCTTGGATAAATCATTTATCTATTTCCCAGGGAGCTTTCCCTCTTCGTTGTATATATATTCATCAGACACAAGTCTTTCAAGTTGGGGTGCAGTATGAGGGTTCTGTAGACCACGGGGACTTTGGTCTCCTCTGGAGGCGAGGTTACCAATATTATCCTAGGTCTCTGTTTGATCTTCAGGTCTCTTCAGAGCTGGTCTCTGATAGAAGAGATTTATCTCTGTTTTCAATCAATGAATGTCTCAACAGTGGTATATATCAGTCTTAAAGGGGAACACACAGTTATCTAGTGAGGATGGAGGTCTCTCATTTTCTGTTTTTGAAAGAGTATTATTTTTGTACAATTGCTGCAATCATATCCCATGTGTGAAAATTGGATGCAATTTATCTGAGACGTCATCCTCTTCATCCAGGAGAATGGTCTTCTCATTATTATTATTATTATTCTTTATTTATAAAGCGCCAACAAATTCCGCAGTGCTGTCCATGGGTAACAAAGGTAAAAGGACAGTACAATATGAGACACTAGATAAAATGTAACAAACAAATACATGGGGAATTGGGAGCCCTGTTCCCGTTGGAACTTACAATCTAAATGGGTAGGAGGGTGAGAAACAGGAGGTAGGGACTGCAATGGTGGGAATGACGTTAGTGTGGAGTTAGATGAGGGCAACTATTAGGCAAGTGGAATTCTATAGTTACTGATTTGGTGCTAGGCTTCCCTGAACAAGAAGGTCTTTAGGGAGCGTTTAAAGGAGGAGAGGTTGGGGGAAAGTTTGACAGCTTGAGGAAGTGCATTCCAGTGGGTTGGTGCCACACGAGAGAAGTCCTGTAGTCTAGCATGAGAGGAGGTGATGGTAGAAGAGGAAAGGAGTAGATCGTTGTTGGATCTTATGGGACGGGCTGGAGTATATTTGTTGATGAGTGAGGACAGGTATGGGGGGGCTGCATTGGTAAGGGCTTTGTAGGTCAGCGTGAGAATTTTGAATTTAATTCTGCTGTGAATGGGGAGCCAGTGAAGGGACTCACAGAGGGGTGCAGCGGATACAGAGTGTCGGGAGAGGTGGATTAGCCTAGCAGAGGCATTTAGGATGGATTGAAGGGGGGAGAGGCGGGAGAGAGGAAGGCCAGTTAGTAGGTTGTTACAGTAGTCAAGCCGGGAAATTACTAGAGAATGGATTAGCTGTTTAGTAGTTTCAGCACTCAGAAAAGGACAAATTCTGAAGATATTGCGTAGGTGGTTTGCGACAGGATGAATTTGATGCATTGAAGATTGATCAATTTTAAGACAGAGAGGTTTTTCAGATAGGTATTTAAACCTTAATTCAGACCAGAAAGCCTGTTACAAGAAAATTTAGGAAGATCTCTTCTGTCTTGGTGTACACAAAATGGTTTTAGCTGGCTTTCTTTTAGAATTCCTTAAATTCTTAAAATGTTTTCAACAGGGCTTAAATATGGGTTTATCTGATAGCTCGCTAAAGAGTCAGTTTCTAGCTCTGTCTGTATTATTCTACAATAAAATTGCTTAAGATCAGGATATAATCCAATCTCTTCCATGGAAATTAATTTTAGTTCTTAGAGTTTTGCTTTTATATTGGAAGTAGACATGTGCATGGCGAAAAAATTTGGTTCGGATCGATTCGGATTCTTTTGAATTCGGAAAAATTTGAATCAATTCGGTTCGGATTTGTTTCGGATTCAAATAAATTTGGTTCGGTTTTGTTTTTCGGATTCATTCGGATTCAAATAAATTTGGCTGGATTCGGTTTGGTTCGGAAATTCGGAATTTCGGTAAGTGTTAGGTGGGATTAGACTAGTATTATGTACTAAATTCGGCCGGATTCGGTTCGGAATTTCGGTAAGTGTTAGGTGGAATTACACTTATACTGTACAATACTAGTCTAATCCATGGCCATCCGAATTTACAGAATAAATCTGAAGTAATTCAGATTTATTCGGTAATTCGGCAGTATTTTAATTCGGAAATTCGGTTTCTGAATTTCCGAATTGATACGAAACAAATCGCACATATCTAATTGGAAGGTATTTTGGTATTGACAGTGAATAAGGGTGGAGTGAAAGCCAAGAATGTGTTTGGCATGAGGCACTCAGCCTAACGAAGAATATCAATGGACATTTATGTGTTATCACATTGTATTTAAAAAAGGTTGTTTTTTTTACTTTTTAATTACGCTGTCCATCTGTGAGCGGCAGTACAGGAACATTTGGTTCTATTTTGTTCTTTTGCCATTTTTATCTTTCAGAAGATTATGTGAATTGTCTTCTATTTCTTTCGTCTCTCTCCTCTGTTTTTGTGTTTTCCAGGATAAAGCTGTTTTTTTTTTCAGGACATTTAACTTTTTACACAAATTCGTGTCTTATGATAAAAGGAACAATAATTGCCATATTGATATTGTTTGTCTAAATCTTCAAAAATATAGATATAGTCAGAGCTTCAAAAGTTTTTCTCTGCAACTTTTAATTCTCAAGGCTTGCTTAAAGGTAAGGAAGTCTCCATCAAATGCATTTCAGTTCATTTTGTCAGATCAGTCTCCACTTCGGGGCATTTCAAATAGGACTTCTGTTGAACAAATTGGCAAGGCATCAACATGGTAATTTTTTCATTTTTTTCTACATTCTACCACTTGGATGTTTTGGTTTCTTCTGACGTGGATTTTGATTGGAAAATCCTTTAGGCAGTAGTATCTGGGATTTAGGTGCCTGCCTTTCAAAAATGTGTTGTCCCACCCAAATTTCTCGTGGACTCAACTTCTTGGGTATTAGTTCCCAGGAATAATGGATCATGGACTCTCACCACCTTATAAAAGAAAGAAAAAAAATGCTTAGCTGATAAATAATTTCTTTCATGGTGGAGAGTCCACAAGCCCCGCCCAATTTTATTTTAAAACATTACTGACATTTTCATCTGCTTTGTCCTCTACTACATTTCTTGCTACTTCTCCTTGCTTGGGTATACGTCAGACTGGCATACCAGTAAGGTGGGAGGGATGATGTATTCTCAGAAGTTTTGGGAATCTTTACCTCCTCCTAGTGGCCTGGATTTGAATCCCAGGGGTAATGGATCGTGGACTCTCACCACCATTAAAAAAATGAATTAATCTGATATGCTTTTCATCAAACAATACCAAGAGAACAAAGCAACTTAAATTATAGAAGTTAATTGGAGAGTTTGTTTAAAATTGCGTTCTATGTCGGAATCCTGGATGAAAATTTCAACAAACGATACTTAGATAATGAAGTAAATTTGATAATAGAAGCAAATTGGAATGTTGTTTGAAATTCTATGCTCTATCTGATTAAGGTTCACCAAAAACTTCTACACTAAAAGTCCCTTTAAGAAAATGATGAATAACACTGTTGACTGAATTAATGCCAGTGATAGAGATAAAATATTTCCATCCAGAGTGGTTTGGACATAAATAACTGCGTGTTAAAAGTAAACACACGATACAAAGACTATGGTATTAAAACCATGAGATTATCTGCAAATCAAAAGGTGGTTTTCCAATAAATTCTGTAATAAACTTTTTTTTTTGTGGCAATCTCAGAAGAAAATTCCAATTTTTAGTAGCTCAGTATATATTTTCTTTTGCCTGAAGCTGTTCAAAAGTTGTCTTCAAAGCTTTCGATATGAAAATCTCACACCGACTTTAAACTTTTATCTTTTTTTATATTTTGTGAAGAATGTCACTGATACCCTCTGAAGTGGATCTTCAATAAATTCAGTTTTATAGTCAGTTTCAATTTTTATTTAGTTTAAAGCCAACTCATCTCAACAAGCATCACCTTGAATGGTGAGATATGATAATTTACATATAATCATGACCTGAGTAGACTTCACATTTTGGCATATAGAAAATATCAAACCCTCAACAAATTAACTTAGAGATATAAATGTCCCGAAGCAAATTATGATGCAATTGCAGCCTGTATTGGTATTTACTATGGGTTATAAAATGAAGTATATGCATTTATCACAGAGGTCTATGAAATGTATTCATAGAGTCAAGTACTTAGTCAAGTAAGTCAGGACGTTTGGACAGAATGGAACAGAGGGTATATTAAGGATTATTTCAGTCCAAAGAAAGTCAAGCTTCTTAAACAGCCAATGAGAGACGCACGTTAATTTGTAAGGGACACAAGAGTTGTCAATGAGCAGCGCATTCAGCTGTGTGTAAAAGCTAGAAGGAACTGGGGTACAGCAGATCATAATGAAATACTAGGTTTTCAGCAGCAGGACAATTAAAATAAATCCAGTGATGCCAGGCGCAGAGAATACAAACAAGCTGCACACAGCCAAGAATCTGACAGATGCTTACTGACTGAGTTTCAAACAGTAAAATAAGCACAAATTACTCCAGAAGGAGCACATGCTCATGAGACAGTACAATGGCCAGAAGAGACAGCCAGATTGCTTAGTATGTCCTCTTCCAAACAATGTGGCACATGGCCATTCTTTGTGTACTTAACACAATTATACTGTGTTCAGCTCTTCCTTAGCTACTGGCACAGAATTCAATTTTTTCTAAGCCACCAACCTATTTTTATTAGTCAATGGTGCACATATGGAGGTGGTTCATCGTCCTTCATCTAAGACTTGGTGACATTCTTATTTCCTACATTACAGTCTGGTGCATTTTAGTTTTTATGCTCTTCTTTGTTCCTGTTGTTTACTCTGCACTTTTGTGTTTCTCCATACCAGAAGTTCTCCAGCATCTGAACACTTTAGCCAGTTCTCCACCCACAACAATCTCGTCTACTTTCTTGGATGGTTCCTCTTCATTGAAACTATCTAATCAACATTCATTACCAGTGTTCCATGGAAAATAAAACAACTACAAAAAAACATATAAAAAAAACATAACTAGCCCAGTAACCCACTGAAGAACACTTTGCTATTTCCTCTTTGACTCTTAAAGACTTAGCACCAATTCCTCTGAAGGATACAACATGAATGGTCTTAGTTCACACTACATGTGGCTAACCCACATATTTCATCATCTATGGTCCAATCTGGAAATTCTTCCTCATCTTCATTAAGTACTGCTACATATGGTGCATGCTTACTAGCAAAACCAAACTAATGCAAAATGCATGACCAAAAGGAAATGGAGTCTTTTTATATGCACACTTTCTGAGACATTAGCTACTACTGAGCATGTGCAAGAGTTCGTATACGTATGTGATTGGCTGATGGCTGTCACATGATACAGGGGGCCAGCTAAAGTAAATTTGGAAATTTGTTAAAAAAAAAACTACTGCTCATTTATATGTGCTATTGCATTGTCTTTTTATCATGCACTGGTTGACAATGCAATTTCACTGTATTTAATCGTCCTTTAAAGGACCACTCAATGCAGCATAATTACATAATTAGCAACTGTATAAAAAAATGAAATAAAACCTACTCTGAATTTCACAAAAGCAGTACATTTTTTTCTATTTTCCGGCCCACTGTATCATGTGACAGATATCAGCAAATCACAGACAAGTATATGTATACTCTGTGCACATGCTCAGTAGGATCTTGTTCCCTAGAAAGTGTGAATATAAAAAGACTGTGCAAAATTTGATAATGGAAGTAAATTGGAAAGTGTTTTAAAACTGCTGCTCTATCTAAATCATAAAAGTTTATTTTGAAATGAATGTCCCTTTAAGTAAAGTAGTTGCTAGTGCTACAAGCCAGCAGCAACATACAAAGAACATTGTTTTTTTACAATGTGTTTTTAATTTTTATTGCAGTCAGGATTAATCAAGAACTGAAATTACTTTTCCTTTTGTGTTTTCAAATGCAAAAAAAATATTTGTTTTGGTTTGTCCAAAGTTCACACATTTTGAAGACTATTAAATAGATTAGAATATTATCAATACAGGAGAAAAACATTATTCAATTTCCTGCCCCCCCGTATCATCTGAGAGCCACCAGCCAATCACAGAACTCATTTACATATACAATGTGAACTCTTGCACATGCTCAGTGGGAGCAGGTGCCTCAGACAGTGTGCATATAAAAAGATTGTGCAAACTTTGACAATGGAAGTAAACTGAAAAATCTTTTTGTGTAAGTAATAAAATTCCCCGGTTTTGTTCTTTAAATAGTGTTGAGACAGATAAATTGTACTTGCTTTTTTTACCCAAGCTAATTGGAACCATTTATTCTATGCGCTTTATAGTGGTTATGAAATGTTAATAATATTACACACAGATCATTTTTTTTTTCTATTTCAAAGTATAATGTATCACAGCCTTTATTACCACATCTTTCAAGTTACACTGGGAATGACTCAATAAATCTATCCCTTTGAAAAAGAGGACGAGTCAAAGGTCACAGTGATTTTAATGCCTCAGGGTACCATGTGGGTTTTATTTGGCACCTTATGAGTTTACAATTTCTATGTTTTTGTGTTTTTGTTTTTTTCCAATCGCATAGACCGTTGCAAAGAAATATAATTTCTAATGACATTATGATGAATATAACCTTTGCTAAAGATAGAAGGGAGCAAGTTTAAAGGGACAAAAATGTATTTGATGATTCAGATAGAGCATGCAATTTTAAACAAATTTCCAATTTACTTCAATTATCTAATTTACTTTGTTCTGTTGGTATCCATTGTTGAAAAGCATACCTAGGTAGTCTCAGGAGCAGCAATGCACTGCTGATTGGTGGCTCTTCCATGTCAGCTAGCTCCCAGTAGTGCATTGCTGCTCCTTCAACAAAGGATTTCAAGGAAAGCTATTTAAAATTGGATATTCTATCTTAACCTTGAAAGACAAATTTAAGGCTAGATTACGAGTTGTTGTCGGTAAGGCTTGCGGTGCTAACGTGCAGTTTATGCTCACCTACAGACAGCGTTGGTATTACGAGTTTTCCGAAACTTGGCGTTAGCCGCAGAAAAGTGAGCGGAGAGCAAAATTTTGCTCCACATCTCACCTCAATACCAGCGTTGCTTACGGTAGCGGTGAGCTGGCTAAACCTGCTCATGCACGATTTCCCCATAGGAATCAATGGGGCAGATTCGGCTGAAAAAAAACCCTAACACCTGCAAAAAAGCAGCGTTCAGCTTCTAACGCAGCCCCATTGATTCCTATGGGGAAATACTTTTTATGTCTACACCTAACACCCTAACATGAACCCTGAGTCTAAACACCCCTAATCTTACACTTATTAACCCCTAATCTACTGCCCCTGACATCGCCGACACCTACATTTTATTATTAACCCCTAATCTGCCGCTCCGGACACCACCGCCACCTACATTATACTAATCAACCCCTAATCTGCTGCCCCCAACATCGCCGCCCCCTACATTTTATTTATTAACCCCTACTCTGCCGCCCCATGTCGCCGCAACCTAACTACACTTATTAACCCCTAATCTGCCACCCCCAACGTCACCGCCACTATAATAAAGTTATTAACCCCTAAACCTAAATCTAACCCTAACACCCCCTAACTTAAATATAATTTAAAATAATCTAAATAAAATTACTATAATTAAATAAAGTATTCCTATTTAAAACTAAATACCTACCTATAAAATAAACCCTAAGATAGCTACAATATAACTAATAGTTACATTGTAGCTATCTCATGGTTTATTTTTATTTTACAGGCAACTTTGTATTTATTTTAACTAGGTACAATAGTTATTAAATAGTTATTAACTATTTAATAACTACCTAGTTAAAATAAATACAAATTTACCTGTAAAAAAAAAAAACATTACCTAAGTTACAATTACACCCAACACTACACTATAATTAAATAAATTCCCTAAACTAACTACAATTAAATACAATTAAATACAATTATCTAAATTACGAAAAAAACAAACACTAAATTACAGAAAAAAATAAAATAATTACAATTTGTTTTAACTAATTACACCTAATCTAATCCCCCTAATAAAATAAAAAAGCCCCCCAATGCGGGGCATTGCCCCAAAGTAATCAGCTCTTTTACCTGTAAAAAAATACAATACCCCCCCAACATTAAAACCCACCACCCACACACCCAACCCTACTCTAAAACCCACCCAGTCCCCCCTTAATAAAACCTATCACTAACCCCTTGAAGATCTTACCCTACCTTGAGACGTCTTCACCCAACCGGGCCGAAGTCCTCAATGAAGCCGGGCAGAAGTGGTCCTCCAGACGGCCAGAAGTCTTCATCCAGACGGCATCTTCTATCTTCATCCATCCGGAGTGGAGAGGGTCCATCTTCAAGACATCCGACGTGGAGCATCCTCTTCTTTCCGACGACTAACACTAAATGACGGTTCCTTTAAGTGACGTCATCCAAGATGGCGTCCCTTCAATTCTGATTGGCTGATCCAATCAGCCAATAGGATTGAGCTTGCATTCTATTTGCTGTTCCAATCAGCCAATAGAATGTGAGCTCAATCCTATTGGATGATTGGATCAGCCAATAGGATTTTTTCTACCTTAATTCCGATTGGCTGATAAAATTCTATCAGCCAATCGGAATTGAAGGGATGCCATGTTGGATAGGATGAAGACTTCTAGCCATCTGGAGGACCACTTCTGCCCGGCTTCGTTGAGGACTTCGGCCCGGTTGGGTGAAGACGTCTCAAGGTAGGGTGATCTTCAAGGGGTTAGTGTTAGGTTTAATTAAGGGGGGGATTGGGTGGGTTTTAGAGTAGGGTTGGGTGTGTGGGTGGTGGGTTTTAATGTTGGGGGTATTGTATTTTTTTTACAGGTAAAAGAGCTGATTACTTTGGGGCAATGCAAAGTCCTTTTAAGGGCTATTTGTAATTTAGTATAGGGTAGGGATTTTTATTTATTTTGGGGGGCTTTTTTATTTTATTAGGGGGATTAGATTAGGTGTAATTAGTTTAAACAAATTCTAATTATTTTATTTTCTTCTGTAATTTAGTGTTTGTTTTTTTCGTAATTTAGATAATTGTATTTAATTGTAGTTAGTTTAGGGAATTTATTTAATTATAGTGTAGTGTTAGGTGTAATTGTAACTTAGGTTAGGTTTTATTTTATAGGTCAATTTGTATTTATTTTAGCTAGGTAGCTATTAAATAGTTAATAACTATTTAATAACTATTGTACCTAGTTAAAATAAATACAAAGTTGCCTGTAAAATAAAAATAAACCCTGAGATAGCTACAATGTAACTATTAGTTATATTGTAGCTAGCTTAGGGTTTTTTTTATAGGTAAGTATTTAGTTTTAAATAGGAATAATTTAGTTAATTGTAGTAATTTTATTTAGATTATTTTAAATTATATTTAAGTTAGGGGGGTGTTAGGGTTAGACTTAGGTTTAGGGGTTAATACATTTAATATAGTTGGGGGCGGCAGATTAGGGGTTAAAAAATGTAGGTAGGTGTCAGCGATGTTAGGGACGGCAGATTAGGGGTTAATAAAATGTAACTAATGTTTGCGAGGCGGGAGTGCGGCAGTTTAGGGGTTAATATATTTATTAAAGTGGCGGCGATGTCCGGTCAGCAGATTAGGATTAAAAAATGTATTTAAGTGTTTGCGATGTGGGGGGGGGGCTTGGTTTAGGGGTTAATAGGTAGTTTATGGGTGTTAGTGTACTTTTTTTTTTTAGTTAAGAGTTTTATGTTACGGCATTAGCCCATAAAACTCTTAACTACTGACTTTTAAATGCGGTAGGAGTCTTGACAGGAGAGGCTGTACCGCTCACTTTTTCCAAGACTCGTAATACCGGCGTTAGGAAAATCCTATTGAAAAGATAGGATACGCAATTGACGTAAGGGGATTTGCGGTATGCTCGAGTCGCGGAAAAAAAGTGAGCGGTACTCCTGTACCTGCCAGACTCGTTATACCAGCGGGCGTTAAAAAACAGCGTTGGGACCTCTCAACGCTGCTTTTTAAGGCTAACGCAAGACTCATAATCTAGGCGATAGTGTTTCTAGGGTTTCATATCCCTAAAAGAGGGCATTTTAAAATTTATTACATTTTTTGCTTATTTTTTTGTAAGGCAGATGTTCTGCTTGCGAGATGTGACACTGTCCACGAATAAAGAATTGAGGGTTCTGCTTACCAGCCAGTGAGCAGTCAGTCCTAAAGGACCAGTTGTATGCAGACATGCAATTTTTGTTAGCTGTAAATTCAGAATAGACATCTTAAACATTACTCTTCCTTTAAAGGGACATGAAACCCAAACATTTTTTATTTGTGATTTAGACAGAACATACGATTTTTAAAATGTTTCCAATTGACTTCATTCTCATGGTATTGTTTAAAACTGTATGCTCTGTTTTATTATAAATGAAAAAATGGGTTTAATTTCCCTTGAAAAAGACACAGGAAGTAAGTATGAAACAGGGAATTTCAAACTATATTACAGATATTGTTTTGCTTTTTGAAACATTCTTTAAAAAGTTTTTGCCTCCCTTTTGGAGATTTGTCCTACAGTCTGCACCAGTAGAGCTGTGGAAATGTCCAGCCAGTGAACATAAATACCTTGGTATGCAATATACAGTGTGCCACCTGTATTTTGGGGATGGAGCCATGAAAGGAGTTGTGGGGTAACGGGGGTGCTGTGAACATCATGGGTGGGGTTGGGCAAGGTTGTCCGTACCATGGGCAGAGCTTAGGCAGTCTCTAGTTTTGTTAAGGAAATTGTGATTTCTTTCATGTAATTAGCAAGAGTCCATGAGCTAGTGACGTATGGGATATACATTCCTACCAGGAGGGGCAAAGTTTCCCAAACCTTAAAATGCCTATAAATATACCCCTCACCACACCCACAATTCAGTTTTACAAACTTTGCCTCCGATGGAGGTGGTGAAGTAAGTTTGTGCTAGATTCTACGTTGATATGCGCTCCGCAGCAAGTTGGAGCCCGGTTTTCCTCTCAGCGTGCAGTGAATGTCAGAGGGATGTGAGGAGAGTATTGCCTATTTGAATGCAGTGATCTCCTTCTACGGGGTCTATTTCATAGGTTCTCTGTTATCGGTCGTAGAGATTCATCTCTTACCTCCCTTTTCAGATCGACGATATACTCTTATATATACCATTACCTCTGCTGATTCTCGTTTCAGTACTGGTTTGGCTTTCTACAACATGTAGATGAGTGTCCTGGGGTAAGTAAATCTTATTTTCTGTGACACTCTAAGCTATGGTTGGGCACTTTGTTTATAAAGTTCTAAATATATGTATTCAAACATTTATTTGCCTTGACTCAGAATGTTTAACTTTCCTTATTTTTCAGACAGTCAGTTTCATATTTGGGATAATGCATTTGAATTAATCATTTTTTCTTACCTTCAAAAATTTGACTCTTTTTTTCCTGTGGGCTGTTAGGCTCGCGGGGGCTGAAAATGCTTCATTTTATTGCGTCATTCTTGGCGCAGACTTTTTTGGCGCAAAAATTCTTTTCCGTTTCCGGCGTCATACGTGTCGCCGGAAGTTGCGTCATTTTTTGACGTTATTTTGCGCCAAAAATGTCGGCGTTCCGGATGTGGCGTTATTTTTGGCGCCAAAAGCATTTAGGCGCCAAATAATGTGGGCGTCTTATTTGGCGCTAAAAAATAAGGGCGTCGCTTTTGTCTCCACATTATTTAAGTCTTTTTTTTTTCAGTGCTTCTGGTTGCTAGAAGCTTGTTCTTTGGCATTTTTTTCCCATTCCTGAAACTGTCATTTAAGGAATTTGATCAATTTTGCTTTATATGTTGTTTTTTCTCTTACATATTGCAAGATGTCTCACGTTGCATCTGAGTCAGAAGATACTACAGGAAAATCGCTGTCTACTGCTGGAGCTACCAAGCTAAGTGTATCTGCTATAATTTTTGGTATCTGTTTCTCCAGCTGTTGTTTGTATTGCATGTCATGACAAACTTATTAATGCAGATAAAATTTCCTTTAGTACTGTTACATTACCTGTTGCTGTTCCGTCAACATCTAATTTTCAGAGTGTTCCTGATAAACATAAGAGATTTTATTTTTTAAATCCATTAAGAAGGCTATGTCTGTTATTTCTCCTTCTAGTTTACATAAAAGTCTTTTAAAACTTCTCTTTTTTCAGATGAATTTTTAAATGAACATCATCATTCTGATACTGATAATGGTTCTTCTGGTTCAGAGGTTTCTGTCTCAGAGGTTGATGCTGATAAATCTTTGTATTTGTTCAAGATGGAATTTATTCGTTCTTTATTTAAAGAAGTATTAATTGCATTAGAAATAGAGGATTCTGGTCCTCTTGATTCTAAATCTAAATGTTTAAATAAGGTTTTTAAATCTCCTGTAGTTATTCCAGAAGTGTTTAATCTCCCTGATGCTATTTCTGAAGTAATTTCCAGGGAATGGAATAATTTGGGTAATTCTTTTACTCCTTCTAAACGTTTAAGCAATTATATCCTGTGCCATCTGACAGATTAGAGTTTTTTTGGGACAAAATCCCTAAGGTTATGGGGCTGTCTCTACTCCTGCTAAATGTGCTACTATTCCTACGGCAGATAGTAATTCATTTAAGGATCCTTTAGATAGGAAAATTGAATCCTTTCTAAGAAAAGCTTACTTATGTTCAGGTAATCTTCTTAGACTTGCTATATTTTTAGCGGATGTTGCTGCAGCTTCAACTTTTTGGTTAGAAGCTTTAGCGCAACAAGTAACAGATCATAATTTTATAGCATTATTATTATTCTATAACATGCTAATAATTTTATTGGTGATACCATCTTTTGATATCATTAGAGTTGATGTCAGGTATATGTCTCTAGCTATTTTAGCTAGAAAAGCTTTATGGATTAAACTTGGAATACTGATATGTCTTCTAAGTCAACTTTGCTTTCCCTTTCTTTCCAGGGTAATAAATTATTATTTCAACTGTTTCTGGAAGGAAGGGAACTTTTTTTCCAAAGGATAAAAAATCTAAGGTAAATTTAGGTCTAATAATCATTTCGTTCCTTTCCTCACAATAAGGAACAAAAGCCTGATCCTTCATTCTCAGGAGCGGTATCAGTTTGGAAACTATTTCCAGTTTGGAATATATCCAAGCCTTTTAGAAAACCTATAGCCAGCTCCTAAGTACCCATGAAGGTGCGGACCTTATTCCAGCTCAGCTGGTATGGGGCAGATTACGTTTTCTTCAAAGAAATTTTGATCAATTCCGTTCTCAATTTCTGGTTTCAGAACATTGTTTCAGAAAGGTACAGAATTGGCTTCAGTTAAGGCCTCCTGCTAAGAGATTTTTTTCTTTCCCGTGTCCCAGTTAACACAGCAAAGGCTCAGCATTTCTGAAATGTGTTTCAGATCTAGAGTTGGCTGGAGTAATTATGCCAGTTCCAGTTCTGGAACAGGGGCTGGGGTTTTATTTTATTTCTTCATTGTACCAAAGAAGGTCAATTCCTTCAGACCAGTTCCGGATCTATCAATATTGAATCTTTATGTAAGGATACCAACATTCAAGATGGTTACTGTAGGACTGTCCTGCCTTTTGTTTAGCAAGGGCATTATATGTCTACAATAGATTTACAGGATGTGTATCTACATATTCCGATTCATCCAGATCACTTTTAGTGTCTGAGATTCTCTTTTTAGACAAGCATTACCAGTTTTGTGGCTCTACCGTTTGGCCTAGCCTCAGTTCCAAGAATTTTTTTCAAAGGTTCTCGGTGCCCTTCTTTCTGTAATCAGAGAACAGGGTTTTTTGGTATTTCCTTATTGGACAATATCTGGGTACTTGCTCAGTCTTCTCATTTTCGAAGAATCTCATACGAATCGACTTGTGTTGTTTCTTCAAGTTCATGGTTGGAGGATCAATTTACCAATCAGTTCATTGATTCCTCAGACAAGTGTAACCTTTTTAGGTTTCTAGAATAGATTCAGTGTCTATAACTCTGTCTTGTCAGACAAGAGAAGTTTAACATTGATATCAGCTTGTCAAAACCTTCAGTCACAATCATTCCCTTTGGTAGCCTTATGCATGGAAATTTTAGGTCTTAGGACTGCCGCATCAGATGCGATCTCCTTTGCTCGTTTTCACATGCGACCTCTTCAGCTCTGTATGCTGAACCAATGGTGCAGGGATTACTCAAAGATATCTCAATTAATATCTTTAAACCGATTATACGACACTCTCTGACATGGTGGGCAGATCACCATCGTTTAGTTCAGGGGGCTTCTTTGTTCTTCCGACCTGGACTATAATCTCAACAGATGCAAGTCTTACAGGTTGGGGAGCTGTGTGGGGGTATCTGACGGCACAAGGGGTTTGGGAATCTCAGGAGGTGAGATTTCCGATCAATATTTTGGAACTCCGTGCAATTTCAGAGCTCTTCAGTCTTGGCCTCTTCTGAAGAGAGAGTTGTTCATTTGTTTTCAGACAGACAATGTCACAACTGTGGCATATATCAATCATCAAGGAGGGACTCACAGTCCTCTGGCTATGAAAGAAGTATCTCGAATTTTGGTTTGGGCGGAATCCAGCTCCTGTCTAATCTCTGCGGTTCATATCCCAGGTATGGACAATTGGAAAGCGGATTATCTCAGTCGCCAAACGTTGCACCTGGGCGAATGGTCTTCACCCAGAGGTATTTCCTCAGATTGTTCAAATGTGGGAACTCTCAGAAATAGATCTGATGGCTTCTCATCTAAACAAGAAACTTCCCTGGTATCTGTCCGGATCCAGGGATCCTCGGGCGGAGGCAGTGGATGCATTATCTCTTCCTTACAAGTGTCATCCTGCCTATATCTTTCCGCCTCTAGTTCTTCTTCCAAGGGTATTCTCTAATATTCTAAAGGAATGCTCGTTTGTCCTGCTGGTAGCTCCAGCATGGCCTCACAGGTTTTGGTATGCGGATCTTGTCCGGATGGCCTCTTGCCAGCTGTGGACTCTTCCGTTAAGACCAGTCTTTCTGTCTCAAGGTTCTTTTTTCCATCAGGATCTCAAAACCTTAATTTTAAGGTGTGGAGTTTGAACGCTTGATTCTTGGTCAAAGAGGTTTCTCTGACTCTGTGGTTGATACTATGTGACAGGCTCGTAAATCTGTATCTAGAGAGATATATTATAGAGTCTGGAAGACTTATATTTCTTCAGGATGGTTTAGATAAAGGTTTGTCCGCAAGTTTCTTGAAAGACAAATCTCTGCTCTTTCTGTTCTTTTTCACAGAAGGATTGCTAATCTTCCTGATATTCATTGTTTTGTACAAGCTTTGGTTCGTATAAAACCTGTCATTAAGTCAATTTCTCCTCTTTGGAGTTTGAATTTGGTTCTGGGGGCTCTTCAAGCTTCTCCTTTTGAACCCATGCATTCTTTGGTCGTTATATTACTTTCTTGGAAAGTTTTGTTTCTTTTGGCCATCTCTTCTGCCAGAAGAGTCTCTGAATTATCTACTCTTTTTTGTGAGTCTCCTTTTCTGATTTTGCATCAGGATAAGGCGGTGCTGTGAACTTCTTTTGAATTTTTTACCTAAGGTTGTGAATTCTAACAACATTAGTAGAGAAATTGTGGTTCCTTCATTATGTCCTAATCCTATGAATTCTAAGGAGAAATCATTGCATTCTTTGGATGCTGTTAGAGCTTTGTAATATTATGTTGAAGCTACTAAGTCTTTCCGAAAGACTTCTAGTCTATTTGTCATCTTTTCCGGTTCTAGAAAAGACCAGAAAGCTTCTGCCATTTCTTTGGCATCTTGGTTGAAATCTTTATTTCATCATGCCTATGTTGAGTCGGGTAACACTCCGCCTCAAAGGATTACAGCTCATTCTACTAGGTCAGTTTCTACTTCCTGGGCGTTTAAGAATGAAGCTTCGGTTGATCAGATTTGCAAAACAGCAACTTGGTCCTCTTTGCATACTTTTACTAAATTCTACCATTTTGATGTGTTTTCTTCTTCTGAAGCAGTTTTTGGTAGAAACGTACTTCAGGCAGTGGTTTCAGTTTGAATCTTCTGCTTATGTTTTTTCATTAAAATTTTATTCTGGGTGTGGATTATTTTCAGCAGGAATTGGCTGTCTTTATTTTATCCCTCCCTCTCTAGTGACTCTTGTGTGGAAAGATCCACATCTTGGGTAATCATTATCCCATACGTCACTAGCTCATGGACTCTTGCTAATTACATGAAAGAAAACATAATTTATGTAAGAACTTACCTGATAAATTCATTTCTTTCATATTAGCAAGAGTCCATGAGGCCCGCCCTTTTTTGTGGTGGTTTAGATTTTTTTGTATAAAGCACAATTATTCCAATTCCTTATTTTATATGCTTTCGCACTTTTTTCTTATCACCCCACTTCTTGGCTATTCGTTAAACTGAATTGTGGGTGTGGTGAGGGGTGTATTTATAGGCATTTTAAGGTTTGGGAAACTTTGCCCCTCCTGGTAGGAATGTATATCCCATACGTCACTAGCTCATGGACTCTTGCTAATATCAAAGAAATGAATTTATCAGGTAAGTTCTTACATAAATTATGTTATTTGCCCTGAGGGGGAAAGCTCCCAACCTGTGACAATTCCAAAATATCCAGGACAGATGGGAGCTGTGCAGTACATTGGCTGTTTCAATGTAAATGTAACCTGCTTTTATGCACAAAACATTTTAATGTGCATTAATAAAGCACTTTTGTATACAAAATGGCTTTATATTGTGTCCCTTAATACCCAAGTATTTTTAACCCTTTTTGCTGCCTATAAACTGCTGCATACTGTGGGGATATTGCCCCTGTTACTCTTTGAGAAGTGGAAGGGCTGTCATATTCACAAAAAGACTTGTGGTTAATGGTTCTACATCTGCAAAGAATTATTTTTTGTTTATGGAAAATATCCTATCTGTTTTTATTGGCATCTGAACAGTTGATCACTTAAAAATATTGGAAATTATTAAATAGTATTCAATATGTTGACTATTAGGCATTCCTCTGATAGCTTCTTGGAGTCTTAAATCGATGATGCAATAGAAACGTGTCACACTAATATTTCTAAAAGGTTTTACAACAGGGGAAAATGTAGTGAATCATCTAGATAATTTGTAAGCGTCATATCTGAAAAGTACTCTGTAATGCAAAATGCAGATGGTTTGGTTTATTTGTATGCGTGTATTACAGCCTATCACAGCCCTCTCAACATGGATAGGATATGAATGTGCATTGTGGTTCACATATGTTGTGTAGGAGAGAGATAAAAGTTATAGAAACATACGGCTAAATTACGAGTCTTGCGTTAGGCTTAAAAAGCAGCGTTGGCCGGTCCCAACGCTGCTTTTTAAAGCCAGCTGGTATTACGAGTCTTGAAATGACAGGCTTACCGCTCACTTTTTTGGCCAGACTCGGAAATACTGCAAATCCACTTACGTCAATTGCGTATCCTATATTTTCAATGGGACTTGCATAGCGGTGGTATTACGAGTCTGCCAAAAAGTGAGTGGTAGACCCTCTCCTGTCAACACTGGTACCACATTTTAAAGTCAGTAGTTAAAAGTTTTACACTACAACGCCGTAGCATAAAACTCTTAACTAAAGTGCTAAAAAGTACACTAACACCCATAAACTACCTATTAACCCCTAAACCGAGGCCCCCCCATATCGCAAACACTAAAATAATTTTTTTAACCCCTAATCTGCCGAACCAGACATTGCTGCCACTATAATAAATATATTAACCCCTAAACCGCCACACTCCTGCATCGCAAACATTAGTTAAATATTATTAACCCCTAATCTGTCGTCCCTAACATCACCACCACCTACCTACATTTATTAACCCCTAATCTGCCGCCCCCAACGTCGTCGCCACTATAATAAAGTTATTAACCCCTAAACCTAAGTCTAACCCTAACCCTGACCCCCCTAACTTAAATATAATTAAAATAAATCTAAATAAAATTACTACAATTAACTAAATTATTCCTATTTAAAACTAAATACTTACCTATAAAATAAACCCTAAGCTAGCTACAATATAACTAATAGTTACATTGTATCTAGCTTAGGGTTTATTTTTATTTTACAGGCAACTTTGTATTTATTTTAACTAGGTAGAATAGTTATTTAATAGTTATTAACTATTTAATAACTTCCTAGTTAAAATAAATACAAATTTACCTGTAAAATAAAACCTAACCTAAGTTACAATTACACCTAACACTACACTATAATTAAATAATTAAATACAATTAATTACAATTAAAATTATCTAAAGTACAAAAAAACAAACACTAAATTACAGAAAATAATAAAATAATTACAAGATTTTTAAACTAATTACACCTAATCTAATTCCCCTAACAAAATAATAAAGCCCCCCCAAAATAAAAAAGCCCTACCCTACACTTAATTACAAATAGCCCTTAAAAGGGCCTTTTGCGGGGCATTGCCTTCCAGACGGGCAGAAGTCTTCATCCAACCAGGCAGAAGTGGTCCTCCAGATGGGCAGAAGTCTTCATCCAGACGGCATCTTCTATCTTCATCCATCCGGCGCGGAGCGGGTCCATCTTCAAGACATCCGACGCAGAGCACCCTCTTCAAACGACGGCCGATGACTGAATGAAGGTTCCTTTAAGTGACGTCATCCAAGATGGCGTCGCTTCAATTCCGATTGGCTGATAGAATTCTAGCAGCCAATCGGAATTAAGGTAGAGAACTTCAATCCTATTGGCTGATCCAATCAGCCAATAGGATTGAGCTGGCATTCTATTGGCTGTTCCAATCAGCCAATAGAATGCCAGTTCAATCCTATTGGCTGATTGCATCAGCCAATAGGATTTTTTCTACCTTAATTCCGATTGGCTGATAGAATTCTATCAGCCAATCAGAATTGAAGGGACGCCATATTGGATGACGTCATTTAAAAGAACCTTCATTCAGTCGTCGGCCATCATTTGAAGAGGATGCTCCGCGTCGGATGTCTTGAAGATGGACCCGCTCCGCGCTGGATGGATGAAGATAGAAGATGCCGTCTGGATGAAGACTTCTGCCCGTCTGGAGGACCACTTCTGCACAGTTGGATGAAGACTTCTGCCTGTCTGGAGGACCACTTCTGCCCGGTTGGGTAAAGACGTCTCACGGTAAGGTGATCTTCAAGGGGTTAGTGTTAGTTTTTTTAAGGGGGGATTGGGTGGGTTTTAGAGTAGGGCTGGTTGTGTGGGTGGTGGGTTTTAATGTTGGGGGGGGAATTGTACTTTTTTTTACAGGTAAAAGAGCTGATTACTTTGGGGCAATGCCCCGGCCCCCGCAAAAGGCCCTTTAAAGGGCTATTTGTAATTTAGTGTAGGGTAGGGCTTTTTTTTTTTATTTTGGGGTGCTTTTTTATTTTGTTAGTGGGATTAAATTAGGTGTAATTAGTTTAAAAATCTTGTAATTATTTTATTGTTTTCTGTAATTTAGTGTTTTTTTTCTCCGTACTTTAGATAATTTTATTTAATTGTAATTAATTGTATTTAGCTTAGGGAATTAATTTAATTATAGTGTAGTGTTAGGTGTTAGTGTAACTTAGGTTAGATTTTATTTTGCAGGTACATTTGTCTTTATTTTAACTAGGTAGTTATTAAATAGTTAATAACTATTTAATAACTATTGTACCTAGTTAAAATAAATACAAAGTTGCCTGTAAAATAAAAATAAACCCTAAGCTAGCTACAATGTAACTATTAGTTATATTGTAGCTATCTTAGGGTTTATTTTATAGGTAAGTATTTAGTTTTAAATAGGAATAATTTAGTTAATAACTATTTAATAACTATTGTACCTAGTTAAAATAAATACAAAGTTGCCTGTAAAATAAAAATAAACCCTAAGCTAGCTACAATGTAACTATTAGTTATATTGTAGCTATCTTAGGGTTTATTTTATAGGTAAGTATTTAGTTTTAAATAGGAATAATTTAGTTAATTGTAGTAATTTAATTTACATTTATTTAAATTATATTTAAGTTAGGTGGGGTTAGGGTTAGACTTAAGTTTAGGGGTTAATAACTTTATTATAGTGGTTGCGACGTTGTGGGCGGCAGATTAGGGGTTAATAAATGTAGTTAGGTTGCAGCGACATTGGTGGCGGCAGATTAGGGGTTATTAAATATAATGTAGGGTTCGGCGATGTTGGGGGCAGCAGATTAGGGGTTCATAACTATAATGTAGGTGGCGGCGGTGTCCGGAGCGGCAGATTAGGGGTTAATAATATAATGCAGGTGTCGGCGATGTCGGGGCGGCAGATTAGGGGTTAATAAGTGTAAGATTAGGGGTATTTAGACTCGGGGTTCATGTTAGGGTGTTAGGTGTAGACATAAAATATATTTCCCCATAGGAATCAATAGGGCTGCGTTAGGAGATAAACGCTGCTTTTAGGGTTTTTTTTCAGCCGGCTCTCCCCCATTGATTCCTATGGGGAAATCGTGCACGAGCACGTTCAGCCATCTCACCACTAACGTAAGCAGCGCTGGTATTGAGGTGAGATGTGGAGCAAAATTTTGCTCTTCGCTCACTTTTTTGCGGCTAAAGCCGGGTTTCTAAAAACCCGTAATACCAGCGCTGTCTGCAAGTGAGCGGTGAGCATAAACTGCACCGCACCCCTGTTAACGCCAAACTCGTAATCTAGGCGATAGATTTTCCAGTTATCTTCTCATCTTTCACCATACAGGGGTTAAGCACTCACTCTTGTCAATTATTTATAGTTTATTAGACTCACCAAAAAGGTCCAAAGTAATCTCTTATCTCCACTCTGTAAGTAAGGAATATATAGTTATGTGTACAGTTGTAGACATTCATGTGCTTATACTTATGACATTAATTTCCTTACAGGCCCATAGGCCATATGATCTGAAAGGTAGCATGCGACCTGTAAGTTATTGCCTAAGCATATAATGATGATTTCTGTCACACAGTATTATCCACACCTAAACCACCTACTATTGCTACTGTTATAGCAAATACTTGATATGATAAGCAATCTTGATAATCCACCTTAATAAAACAACATAAAGCTATGCGAGAGATAGGGGCATGCATCAAGCTGAATACTGAAAGATGTCAATTTCTCTTTGCTTCTTTTGATTGGCAAAGGCATCTTCGGAAAGAATGTTTTGCAATTGAAACATGCTCCTGAAAATATATTTATTTCAAGTTGCAGTACAGGTATACCTCGCTTTACAGCGCTTGACTTTACAGTGCTTTTCTAATACAGCGCTTATATGGAGCTGACGTTCACCCTCCAAGGATTTTGTATCACTAAACTTAGCGCTATTGTACACCTAATATAAGTTTGTTCAAACATGTTTTTAAGTTGTTAAACACACTGGCAAGTGAAAAAAAAGCAAAAACGGCCTTGTTTTACTATAAGGCGGTTTCACTCCGGTCCCTGACCCACTGTATGGGCAAGGTATACCTGTATTCCTGTTTTTGAAGGCAAAAGAATGATTTGTGCATTTTCTCACTGACGTGCTATTGTTATATGTATTCTAGGTGGTATTAACTTCAGCAGTTACTTATAATCAGCTGTTGTTCCTTTCGGTTTTATTTTTTTATCTTTATAATGATGGTTTTAAAATGTAAATATGGTTAAAAAATTTAAATAAAATGTAGATATTTGGATAAAATTAGTTTTTTACTTCTAGCACTACAGCCATAGGCAGTCTATTCAAAATTAAACTTTCATGATTCAGATAGGGCGTGCAATTTTAAACAACTTTCCACTGTACTGTTAACAAATTTGCTTTGTTCTTTTAGTATTCTTTGTTGAAAGCTAAACCTAAGTAGACTCATATGCTAATTTCTAAGCCCTTATAGGCCACCTCTTATCTCACTGCATTTTGACAGTTTTTCATAACTAGACAGCGCTAGTTCATATGTGACATTGTGCTCAGTCCTGTGGAGTTACTTCTGAATCAGCACTGATTGGCTAAATGTCTGTCAACAGAACTGAAATAAGGGGGCAGTCTGCAGAGGCTTAGATAAAAGGTAATCACAGATGGAGCATTATAATGTATTGGAACCACAGGGTTCCAGTCACACCCCTTTTTATTTAGTTATTTAAAAATATTTATATTCTTCCCTTCCATCACAAAAGCATAGATTCTGTATTTTATTGGACAGGAGCAGCAGACCAACAGCACAGGAGCCCAAGGTGGCATTTACAAATTGTCTTATATCTCTGCTTCTAACCCATCACCATACTGGATACCAAGAGAACAAAACAAATTTGATAATAGAACTATATTGAAAAGTCTCTTAAAATGGCATGTTCTATCTAAATCGTGAAAGTTAAATTTTGCTTTCAATGGCCTTTTTAATAATTTGTTTTCTTTTGAAGCCATACAATATATAATCAAGCACTGAAAAAGTTATGTACTAACGAAACGCGTCTGACTCTCCTCTATGTATTATGCCTATTGAATAAACCGGATTTTAATGCACCCTTCGGTTTCAACGTCATCTGTGATTTAGTGTGAGGAACTGTTTAATGCTTGAATTGTTTTTGAGGCTTAGGTGGAGCCTCTTCTTGGGCGTCTTTTTTATGGATAGTGGTTCCGGAAAATTTGTTAGTGTGTAACACATAGGGCGTGAAGCCTGCTAAACCCAGAGGATTCTGGGAAGATTATAGGACAACACCTGAGCACCTACTGTACGTTACAGAGTGATTCAATATATATTATCATTTAACATTATATATATATATATATATATATATAGGATTTAAAAGGAATCAATTTTAATGTTTTTATTTACTATCACATTTTTTTTATATGGGCAATTTAGCATGCAAGCTTTGCAAACGTGCAATACTAGTAGCCACATTTTTATTTAAAAAAATAAATATATATATATATATATATTAATAATATAGTATAATAAAAAAACATTTATGTCTCAGAGTGAAACCAAGTTTTATTGCCCCAATTTGCATTACAGCTGTTGTAGGATACACATGGTTTGCATCTATCGACCTTACTGGCTGTTTAAGCACTTAGGGAACTTGGGCACCTTCTTGGTGAACTGGCAGCAGACACTGTACAAGCACCTACTTGTGCAATGTTGACCCCTGCTCTCGATTGACCAATCTCTCATGAGCAGGGCCTGTCAATCACCTGGAAAAAAAAGTTTTCAGTGTGTTTTATGTCTGCCATCTAAGAGGGGGCAGGTAGGGTAAAAAGCAGAGGCTGGATGACCACTGCTTGTTTAATTGTAGAAAGCCCTGGAAGGGCTCAAATGCAGCATCTGCTGCTTTGTACATTGAGCCCTTAATCATTGTGTGTCCCTAAACATAGATTTAGAAATACTGAATTTGGTGGCACTTTATTACTACTACTTGTAATAATAATAATAATAATAATAATAATAAGTATAATAATAATGACATAGCTAATCCCCTCTTAGAGCAATATGGCAGTGTTCTCTGCTGTCATTTAAAAGGATTGTCACAATTTCTCTCTTGAATATGCAATCAGATCCAGCATTTGAACATCATCTACTTCGCTTTTTAATGACACTACCTTGGTTGGCTGAGAATGACGTTTCCATGACAGCAGCTGATAATTTGTCTAGAAAACGCAGCATCTCTTAACAATTGTAGAGAAAATTTGATCTCATGTCATTCTGATTTCTAGGTTGTTCTAAATCAGAGGTCACAGTGACCTTGAAACGCCTGCTGAATTAGACTTCCCATGTATGCATTTCAGTTTTACATGAAATAGCAAAATGGATTCTAGTAAATGTTAGACTGTTTTAGGTAGAGCTTGTACTGTGCACTAAGCATATGTGCATATGTCCTCTGAACTTGTATTCAAGCAGACCTGCCTGCTCAGGAGGTATATTGGGATGAATACATGCCACTTCTGGCTCTATTTGAATAAGGGTGCACGGGGTATATCTGCGTGTACATATTCATATTATTTTAGAGTTTTATGTCCCTTTAAAGGGACAGTCTAGGCCAAAATAAACTTTCATGATTCACATAGAGCATGTAATTTTAAACAATTTTCCAATTTACTTTTATCACCAATTTTGCTTTGTTCTCTTGGTATTCTTAGTTGAAAGCTTAACCTAGGAGGTACATATGCTAATTTCTTAGACCTTGAAGGCCACCTCTTTTCAGAATGCATTTTAACAGTTTTTCACCACTAGAGGGTGTTAGTTCACGTATTTCATATATATAACACTGTGCTTGTGCACGTGAAGTTATCTGGGAGCAGGCACTGATTGGCTAAACTGCAAGTCTGTCAAAAGAACTGAAATAAAGGAGCAGTTTGCAGAGGCTTAGATACAAGATAATCACAGAGGTTAAAAGTATATTATTATAACTGTGTTGGTTATGCAAAACTGGGGAATGGGTAATAAAGGGATTATCTATCTTTTAAAACAATAACAATTCTGGTGTAGACTGTCCCTTTAAGTGTTCCTTATGTTGCCTCTCAGCAAAGCAAAGCAAGGAGGCTGCACATATCGGTGGTCGTAGAAACAGAGGAAACAGATGCACAGCAGCTGGTCACTCTGCAGGGATACATATTAAATACCGCACAGTTGTAGTGCACTTCCAAGCACAGCGTTTATTAACATATCTGCTTTAAAGGCAGCCATAAAAGGAGACCTACATGCTGCGCAGTTAACAGAGAACGAGAGCAGTAATGTATGGACATAAATTGCTGCTAATTCTGATTTAAAATTTGGTTGACAATGCAGCAACGCAGCCGGTAAGGTAAGTCGAATACTCCGGAAGGATATAAATAAACTAGAAACTGTCCAAAGGAGGTCTTAAATATAAAACATAAAAAGAAAAACTATATTATCTAAACATGTATAGTCTAGAAAGGAGAAGGGATAGATATGACGTCATAGAAACCTTCAAATATATGAAGTGACTTAATAAAGTGGAAGCTGAAAGCATTTTATAAAATAAAAGAAATACCAAAACAAGTGGTCATAATCTTAAAATTGGAGGATAGCAGGTTTAGGAGAAATGTGAGGAAGCATTTTTTTTACAGAAAGGGTAGTGGTATCATGGAATTAACTTTCAATAGAGGTGGTAACCTATAAAAAATTTGATGAGGTAGAGGGCACTGCCTGTGAGCTTCCACCTGGTCACCTGATAGAAAAGACAGGTGGGCTAAAAAGAGTACAAGAGTAAAGAGTTTCTGAGATGAGGCAATGGAGAGATGGGTAAATATAGGTTGTAAGTTTTCATTATGTGTTTGAAGGAAAGGTTGAAGACAACAGATAGGGCCCCATTTTCTAAGCCATCAACTTGCTGTTCGTGTGTAATCTCGCATCTAAATCCGTGCACTAAATTCTCTCTAATCAAAAATTCAACTGATCCGTGCGTTTGTATTTCTGCGTCAACTTTGTGGATTTTCCTTCGCCACCTTTTAGGCGGTGAACTCAATAAGGGGTCTGAGATTGACACCAATGTATTCGTGCAAGCAGTATTAAAAGTGTGTTAATACATTTTTGTTCTTAAATTTCTGAGTATCAGTCAACCATAGAGACACTTATCACGCATCAATTTTTGTCTCATTCAGATTAGAAGGAGAAGGCAGATACCAACAGCTCAATAAGTAAATGCTGAATTAAGAAGAAAGAAAGTTCCCAGAGTTTTTCCCTTTCTGGCTGTGAAGTAATTCAGAGATCCCGACTAGATCGTTGGTCTATTCTGGCCCTTTACAATGATGGGGAAAACACAGAGTTCCGGTAGGATGCTCCAGCCTAAGATAACCGTGGTGTTCTTCTGCGCTATCACATGACCGGCTGATAGCCAATGAGGGTGCACGAAAGGACACGCCCCTATTCAGACGTGATCAAACATCATAAGAACACAGAGATATTCCGGCACTCCAATAGGTAAAACAAAGTTCTTTATTGGATAGATGCTATAAAAACATAGAAAAGAGCGGTAGCCCTAGTAAAAACAAGAAAGGACAAGGAGAACCAAGACCTTTACAATGATGCTCTAGAGCCAATGAAAGCATGGTCAAGGGCCATCCCTGGACTTCTTAGGCTTCTTGCAGCACTACATTTTTTGGCTACAGGGTCCTTCCAGGCTGTATCAAGAGTCATAATTGGTATAAGCCCATCAGTCTTTTCTAGACATCTATCTAAAGTGATTGACACATTAATGTTTGTGTTTCCCCGTTATGGCTGCCTTACATCAACTCCAGAACAGTAGGACTCTAAGATTATGTCAACAAGCACTATGTTTTGCTGGTGTGGAAACTGAATATTTTTCACAGTTTTCGTCTTGCCAATCTGAGACTGGTAGCTAGACGAAGTCATAATAGTAAGTAGCTCTTAAGGCAAGCAGAAGCCATAGTAGTAAGTAGCTCTTAAGGCAAGCAGAAGCCATAGTAGTAAGTAGCTCTTAAAGCAAGCAATCGCCAAGGAAAAATGAGTTATTATGAGGTTATATTATTTGGCCTTCTTATACCTAAAAGCTGCCTTATTGTCTTGTGACTATGACGTCTATGGCACCTTACAGGTTACGTAGGGCAAGTTTGCTTTAGAAATAGATAGACATAATAGTACATTTGAATCTTTGCATTGAGCAGAGCTTCAAAGTTATCAATCTTCCACTGTTGTTCACAAAGGATACAACACTTCTTTTTTCGTGGAGGTATTTAGTACATTCATGTTACAGACTTAATTACGCTAGCTGTGAGCTACAGCGAGATAATTTGTGGACTGGTGAACAAAATGGCACCTTAGTATGTGGGGGCAATAAGATCTGTGCAACTCTAGAAATGTCTTGTGGGTGGGAATGTGAAGAGGGGACAAAAGAGGAGAGAAGAAGTAGGTCTTGGATAGAGTGAAGGGGGGGGGGAGAATATTTATATCAATGTATGGTATTGTAGAACCAGCTACAGCAAATAAGTGAATAATAAATACATAATTGTGATAACATTGAAATGATGAACTTTGAAAATGACACCACGTGGTGCCTCCCCCAGAACTAAGTCATAACCTTGTGCATGCTGTGTCCTGGTAAATCCACTCATGGTGGGTAAGAGCATTTCTGGTTTTGAGTTATTACCCAGCTTGGCTCTCAGTAAGGTGCCTTGTTCAGTGTGAAATTATAAGTTAAAGAAGTAAAAATATACAGCATACTATTGTAAAGCACTATGGGCTCCATGTACGAAGCAGCAAAAGCTGCTCCGGAGCCTTTGCGAGGCAGGTTCGCATATGTGAGCCTGCTTCCCGCAATGTAAGAAGCAGCGGTCATCAGACCGCTGCTTCTTACACCCTACGCCACCTCTGAGGTGGCAAGGGAAAATCACTGAGAGCTTGCTCGCTCTTGGTGATTGACAGCCCCTTCAGTCGAGTGATTGGTCGCACGAATGAAGGGGCGGGCATTACACACTCCGATGAGTGTGTAATGATACATACGGGCAAGCGGATCAACAGATCCGTTGTCTGTGTGTAGCGAAGGTGGGCGGACAGCTTCGCGAGTGGAGAAGCTGTCCGCCCGCCGCTTAGTATATGGAGCCCTATATACTATAAAGTTTTTTTTGTTTGTTTTTTTATTTAAAAAACAGGTCCATACATTGGACCATAAGGCCAAGGTCTGAGTTAGGGATACCCATTGATGGAGAAGGTTTTCTGTGGGTGATGTGATAATGAAGGTAGGTGGTTCACGGAGGTGTCTAGGTAGTTTGGGGACATGGCTATGTAGGGACGGGATATTTCCCCCTCTTCCAGATCACAATGGAAGGGCAACCTAAAAGCTGGGGATTCTCCCTCATAGAAGTACCACTCCTCCCATTGCAGATTTCAGGGCGTACTTACCTGCTGGTTAGTGAGTGCACTTTCATTTAATTGAGAGGTGAGGTCATAATGCACACAGACAAACATTAGCTCTAGTCAATTGACTGAAGCAAACACCGCGTGTGTACATACCTGCAAACATGCGTGCGTATATATGTGCGTGCAGTGCTCATGTCAGGGTTAAGTAAGGATAAAGTATCTATTCTGTTTAGTACGAGTACATTTTGCAAAGTATTAAGTACAGAATGTTACTGACATGTGTCCATTTAATAATTTTTTGAGCATGCAAAGCCTTGGCCATTTACTTGTGCATAATTTATGGGTACATTAACTTAAATGTATATTATTCATATTAAAAGCAGCAGTTGCCTTTCAATTTAGATCTTTATTACTACTAAAAGAGAACATTTAAGATTTGATACACTTCCTGTTTAATATTTAAAAGGAATATGAACACCTTTAAGTCATTTTCTTTATGCAAAATAATGTTTCACGTGTTTAACCCCTTAATGACCACAGCACTTTTCCATTTTCTGTCCGTTTGGGACCAAGGCTATTTTTACATTTTTGCGGTGTTTGTGTTTAGCTGTAATTTTCCTCTTGCTCATTTACTGTACCCACACATATTATATACCGTTTTTCTCGCCATTAAATACACTTTCTAAAGATACCATTATTTTCATCATATCTTATAATTTACTATAAAAAATTATAAAATATGAGGAAAAATGGAAAAAAACACACTTTTCTCCAACATAGGTGTGTCCGGTCCACGGCGTCATCCTTACTTGTGGGATATTCTCCTCCCCAACAGGAAATGGCAAAGAGCCCAGCAAAGCTGGCCATATAGTCCCTCCTAGGCTCCGCCTACCCCAGTCATTCTCTTTGCCGTTGCACAGGCAACATCTCCACGGAGATGGCTTAGAGTTTTTTGGTGTTTAAATGTAGTTTTTGTTCTTCAATCAAGAGTTTGTTATTTTAAAATAGTGCTGGTATGTACTATTTACTCTGGAACAGAAAAGAGATGAAGATTTCTGTTTGTAAGAGGAAGATGATTTTAGCAACCGTTACTAAAATCGATGGCTGTTTCCACACAGGACTGTTGAGATGAAGTAACTTCAGTTGGGGGAAACAGTGGGCAGACTTTGCTGCTTGAGGTATGACACATTTCTAACAAGACTTGGTAATGCTGGAAGCTGTCATTTTCCCTATGGGAACCGGTAAGCCATTTTCTTAGTTTAAGTAAAAGAATAAAGGGCTTCATTAGGGCTTAAAAAACTGGTAGACATTTTTCTGGGCTAAAACGATTACTTTACTAAGTATATTTGGCAGATAATTACTTTTAATAGTTGTTAAATCTTGGGGATTGTTTTAATAAAAACGTCAGGCACTGTATTGGACACCTTTTTCACTGGGGGCCTTTTCTAGTCATAGGCAGAGCCTCATTTTCGCGCCACTAATGCGCAGTTGTTTTTGGAAAGCAAGGCATGCAGATGCATGTGTGAGGAGCTAAGAATCACTGAAAAAGCTTATTGAAGGCATCATTTGGTATCGTATTCCCCTCTGGGCTTGGTTGGGTCTCAGCAAAGCAGATTCCTGGGACTGTATAGGGGTTAAATGTAAAAACGGCTCCGGTTCCGTTATTTTAAGGGTTAAAGCTTTCAAATTTGGTGTGCAATACTTTTAAGGCTTTAAGTTACTGTGGTGAAATTTTGGTGAATTTTGAACAATTCCTTCATACTTTTTCACATATTCAGTAATAAAGTGTGTTCAGTTTAAAATTTAAAGGGACAGTAACGGTTTTATTGTAAAACGTTTTTTGTGCTTTGTTGACAAGTTTAAGCCTGTTTAACATGTCTGAACCATCAGATAACGATGTTCTATATGTATGAAAGCCAATGTGTCTCCCCTTTTAAATATATGTGATATATTTGTGTCATAATGTCCAAACAAAGTAGGGATAATAATGCCATAGATATGATATTGCCCAAGATGATTCCTCTAATGAGGGGAGTAAGCATGGTACTGCATCATCCCCTTCTGTGTCTACACCAGTTTTGCCCACACAAGAGGCCCCTAGTACATCTAGTGCGCCAATACTTATTACCATGCAACAATTAACGGCTGTAATGGATAACTCTATAGCAAACATTTTATCCAAAATGCCTACTTATCAGAGAAAGCGCGATTGCTCTGTTTTAAACACTGAAGAGCAAGAGGACGCTGATGATATCTGTTCTGACATACCCTCACACCAATCTGAAGGGGCCAGGAGGGAGGTTTTGTCTGAGGGAGAAATTTCAGATTCAGGAAAAATTTCTCAACAAGCAGAACCTGATATTGTAACTTTTAAATTTAAATTAGAACATCTCCACGCACTACTTAAGGAGGTATTATCTACTCTGGATGATTGTGACAATTTGGTCATTCCAGAGAAATTAGGTAAGATGGACAAGTTCCTAGAGGTTCCGGTGCCCCCCGATGTTTTTCCTATACCCAAGCGGGTGGCGGACATAGTAAATAAGGAGTGGGAAAGGCCCGGCATACCTTTTGTCCTCCCCCTATATTTAAGAAATTATTTCCTATAGTCGACCCCAGAAAGGACTTATGGCATACAGTCCCCAAGGTCGAGGGGGCGGTTTCTACTCTAAACAAACGCACTTCTATTCCTATAGAAGATAGTTGTGCTTTCAAGATCCTATGGATTTAAGGTTAGAGGGTTTGCTTAAAAAGATGTTTGTTCAGCAAGGTTACCTTCTACAACCAATTTCATGCATTGTTCCTGTCACTACAGCTGCGTGTTTCTGGTTCGAAGAACTAGAAAAGTCGCTCAATAAAGAATCTTTGTACGAGGAGGTTTTGGACAGAGTTCAAGCTTTTAAATTGGCTAACTCTTTTATTTTAGATGCCGCTTTGCAATTAGCTAGATTAGCGGCGAATAATTCAGGGTTTGCTATCGTGGCGCGCAGAGCGCTTTTGCTTAACATCCCTTTCAAGGGTAAAACACTGTTTGGCCCTGACTTGAAAGAGATTATTTCAGACATCACTGGGGGAAAGGGCCACGCCCTTCCTCTGGATAGGTCTTTTAAGGCTAAAAATAAACCAAATTTTCGTCCCTTTCGCAGAAACGGACCAGCCTCAAATTCTACACCCTCTAAGCAAGAGGGTAATACTTCTCAAACCAAGCCAGCCTGGAGGCCGATGCAAGGCTGGAACAAGGGTAAGCAGGCCAAGTCACCTGCCACTGCTACCAAAACAGCATGAAGTGTTGGCCCCCGATCTGGGACCGGATCTGGTGGGCGGCAGACTTTCTCTCTTTGCTCAGGCTTGGGCAAGAGATGTTCAGGATCCTTGGGCGCTAGAAATAGTTTCTCAAGGTTATCTCCTGGAATTCAGGGAACTACCCCCAAGGGGAAGGTTCCACGGGTCTCAATTATCTTCGAACAGGCATTCTTACACTGTGTAGAAGACCTGTTAAGCATGGGAGTGATTCATCCTGTTCCATTAGGAGAACAAGGGATGGGTTTTTACTCCAACCTGTTCATAATTCCCAAAAAAGAGGGAACATTCAGACCAATTTTAGATCTCAAGATTCTAAACAAGTTTCTAAGGGTTTCATCGTTCAAAATGGAAACCATTCGAACGATCCTTCCTACCATCCAGGAAGGTCAATTCATGACCACGGTGGACTTAAAGGATGCGTACCTACGTATTCCTATCCACAAGGAACATTTTCGGTTCCTGAGGTTCGCCTTTCTGGACAAGCATTACCAGTTTGTGGCACTTCCATTCGGATTAGCCACTGCTCCAAGGATTTTCACAAAGGTACTAGGGTCCCTTCTAGCGGTGCTAAGACCAAGGGGCATTGCAGTAGTACCTTACTTGGACGACATCCTGATTCAAGTGTCGTCTCTGTCAAAAGCAAGGGCTCATACGGACATTGTCCTAGCTTTTCTCAGATCTCACAGGTGGAAAGTGAACATAGAAAAAAGTTCTCTGTCCCTGTCAACAAGAGTTCCCTTCTTGGGAACAATAATAGTTTCCTTAGAAATGAAGGTTTTTCTGACAGAGGCCAGAAAATCAAAACTTCTAAGCTCTTGTCAGGTACTTCATTCTGTTCTTCTTCCTTCCATAGCGCAGTGCATGGAAGTAATAGGTTTGATGGTTGCGGCAAGGGACATAGTTCCTTTTGCACAAATTCATCTAAGACCATTACACCTGTGCATGCTCAGACAGTGGAATGGGGATTATACAGACTTGTCTCCGACGATACAAGTAGGTCAAATAACCAGAGATTCACTCCGTTGGTAGCTGACCCTGGACAACCTGTCACAGGGAATGAGCTTCCGCAGACCAGAGTAGGTCATTGTCACGACCGACGCCAGTCTGGTGGGCTGGGGCGCGGTCTGGGAACCCCTGAAAGCTCAGGGTCTATGGTCTCGGGAAGAATCTCTTCTCCCGATAAACATTCTGGAACTGAGAGCGATATTCAATGCTCTCAAGGCTTGGCCTTGACTAGCAAAGGCCAAATTCATAAGGTTTCAATCAGACATCATGACGACTGTTACATATATCAACCATCAGGGGGAAACAAGGAGTTCCCTGGCGATGGAGGAGCATCCGGGGGAGTGGGAACTCCATCTGGAAATCTTTGCCCAAATAACTCAATTATGGGGCATTCCAGACATGGTTCTGATGGCCTCTCGTCAGAACTTCAAGGTCCCTTGTTACGGGTCCAAATCCAGGGATCCCAAGGCGACTCTATTGGATACAATAGTAGCACCTTGGATCTTCAACCTAGCTTATGTATTCCCACCGTTTCCTCTCATTCCCAGGCTGGTAGCCAGGATCAATCTGGAGAGGGCTTCGGTGATCTTGATAGTTCCTGTGTGGCCACGCAGGACTTGGTATGCAGACCTGGTGAATGTGTCATTGGCTCCACCATGGAAGCTACCTTTGAGACAGGACCTTCTTATTCAGGGTCCATTCGAACATCCGAATCTGGTTTTCCTCCAACTGACTGCTTGGAGTTTGAACGCTTGATTTTATCAAAGCGTGGGTTTTCAGATTCTGTAATAGATACTCTTATTCAGGCTAGAAAGCCTGTAACTAGAAAAATTTACCATAATATATGGAAAAAATATATCTGTTGGTGTGAATCTAAAGGATTCCCATGGAACAAGATAAAAATTCCTAAGATTCTTTCCTTTCTACAAGAAGGTTTGGAGAAAGGATTTTCTGCAAGTACAGATCTCTGCTTTATCTGTTTTACTTCACAAAAGGCTGGCAGCTGTGCCAGACGTTTCAGCGTTTGTTCAGGCTCTGGTTAGAATCAAGCCTGTTTACAGACCTTTGACTCTTCCCTGGAGTCTTAATCTAGTTCTTTCAGTTCTTCAAGGGGTTCCGTTTGGACCCTTACATTCCGTAGATATTAAGTTATTATCTTGGAAAGTTTTGTTTTAGGTTGCAATTTCTTCCGCTAGAAGAGTTTCTGAGTTATCTGCTCTGCAGTGTTCTCCGCCCTATCTGGTCCATGCAGATAAGGTGGTTTTACGTACTGAGCCTGGTTTTCTTCCGAAGGTTGTTTCCAACAAAAATATTAACCAGGAGATAGTTGTACCTTCTTTGTGTCCGAATCCAGTTTCATAGAAGGAACGTTTGTTACACAATTTGGACGTTGTCCGTGCTCTAAAATTCTATTTAGAGGCTACTGAAGATTTTAGACAAACATCTTCTTTGTTTGTTGTTTATTCTGGTTAAAGGAGAGGTAAAAAAGCAACTTCTACCTCTCTTTCCTTTTGGTTTAAAAGCATCATCAGATTGGCTTTTGAGACTGCCGGACGGCAGCCTCCTGAAAGTATCACAGCTCACTCCACTAGGGCTGTGGCTTCCACATGGGCCTTCAAGAATGAGGTTCCTGTTGACCAAATTTTTTTTAAATTATATACTTTTGCTTCTTCGGAGGCTATTTTTGGGAGAAAGGTTTTGCAAGCCGTGGTGCCTTCCGTTTGGGTGACCTGATTTGCTCCCTCCCTTCATCCGTGTCCTAAAGCTTTGGTATTGGTTCCCACAAGTAAGGATGACGCCGTGGACCGGACACACCTATGTTGGAGAAAACAGAATTTATGCTTACCTGATAAATTACTTTCTCCAACGGTGTGTCCGGTCCACGGCCCGCCCTGGTTTTTTAATCAGGTCTGATGAATTATTTTCTCTAACTACAGTCACCACGTTACCATATGGTTTCTCCTATATATATTTCCTCCTGTCCGTCGGTCGAATGACTGGGGTAGGCGGAGCCTAGGAGGGACTATATGGCCAGCTTTGCTGGGCTCTTTGCCATTTCCTGTTGGGGAGGAGAATATCCCACAAGTAAGGATGACGCCGTGGACCGGACACACCGTTGGAGAAAGTAATTTATCAGGTAAGCATAAATTCTGTTTTTCTAACTTTGACCCCCAAAATCTGTTACACATCTACAACCACCAAAAAACACCCATGCTAAATAGTTTCTAAATTTTGTCCTGAGTTTAGAAATACCTAATGTTTACATGTTCTTTGCTTTTTTTGCAAGTTATAGGGCCATAAATACAAGTAGCACTTTGCTATTTCCAAACCATTTTTTTTCAAAATTAGCGCTAGTTACATTGGAACACTAATATCTTTCAGGAATCCCTGAATATCCCTTGACATGTATATATATTTTTATAGTAGACATCCCAAAGTATTGATCTACGTCAATTTTGGTATATTTCATACTACCATTTCACCGCCAAATGCGATCAAATACAAAAAATCGTTCACTTTTTCACAAATTTTTTCACAAACTTTCAGTTTCTCACTGAAATTATTTGTTGTAAATTCTTCTCTGGGATCCCCTTTGTTCAGAAATAGCAGACATATATGGCTTTGGCGTTGCTGTTTGATAATTAGAAGGCCGCTAAACTGCGCACCACACGTGTATTATGCCCAGCAGTTAAGGGGTTAATTAGGGCGCTTTTAGGGAGCTTGTAGGGTTAATTTTAGCTTTAGTGTAGTGTAGTAGACGACCCCAAGTATTGATCTAGGCCCATTTTGGTATATTTCATGCCACCATTTCACCGCCAAATGCGATCAAATAAAAAAAACGTAAAATGTTTCACAATTTTAGGTTTCTCACTGAAATCATTTACAAACAGCTTGTGCAATTATGGCACAAATGGTTGTAAATGCTTCTCTGGGATCCCCTTTGTTCAGAAATAGCAGACATATATGACTTTGGCGTTGCTTTCTGGTAATTAGAAGGCCGCTAAATGCTGCTGCGCCTCACACGTGTATTATGGCTAGCAGTGAAGGGGTTAATTAGGGAGTTTGTAGGGAGCTTGCAGGGTTAATTTTAGCTTTAGTGTAGAGATCAGCCTCCCACCTGACACATCCCACCCCCTGATCCCTCCCAAACAGCTCCCTTCCCTCCCCCACCCCACAATTGTCCCCGCCATCTTAAGTACTGGCATAAAGTCTGCCAGTACTAAAATAAAAGGGTTTTTAAAAATAATAAACATTTTTTTAGCATATTTACATATGCTACTGTGTAGGATCCCCCCCTTAGCCCCCAACCTCCCTGATCCCCCCCAAAACCGCTCTCTAACCCTCCCCTCTGCCTTATTGGGGGCCATCTTGGGTACTGGCAGCTGCCTGCCAGTACCCAGTTTGCAAAAAAATATGTTTTTTTTTATTTTTTGCCTGGTTTTTCTGTAGTGTAGCTTCCCCCTCCCCACAGACCAACCCCCACCACCTAACTGATTGCTTTTTTATCCGATTTGTTAATTTTTTATACTATTTTTTTCCATTTTCCTACACTTTTTTTTCTGTGTGTAGCGGTTTCCACCCGCTCCCTCCCCGTGCACGCGCCCGCCCCCACCCTCCCGTGCACGTGCGCGCGTCAGTGCGCGCCCCCTGGCATCCCCGCCCACGATCCCGCCCCCCTCCACACCACTGGGGCCATCGATGGCCGCCTCCCGGTCCGGCTCCCACCCACCAACGCTGTAAGCCACCGATCTCCGGTGCAGAGAGGGCCACAGAGTGGCTCTCTCTGCACCGGATGGCTTAAAACGGTTATTGCAGGATGCCTCCATATCGAGGCATCACTGCAATAACCGGAAAGCAGCTGGAAGCGAGCAGGATCGCTTCCAGCTGCTTTCCACACCGAGGACGTGCAGGGTACGTCCTCAGGCATTAACTGCCTTTTTTTGAGGACGTACCCTGCACGTCCTCGGTCGTTAAGGGGTTAAATTGTGCTCTTTCATAAGCATGATAGATATGCTGTCTGTACCCTAAACTCAAAATGTAATTCCCCTAAAATGATTATATAAATATATATACAGTATCCCACAAAAGTCAGTACACCCCTCACATTTGTGTAAATATTTTATTATATCTTTTCATGTGACAACACTGAAGAAATGACACTTTGCTACAATGTAAAGTAGTGAGTGTACAGCCTGTATAACAGTGTAAATATTTATTATATCTTTTCATGTGACAACACTGAAGAAATGATACTTTACTACAATGTAAAGTAGTGAGTGTACAGCCTGTATAACAGTGTAAATATTTATTATATCTTTTCATGTGACAACACTGAAGAAATGACACTTTGCTACAATGTAAAGTAGTGAGTGTACAGCCTGTATAACAGTGTAAATATTTATTATATCTTTTCATGTGACAACACTGAAGAAATGATACTTTACTATAATGTAAAGTAGTGAGTGTACAGCCTGTATAACAGTGTAAATATTTATTATATCTTTTCATGGGACAACACTGAAGAAATGACACTTTGCTACAATGTAAAGTAGTGAGTGTACAGCCTGTATAACAGTGTAAATATTTATTATATCTTTTCATGTGACAACACTGAAGAAATGACACTTTACTACAATGTAAAGTAGTGAGTGTACAGCCTGTATAACAGTGTAAATATTTATTATATCTTTTCATGTGACAACACTGAAGAAATGATACTTTACTACAATGTAAAGTAGTGAGTGTACAGCCTGTATAACAGTGTAAATATTTTATTATATCTTTTCATGTGACAACACTGAAGAAATGACACTTTGTTACAATGTAAAGTAGTGAGTGTACAGCCTGTATAACAGTGTAAATATTTATTATATCTTTTCATGTGACAACACTGAAGAAATGACACTTTGTTACAATGTAAAGTAGTGAGTGTACAGCCTGTATAACAGTGTAAATATTTATTATATCTTTCATGTGACAACACTGAAGAAATGACACTTTACTACAATGTAAAGTAGTGAGTGTACAGCCTGTATAACAGTGTAAATATTTTATTATATCTTTTCATGGGACAACACTGAAGAAATGACACTTTGCTACAATGTAAAGTAGTGAGTGTACAGCCTGTATAACAGTGTAAATATTTTATTATATCTTTTCATGTGACAACACTGAAGAAATGATACTTTACTACAATGTAAAGTAGTGAGTGTACAGCCTGTATAACAGTGTAAATATTTTATTATATCTTTTCATGTGACAACACTGAAGAAATGACACTTTACTACAATGTAAAGTAGTGAGTGTACAGCCTGTATAACAGTGTAAATATTTATTATATCTTTTCATGTGACAACACTGAAGAAATGATACTTTACTACAATGTAAAGTAGTGAGTGTACAGCCTGTATAACAGTGTAAATATTTTATTATATCTTTTCATGTGACAACGCTGAAGAAATGACACTTTGCTACAATGTAAAGTAGTGAGTGTACAGCCTGTATAACAGTGTAAATATTTTATTATATCTTTTCATGTGACAGCACTGAAGAAATGACACTTTGCTACAATGTAAAGTAGTGAGTGTACAGCCTGTATAACAGTGTAAATATTTTATTATATCTTTTCATGTGACAACACTGAAGAAATGATACTTTACTACAATGTAAAGTAGTGAGTGTACAGCCTGTATAACAGTGTAAATATTTTATTATATCTTTTCATGTGACAACACTGAAGAAATGACACTTTACTACAATGTAAAGTAGTGAGTGTACAGCCTGTATAACAGTGTAAATATTTATTATATCTTTTCATGTGACAACACTGAAGAAATGATACTTTACTACAATGTAAAGTAGTGAGTGTACAGCCTGTATAACAGTGTAAATATTTTATTATATCTTTTCATGTGACAACACTGAAGAAATGACACTTTGCTACAATGTAAAGTAGTGAGTGTAAAGCCTGTATAACAGTGTAAATATTTATTATATCTTTTCATGTGACAACACTGAAGAAATGACACTTTACTACAATGTAAAGTAGTGAGTGTACAGTCTGTATAACAGTGTAAATATTTTATTATATCTTTTTATGTGACAACACTGAAGAAATGACACTTTGCTACAATGTAAAGTAGTGAGTGTACAGCTGTATAACAGTGTACATATTTATTATATCTTTTCATGTGACAACACTGAAGAAATGACACTTTGCTACAATGTAAAGTAGTGAGTGTACAGCTGTATAACAGTGTAAATATTTATTATATCTTTTCATGTGACAACACTGAAGAAATGATACTTTACTACAATGTAAAGTAGTGAGTGTACAGCCTGTATAACAGTGTAAATATTTTATTATATCTTTTCATGTGACAACACTGAAGAAATGACACTTTACTACAATGTAAAGTAGTGAGTGTACAGCCTGTATAACAGTGTAAATATTTTATTATATCTTTTCATGTGACAACACTGAAGAAATGACACTTTGCTACAATGTAAAGTAGTGAGTGTACAGCTGTATAACAGTGTAAATATTTATTATATCTTTTCATGTGACAACACTGAAGAAATGATACTTTACTACAATGTAAAGTAGTGAGTGTGCAGCCTGTATAACAGTGTAAATATTTTATTATATCTTTTCATGTGACAACACTGAAGAAATGATACTTTACTACAATGTAAAGTAGTGAGTGTACAGCCTGTATAACAGTGTAAATATTTTATTATATCTTTTCATGTGACAACACTGAAGAAATGACACTTTGCTACAATGTAAAGTAGTGAGTGTACAGCCTGTATAACAGTGTAAATATTTTATTATATCTTTTCATGTGACAACACTGAAGAAATGACACTTTGCTACAATGTAAAGTAGTGAGTGTAAAGCCTGTATAACAGTGTAAATATTTATTATATCTTTTCATGTGACAACACTGAAGAAATGACACTTTGCTACAATGTAAAGTAGTGAGTGTACAGCCTGTATAACAGTGTAAATATTTATTATATCTTTTCATGTGACAACACTGAAGAAATGACACTTTGCTACAATGTAAAGTAGTGAGTGTACAGCCTGTATAACAGTGTAAATATTTTATTATTTCTTTTCATGTGACAACACTGAAGAAATGACACTTTGCTACAATGTAAAGTAGTGAGTGTACAGCCTGTATAACAGTGTAAATATTTTATTATATCTTTTCATGTGACAACACTGAAGAAATGACACTTTACTACAATGTAAAGTAGTGAGTGTACAGCCTGTATAACAGTGTAAATATTTATTATATCTTTTCATGTGACAACACTGAAGAAATGATACTTTACTACAATGTAAAGTAGTGAGTGTACAGCCTGTATAACAGTGTAAATATTTATTATATCTTTTCATGTGACAACACTGAAGAAATGATACTTTACTACAATGTAAAGTAGTGAGTGTACAGCCTGTATAACAGTGTAATCGCTCTATGGTCTTGCCCACCGTGCTGCAGCTCAGTTTCAGGATCTTGGCAATCTTCTTATAGCCTAGGCCATCTTTATGTAGAGCAACAATTCTTTTTTTCAGATCCTCAGAGAGTTCTTTGCCATGAGGTGCGATGTTGAACTTCCAGTGACCAATATGAGAGAGAGTGAGAGCGATAACACCAAATTTAACACACCTGAGACCTTGTAACACTAATGAGTCACATGACACCGGGGAGGGAAAATGGCTAATTAGGTCCAATTTGGACATTTCCACTTTTGAGGAGACAGCAAATTTACACTGTTATACAGGCTGTACGAGAGAGAGAATTATGTTAAAGAAAATTATAAAATCTTGCTGCATTCTACCCCCATAAAGGGATTTAAATCCGAGAAATATAATATATCTAATTTGCATATCTTACCCAGAGTTCCCTGGTGCATAGGAAACAATGTATAGAGTACTTCTGGGGAAAAGCAAGTGGGGATACTTGTCTAAATATAGAAAGGGAAGTAAATGACTTAAAGGGACATAAAATATGAAAAATAAAATGTTAGTGGATTTTTTATTGAACTTTTACTTGTGTATATGTGTTTAACCCATTCAAAAGGGTAAAACACAAACACAGCTTCAGATCAGCAGTGCACTGTTGGGGCTAGCTGAACACATCAGATGAGCCAATGACAAGAGGCATATATGTACAGCCACCAATCAGCAGCCAGTTCCCAGTAGAGCATTGTTGCTCCTCAGCATACCTAGGTATGCTTTTCAACACAAAATACCAATAGAACAAAGTGAATCTGATAACAGAAGTACAATTGGAAAGTGTTTTAGAATCATATGCTGTATATGAATCATGGTTCATTTTGTCTTTTATGCCCCTTTACTGTATCTTTAAATAAAAATATCTAATAAACACCTGTGCTTTACCATGTATAAAAAGCTAATACTGGACTGAATAGTACCATATTGACCATTGGTTTCTTAGAGAAACATAGACAAATGTTTTTTTTGTTCAGCAGAGACTAAAATACAAAGATGTATGATAGACTATCGGAAAAAGACTCATTCATGTTATTTATGTTATTAAGCACAAGCTGCCATTTCTGACCAGTGATGATCTATTCTGGCACACAATACCCTCATCTGAAACAAGGGACCGGAGGCTAACTTGACTCATCTAGGATTACTGAATAGAATCTTGAGTTGAGTGTTAAATATTTGCTGTGCACAGGAGCAGTCATTAGCTCACCGGTCCTTGGTTTGTTCTTCCATATAAGTTTATTTCCTCGCTGGCTAATGTCTGACAGTTCCCAGAGGTGAAATGTCTTAGACTGGATGGTTAAGTAATCAGGGAAAGGACTAAAAAGCTTGTTTAAAAATATTTAAAGGGACACTCAAGTCAAAATAAACTTGTATGATTCAGATAGAGCAGCAGTTTTAAGACACGCTATCGGCATTTATCATTGCACAAGCATTTCTAGTGAACTGCTTGTGCAATGCCGCCTCCTGCACATTCGCGGCCAATCGGCCGCTAGCAGTGGGTGTCAATCAACCCAATCGTATCTGATCGGACTGATTGCTGTCCGCCACTTTAGAGGTGGCAGACGAGTTAAGGAGCGGTCTTATGAGAGAGTGCTCAAGAGACATGTGCAGCAACAAATAATTAATTTCGGACAAATCATTCATAACAAATATTCCGAAAAATTCATTTTTCGCAATATTCAATTGCTGCACTATTCGGTATTCGTTTATACTTCAGTTAAATACTGAATATTCATTAGCATTTCAATTTGTTGTCTTTAAACCAAATGTAAATTTAGCTTTGCTGCAGGTGGCACAGTGCATGCTGGGGAACCGCTCTAATCTGAGACTTCTTCATAGGGCTGCGCTAATAGGAGGAGGAGAGCATCGGAATCTTTATTCGCACAGTCTAGCTTAATACATTCTACAACGTTCTGCAAATCTGTGAATTCTATTTCTCATTTAAGGCACAGTGGGAGTAAAGAGATTTAAAGGACATGAGTGTATATATATAAATAATTCAGATAGAGCATGTGATTTTAACCAAGTTTCCAATTTACTTCTATTATCAAATTTGCTTTATTCTCTTGGTATCCTTTTTTGAAGGAAAAGCTATGCACTACTGGGAGCTAGCTGAATACATCTGTTGAACCAATGAAAAGAGGCATTATGTGCAGCCACCAACCAGCAGCTAGATCCCAGTATTGCATTGCTCCTCCTGTGCCTACCTATGTATGCTTTTCAACTAAGGATACAAAGAGAATAAAGCAAATGAGAGAAGCAAATTGGAATGATGTTTAAATTGACATGTTCTGTCTGTATTTTGGGTTTCATGTCCCTTTAAACTGCCAGATACATCAAAATGATTAACTAAATAAGTGTACAAGAGCATTGCATGAAATATTTGAAATGAAAATTTTACATGTAAAAAATATGGGACAAAAATGTTCTAAAACCAGATAAATAAGGGAGCCCTGGAGACTTTAAAAAGTTTGGAAGAGCCCTGAAAATAAGGGAGGGGGTTGGCAACACTATCGTCAGTTGGCACCCGTGCTTCTTTATTAGCCAGCGGGTACAAAATTGTTTGTCCGGTTAGTTTCTTTATCAATTGAAATCTGCTTTAATTTATCCCTTTTTAATGCAAACACTTTTAACATGCTTAATTGATGTTCTTTCATATGCATGACGTGATTTCTTTTACTTTAATTTCCTTTTAACTTTATGTCTCCATCTGCTAAATATTTGTACAGGTATTACATATCACAAATAATCCTACAATGTCTGTGTACTAATATTGACACCCTAGGCAATCAGTGCCATCCCTGGGTGTTAATATTTTTTTTTATAAACAAACCTTTCATGCCGCAGAGGTTCATTTGCACATTTCATGATTCTTTGCATTTTTCCCACTTTTTGCTGACCACTTCCCAGAAGCACCTAGTAAATATTACGTTCCTTACAACAGTGCACTTCATGTACATTGGTTCATTAGAAATCCTGATGAAATGATTTCCCTGTTGAGTAGAGCTATGACTCTAGTTTTAATCTGAGCATGCCTCACCCCTAAAATGATATACACAAGAGTGTAGGCTCAAATGTATAAGGTTACAGACCAAACAAGAAAACATGGGAGAAAGATACAAACTATGTGTCGTGGTAAAACGTCTAAAAATAAAACGTGTTTTATATGTAAATAATGCTGTATAAAATATATGTGTACGTCCTGGAGAAAAATCAGTTGATTATTTGGGTGCTTTTACTTGATTAAGAACTTTTTTTAATAGAAACAATAAAGAAAAATATTTAGAAAAGCCACACGATTGGTAATTATAAGTTGTGTGCTACATCTCAAGCTTTCCCATTTTACTTGGCTTGTGTATTAGTTTTCGGTACAAATGTGAATTTGTAACAAAAACACAAATATTTCTTTAATTTTCATTAGCTAAATATTCGAAAGAATGCACCAACTACTTTAAAGAAAAACAAGAAATACTGATGAAATTCAGCAGTATTCATTACGTTTTAAATGAACTTTAATGGTTACAGGTCCACGAAACTTGTCATTTCAGTGATGCATAAAATGTTTGATTATAGTAATATACATTCATTATTTATTTTTCATTCTTTTGCCGTAAAATACATCTGAACAATATGTGCTTGTTTCACTTTTTCCTGGTGAGTATTGGCTTAATACTTTTAGGCAATTCATGTGAGCTTTTGTTTACTTACCCTGCCTCCTTAAGCTTCTATGATGTCACATGCTTTTAGAAGGTGGATTATTATTATTATTATACTTTATTTATGAAGCGCCAACATATTCCACAGCGCTGTCCATGGATACAATTCATTTAAATAAAACAATATAAGACTTTTAAGGGACAGGACAAAATTTACAAACACATACAGGAGGGATTGAGGACCCTATTCCCGTGGGAACTTACAATCTATAAGGGTAGGAGGTTGAGAAACAGGAGGTGAGGACTGCAAGATTGAGAAATATGTTAATACAGAGTTAGATGAGGGAAATGTTAGGTAAGTGAAATTAATTTGAGTTGGGTGGTAGGCTTCTCTGAACAGAAAAGTCTTCAGGGAACATTTAAAGGAAGAAAGATTAGGGCAAAGCCTGACAGCACAAGGGAGAGTGTTCCAGAGGGTAGGTGCTGCACGAGGGAGAGTGTTCCAGAGGGTAGGTGCTGCACGAGGGAGAGTGTTCCAGAGGGTAGGTGCTGCACGAGGGAGAGTGTTCCAGAGGGTAGGTGCTGCACGAGGGAGAGTGTCCCAGAGGGTAGGTGCTGCACGAGGGAGAGTGTTCCAGAGGGTAGGTGCTGCACGAGGGAGAGTGTTCCAGAGGGTAGGTGCTGCACGAGGGAGAGTGTTCCAGAGGGTAGGTGCTGCACGAGGGAGAGTGTTCCAGAGGGTAGGTGCTGCACGACAGAAGTCCTGCAGTCTAGCATGAGAGGAGGTGATAGTTGCGGATGCAAGGAGCAGGTCATTGTTGGATCTTAGTGGACGGCTGGAGTATACTTGTGTATTAGAGAGGATAGGTAAAGGGGAGCGGCGTTAATGAGAGCTTTGTATTTAAGGGTGAGAATTTTTAATTTAATTCTGCTGTGAATGGGGAGCCAATGAAGGGACTCGCAGAGGGGAGCAGCAGATACAGAGCGACGGGAAAGGTGGATCAGCCTGGCAGAGGCATTTAGGATGGATTGAAGGGGAGAGGCGGGAAAGAGGAAGGCCAGCGAGTAGGTTATTGCAGTAGTCAAGTCGGGAAATAACAAGGGAGTGGATTATTTACTTTGTGGTGTCAGCGCTCAGAAAAGGGCGAATCTTGGAAATATTGCATAGATGGTTGCGGCAGGATGTTGAAAGTGATTTGATATGGGGGATGAAGGATAGATTTGAGTCAAGTGTAACTCAGAGGCAGCGGACTTGGGGCGATGGGGAAATGGTGATGCCGTCAACAGGGATAGAGAAGTCAGAAGTGGGTGTAGAGCTTGAGGGTGGGATAATAAGGAGCTCAGTCTTGGACATGTTAATCTTTAGGTGGTGAGAAGCCATCCAGGAAGAAATACCAGATAAGCAGTCGCTGACATGAGAAAGGAGAGAGGGAGAGAGAGCAGGGGTGGAGAGGTAGATCTGGGTGTCATCAGCATAGAGGTGATATTTGAAGCCATAACTGTTGATAAGTTTACCCAGTGAAGAAGTATAAATGGAGAATAGTAGAGGACCCAGAACAGATCCTTGAGGTACTCCAACAGACAGAGGCATAGGAGAGGAGGAGTCGCCGGCAAGTGACACAGAGAAAGACCTGTGAGAAAGATAGGAGTGAATCCAGGAATGAGCAGTGTCACAGAGGCCAAAAGAGCTAAGGGTCTGTAGGAGGAGGGGGTGGTCAACTGTGTCGAAGGCAGCTGAGAGGTCAAGTAAGATGAGTATAGAGTAGTGGCCAATATTTTTAGCAGTTTTGTATCAACAACTTTGCAATGGTAACTAAAGGGACAGTATACACACATTTTCATATAACTGCATGTAATAGACACTACTATAAAGAATAAGATGCACAGATACTGATATAAAAATCCAGTATAAAACTGTTTTAAAACTTACTTAGAAGCTCTCAGTTTCGCTTTGTTGAAAAGGTTATCTGGAAGACCCACTGCAAGTGGCTCTATTGCAAAAAAGTAGACACCCCCCCTCCCCCTTCCTCTGCATATAAAAATACTCTTTACACAAACAGGAGCAAGCTGGAGTATGTATACATCAGTATTCTCCCAAAACATTGGGGCTTGGTTAGGGGGTCTGAAAATCAGCGCAATGTTATTTAAAAATAAGCAAAACTATACTTTTTTTTTTTTTAAACCTGTATAGGCTATATAAATGGATCACCTACAAAACATTTATGCAAAGAAAAATCTAGTGTATAATGTCCCTTAAGATGAATCAGTGCTTAACCACCTTAAAGGGACACTGAACCCAAAAAAAAATATTTTGTGATTCAGATAGAGCATGCAATTTTAAACAACTTTCTAATTTACTCCTATTATCAATTTTTCTTCGTTCTCCTGCTTTATTTGAAAAAGAAGGCATCTAAGCTATTTATTTGGTTCAGACCATGGAAAGCACTTGTTTATTGGTAGGTGAATTTACCCACGAATCAGCAAGAACAACACAGTGTGTTCACCAAAAATGGGCCGTCATCTAAACTTACATTCTTGAATTTCAAATAAAGATACCAAGAGAATGAAAAGAATGTGATAATAGGAGTAAATTAGAAAGTTGCTTAAAATTGCATACGCTATCTGAATCACGATAGAATAAAATTGGGTTCAGTGTCCCTTTAAGGAGCCAGACTACACCAGTCTGCACATGTGCAAACAGAGTTTGTGCTATATCTAAATGTTAGTTTGTGATTGGTTAGCAGGGGTTCTTTTGTTCTGGGGGACAGGGAAATCAGTGAAAAGAATAAACATAAAACAATATACTCATTTGACAAAATAAAGCTGCAGTTTTCATTGCAAAATTGTTATAAATAAATGTTCATAATCATGTAGGTTACAATTTGTTTATAATGTCCTTTTAAGTACTTACCTCTAGAGCGCTGGAGAGCCACACTAATGCTGACCCTTCTTCACAGAGCCCCGAAAAAGTCCCCTTAGCGCAGGCTCAGGAATCCACCCTGATAAACCATCTATGAGCACAGCCCGGTGCTATGTGAAGAAGGGTTGAGATTTGCGCAGCTCTTCAGCGCGCTAGAGGGTAAGTATAAGGCTACACGTGAACTTTGTCATCAGAAGCAAAGCAACATTTACAGTAGTTTAATGAAAACAAATGTAAATGTTCCCTGAATATTCAGAATTTGTTTTCTTTAAATAAAACAATTACCAAATGGTGCAGCAGACGAATATTCAGAAAACTAATTTTTCTGAATAAACGTTCTGAAAAATTTGTCCAAAACTAATTTTTCACTGCTGCTGATTCTAATTTCTAATTTAAGATGAGTTCACATTCATTTTCATTACAGAAGGCCTGGTAAATCTAACTTTAATTTCTCATAAAGACCTAGATTACAAGTATTAGCACTTTTGTGCGTTAACATCGCTCGAGCACAATCAATAGTGTTTGTATTTTTGTGTTCATATAACAAGTATACTTTTTGTATTGCTTTAGTGATAGTCTGTATTGCACTTACATGTTAGAGAGTGCAGATGCGCTTAATCCATCACTTAAGTCTTTTATTGGGGTTTGCAGTAAAATTCACATCGGATATCACTCGAGCACTAATATGAGTGTGCGTTAAGCTGATGATGAGCAAATTGTTCATGTTGTTCTGTGCTATAGTATTAAAAATAATGGTTTACCCCAGGTCATAAAAAGCTCTTCATTTTGCAGTTACATTTTGGATTGACTAAAGTGCAACACTTAACGTATCCCTTGCTAATAGCACTCCCTGCACTATTAATTACAAGTATAGAATCAATGTACTGGATAAGTTAAAGGGACAATCTACACCAGAATTGTTATTGTTTAAAAAGATAGATAATCCCTTAATTACCCATTCCCGAGTTTTGCAGAACCAACACCATTCTATAAATACACTTTTTACCTCTTTTTATGCTCTTGTATCTAAGCATCTGCAAACTGCCCCCTTATTTCAGTTCTTTTGACAGACATCCATTTTAGCCAATCAGAGCTGGCTCACTGGAACTTCACGTGCATGACCACAGTGTTATCTATATGAAACACATGAGCTAACGCCCTCTAGTGGTGAAAAAACTGTCAAAATGTCCTGAGAGGAGAGGCAGCCTTCAAGGGCTTAGAAATTAGCATATGAACCTCCTCGGTTTAGCTTTCAACTAAGAATACAAAGAGAACGATGCAAAATTGGTGATAAAAGTAAATTGGAAAATTGTTTAAAATTACATTCTCTATCTGAATCATGAAAGTTTATTTTGGACTAGACTGTTCCACTCATTAGTGGTTCTAGGGGGCTGGGTGTGATATGTACCCTCTTTCCTTATTTGAAGCACCCCAAACATCAAAAGTAAAACCTGTGCTGAATCTTAAAAGTATGATCTTTCATTTACTCGGGTTGCTCTATGCAGGGCTCTTAAACAGACAGTGTACTGTACATTTTCTTTCCTTATTTTGTTCTCAATGGCTTCCTATATCACCTGCAGATTATTAAATGTACTATACAGTATTATATTGTTATAAATGGCTTTGTTTTGTAATTAAAATAGCTGTTTTAACTCATTAAAAACTGCCTTTAAAATGAGCATTTAAATATTGACTTTGTGTACAGAGAGAGAGCAAGATAAGATAATGAGATCTGATCTTTCAGCAGACTCAGCTCATTTAAATGGGTATGTTCCTTGGAACAATCTGTGTTAATTTCAGTAAGCATCTGTATTATTAACCTAAAGCAGCAGTTTCTAATACATTTATTACTCTGCATAGAAAAAAAATCACAAACTCTAAGTGTAGATAAAATTACAATTTTAATATAGAGCTTAAAAAGACATGCACTCACTCTCTTTTTCACATCATCACAAATGAGGTATCATACAGGCTTAACAACAGCCTGTCTAAACAGTCACAAGTGATCAGGCACAGTGCTGCAGTGCTGCAAGATATATGAAGATAGAGACGACTACTCAGGAGTGGAAGAGCTTAACGCTACTTAAATTTGGTTATATCCTTTTCTTTTCTCTGACTATGTAGTTTTATATGAATAAGAAGACTTGATTTTAAATACTTTTATTGTATTTTCACCTGGGGTGCTAAAAAGTATTTAACTGGATTATTACTCTGCGCTGGGCTTTAGCGCTGTTAGGACGACATAAAACATCCTAGCCATTTGGCTCTACTGAAGCCATAGGCCCTTCCTAAATGGGATCGTGGGCTGAAGGAAGTGCCTAGCGTTATAGTCACTCCCCTGACATGATCCCATCATTAAAATCAGGCAATAGAGTGATTTCAATTCTTACTTATTTGTTTACATTGGAACTCTGTCCTGATGTAGACAAATAAGATCCGACAGAAAGGGGTTCAGGAGAAATCAATTTTAGTGTGTCTCTTTAAGGGGATTTAAGGTATAAATATGTACTGGAAGATGAGGTTCTCCACCAATAACCATTGACATCCTTGTTATTAAGCATGGAAGTGTCCATGGTTTTACCAACTCTCCTTGCTCTATTTATGTTCTAGGTATTTTTTTTTCAGAAACATGAGGCTGTCTGATCACTATAAGGTATTCTAAGCTCATACACATCCGCTATGGATCCATCCGCCTCATCCCACAGTGCTGAAACTCCATCCTGGGCTGCTAAGAGTCCATTTCTGGGCAACCTATACTCCATACCCCTCATGCTCAAAACCATGGGAGACAAATTTAAACATTTTGGAGAAACCTGTGATATTTGAACCAATCTGGACATAACATAAAACATCCCTGTATATAAACATTTATACTAATACCAAATTAATTTCTTTCAATACACTTAAACATTCCGTACAAGCTTTCTGAAGCTGAAGTTTTGTATCACAACCTCATAAAAAGGCTTTGCGTCATGCTCCGTGTGATCATATTGTCACATAGGCTGGGGTTGGAAGGTAAATTTACCATCTGAAATATTTTAAGGTCAAAGGGCCACTAAAGTAAAAACATAAAGTTCCATGATTAAGATAAAGGGGCCTATTTATGAAAGGCCTGTCGGACATGATCCGACATTGCGGATCATGTCCGACAGGCCTCGCTGAATGCGGAGAGCAATACGCTCTCGGCATTCAGCATTGCGCCAGCAGCTCTTGTGAACAGGGGGTGTCAATCAACCCGATCGTATTTGATCAATTGAATTGCTGCGATGTCTATGTCAGAGCAGGCGGACAGGTTATGGAGCAATGGTCTTTAGACCGTGCTCCATAACTTGTGTTTCTGGCGAGTCTGAAGGTTCGATAGAAACACGGGCCCTCAAGCTCGATACGGAGCTTAATAAATGGGCCCCAAAGTAGGCAATTTAAAAAAAACTATCCAATATACTTCCATTATCAAAACGTGCACATTATTTTTGTATGCACACTTTCTGAGGTCCCCTCCTCCTGAGCGTGTAAAAAAGTGCACAGTATATACCTATATGCATTTTGTGACTGGCTGATGGCTGTCACAGGATACAGTGTAAGGAAAATTTGGCTTAACTTTGAAATTTGAAAATATCCACAAAGAATTTGCACCTGAATTGTGTTTGCCCAGATCTTAGTGTGTTGCACTTTCACAAGGAGAAATACGGCTCCGAAAATAGGCGATTGCTGTGAGCAGCCGCTGCCTTCTGCATTCAGCAGCTAATGAAACTGCCATATGCACATGCCTATTACACTAGACAAACATTAGACACACAATACTAAACACATGTAAAGAAACCTGTAAGGACATTATAATGCAATTATTAAATGCTCTAATTTGTTAGCGCAAGCAATATGTCCGCTAATGTCCCTTAACCAAGGGGTTAAACATATCCAGTGATCCATTTAAGAATGAATATACATGTAGCCACCATGTTCTACTCAGCATTTGCATGACTATAGGGCATGTATAGCCCTTCTGCGTATACCCTGACCGAAAGCCCGAACTGTCAGTTTTTTCCACTGAAGCAGAGGATGCTGGGTAAGAATATGCAAATAATCTATAAAATGTCTCGCTTTTTTTAAAATTCAAATATCTGTTTTAAACAAGGGTTCCCCTCATGCCAGTACAGCGCTACTCTTGTGGCTTTTAAGTATAGCAGAAACTAAAGAGTACAGCATGAGACCTCACGTGTGCCACTGTTTCAGACCCATGAGGCTTCATCAGAAGATGATAGATTCCTGCATAGTGAAGTTGGTACAGGGCAGCCTTAATATAAGTTATGGTGAACAACAAATTGATGAAAAAAATGCCTCCATTACTTCCCTCTGCTCCAGTGGTTTTCTGTGGGGAGCCATCTCCAAGGCAAAGTCCACTATGACTTCCCACTCTCTTCTTTAAAAACACCTTTATTTGATTTTGGAAGGAATATACATAAAGAAATCATTTTTGGTCGAGGACGGATTTAGCAGTTAGGAGGGCACGGAATGTCCTGGGCCTTAGCGCCATTGGGACGGAACGTCCTGGGCCTTAGCGTCGTTGGGACGGAATGTCCTGGGCCTTAGAGAAGTTAGGACAGCACTTATTACTATATCTCCCCCCCCCCCACCTCCCTAGCAACATCAAGTTATTTTTCAAAACTTTTAACTCCCATGGAGTTATTTAGGAGTCAGCATTGATTGGCTAAAATGTGTGTTTGTCAAAAGCATTGAGATAAGGGGGTAGTCTGCAGAGGCTTAGATACAAAGTAATCACAGGGGTAATAAGTAAATGAATATCATAGTGTTTAGTATGCAAAACTGGGGAATGGGTAATAAAAGGATTATTTTTCTTTTTAAATAAATTAAAATTTTCAAGTAGATTGTCCCCTTAACAGCTTTGATGCGTGTAACAACAATAGGTCGTCATGACCTGTGGCACTACAGGCACAAAGATCGTTGGTGGCCTAATGGGTGGCACTTCCAAGGCTTCAATGGGAGTGCTGGTGACTTTGCCACAAACGTGCTGATGTCTCAAAGGGGCAAAGTCACAGTAGCTGTAATGGGGGATGTTATTCAAACCCGTCATTCTCAGGTCCCATAGTAGCTGCAGATGTTCAAGACCCCTCATTAGAAAAAAGAGTTGCCTGCTCTTTAGAGATGTGCATTTGTTTTTGGATGAATGCACATTCATCACGAAAATGGGATTTTCCTTTCATTTTAGCTAAACAAATATCGGAAGAATGCACTAACAAAAATGAAAGAAAACCAAAATTACTGACAATTTTTTTTTATTTTTAGGAGTTTAATACTTACCTTAACGTGCTCTCCATGCTTTGGAGAGCACCTTAAAGTGATTTAAAGTTACAGCCCAGTATTTAAAATACTCTTAAAAACATGGGCACTTTACAATTACACTTCTTTTTAAAAATACTTACCTCTTTGTTACAGTAAACTTACCACCGCTCCTTCAGTATTTAGCATATTGATGATCAATCTGGCTTGCTCTATTTGTTGTGTGCCTCATGAGCTGGACGCTAAAGGGGGCACACAATAATTGGAAGAAGCTGGATTTGTCATCGATCTGCTTAATACTGAAGGAGATGTGGATGCAGGATCGGCAGTAAATTTACAGTAATAAAAAGTTAAGTATTTTTAAAAAAGAAGCGTAATTGTAAAGTTTAATGACTTGAAGTTCCCATATTTTAAAGAGTATTTTTAAATACTGGGCTTTAAGTATTGAACTTTACAACCACTTTAAGGTTAGGTAAGTATTGTAGCCACAGGTGAATGTTTCACATGTAGTTTTGAAACAAAAAAAATGTAAGCGCATAATAAAAATTCAGTATTTGTTTTCATTTTAAACTAAACAAATTTCCCTGAATAATCGTAAACAAAAATTTTGTCCAAAATGAAATTTTCTTGAATGCACACACTGCATGGGGTTTTACGGGGGGGGGGGGGGTATCTTTAAAGACATTAAAAAAAAAAAGGTAATTTCTTTTTGATTAGCCATGTAATTACTGTAGTGACAGTGATCACCTAGCAGAAAAATTTGCTTTTATTTCTACTCTGGAACAATGGGGCCCCTCTAGTTATAAAAAACCCCATATGCCTCTATGGGGCCCTTTTTTTAAAAATGTGGATAACAATTTAGTTAGGTAATTACAGTAGTAGGAGTGGTCATCTGGCTGTATTTAACATTACATTATAAAATATACGTAAATATACATCTTTTTGTTGCTCCCTTCTGACATGCAATGAAATATAAATAAGATGGCAAATTCTGAATCTGATGGGCCTGCAAAAAAAATTATATATAATTTGTGAGGGTTACTCACTGACAAAATAACTTTATGTAGCAAAAAAAAAAAGAAAAAAAATCGGCTTATCACAGTGGTAGCAAAGATGTTAATTATGACTTCACTCCCCCAGACCACACAACTCAGCCTTGTGATGCTGAGACTCCTCCCCTAGAGCCTAACTTTGTCCTATGATGCCATTACTCCTCCCCAGAGAGCCTAACTTTGTCCTGTGATGCTGAAACTCCTCCCCTAGACCTCCCACCACGGCCATGTGATACCATAACTCCTCCTGCAAACCACCTAACTCAGATCTGTGATTCTGTGACTCCTCCCCTGGACTGCCAACTCAACCCTGTGATGTTGTGACTCCTCCCCTGGACTGCCAACTCAACCCTGTGATGTGACTCCTCCCCTGGACTGCCAACTCAACCCTGTGATGATGTGACTCCTCCCCTGGACTGCCAACTCAACCCTGTGATGTTGTGACTCCTGCCTTGGACTGCCAACTCAACCCTGTGATGTTGTGACTCCTACCCTGGACTGCAAATTTAACCATATGATGTTGTGACTCCTCCCCTGGACTGCTAACTCAACCCTGTGAAGTTCTGACTCCTCCCCTGGACTGTTAACTCAACCCTCTAATGTGACTCCTCCCCTGGACTGTCAACTCAAACCTGTGATGTTGTGACTCCTCCCCTGGACTGCCAACTTAACCCTGTGATGTGACTTCTCCCCTGGACTGCTAAGTCAACCCTGTGATGTTGTGACTCCTCCTCTGGACTGTTAACTCAGCCCTGTGATGTTGTGACTCCTCCCCTGGACTGCCAATTCAACCCTGTGATGTGACCTCCCCTGGACTGCTAACTCAACCCTGTGATGTTGTGACTCCTCCTCTGGACTGTCAGCTCAAACCTATGATGTTGTGACTCCTCTCCTGGACTCCAAACTGAACTCTGTGATGTTGTGACTCCTCCCCTGGACTGCTAACTCAACCCAGTGATGTTGTGACTCCTCCCCTGGACTGCTAACTCAAACCTGTGATGCAAACCTGTGATGTGACTCCTCCCCTGGACTGCCATATTAATCCTGTGATGTTGTGACTCCTCTCCTGGACTTCCATCTCAACCCTGTGATGTTGTGACTCCTCCCCTGGACTGCCAACTCAACCCTGTGATGTTGTGACTCCTCCCCTAATTAATTATGACTTCACCCCCCCCCAGACCACACAACTCAGCCTTGTGATGCTGAGACTCCTCCCCTAGAGCCTAACTTTGTCATATGATGCCATTACTCCTCCCCAGAGAGCCTAACTTTACCCTGTGATGCTGAAACTCCTCCCCTAGACCACCCACTATAGCTATATGATACCATAACTCCTCCTGCAGACCACCTAACTCAGATCTGTGACTCCTCCCCTGGACTGCCAACTCAACCCTGTGATGTTGTGACTACTCCCCTGGAATGCCAGCTCAACCCTGTGATGTTGTGACTCCTCCCCTGGACTGCTTACTCAACCCTGTGATGTTGTGACTCCTGCCCTGGACTGCTAACTCAACCCTGTGATGAGACTCCTCTCCTGGACTGTCAGCTCAAACCTGTGATGTTGTGACTCCTCTTCTGGACTCCAAACTCAACTCTGTGATATTGTGACTCCTCTCCTGGACTGCCAACTCAACCCTGTGATGTTGTGACTCCTCCCCTGGACTGCTAACTCAAACCTGTGACGCAAACCTGTGATGTGACTCCTCCCCTGGACTGCTAACTCAACCCTGTGATGTTGTGACTCCTGCCCTGGACTGCTAACTCAACCCTGTGATGATGTGACTCCTCTCCTGGACTCCAAACTCAAACCTGTGATGTTGTGACTCCTCTCCTGGACTCCAAACTCAACTCTGTGATGTTGTGACTCCTCTCCTGGACTTCCAACTCAACCCTGTGATATTGTGACTCCTCCCCTGGACTGCCAACTCAACCCTGTGATGTTGTGACTCCTCCCCTAGACTGCCAACTCAACCCTGTGATGTTATGACTCCTTCCCCTGACTGCAAACTCAACCCTGTGATGTTGTGACTCCTTCCCCTGAGTGCAAACTCAGCCCTGTTATGCCAGACTCCTCCCCCAGACCACACAACCCATCCCTGTTATACCAGACTCTTCCCCCAAACCACTCAGCACTGTTATACCAGACTTAGTAGCAAAGGTGTTAATTATGACTTCACCCCCCCCAAGACCACACAACTCAGCCTTGTGATGCTGACACTCCTCCCCTAGAGCCTAACTTTGTCCTATGATGCCATTACTCCTCCCCAGAGAGCCTAACTTTACCCTGTGATTCTGAAACTCCTCCCCTAGACCACCCACTACAGCTATATGATACCATAACTCCTCCTGCAGACCACCTAACTCAGATCTGTGACTCCTCCCCTGGATTGCCAACTCAACCCTGTGATGTTGTGACTCCTCCCCTGGAATGCCAACTCAACCCTGTGATGTTGTGACTCCTGCCCTGGACTGCTAACTCAACCCTGTGACGAGACTCCTCTCCTGGACTGTCAACTCAAACCTGTGATGTTGTGACTCCTCTACTGGACTCCAAACTCAACCCTGTGATGTTGTGACTCCTCCCCTGGACTGCCAACTCAACCCTGTGATGTTGTGACTTCTCCCCTGGACTGCCAACTCAACCCTGTGATGTTGTGACTTCTCCCCTGGACTGCCAACTCAACCCTGTGATGTTGTGACTCCTCCCCTGGCTGGACTGCCAACTCAACCCTGTGATGTGACTCCTCCCCTGGACTGCCAACTCAACCCTGTGATGTTGTGACTCCTGCCCTGGACTACTAACTCAACCCTGTGATGAGACTCCTGACCTGGACTGTCAGCTCAAACCTGTGATGTTGTGACTCCTCTCCTGGACTCCAAACTCAACTCTGTGATGTTGTGACTCCTCTCCTGGACTGCCAACTCAACCCTGTGATGTTGTGACTCCTCCTCTGGACTGCTAACTCAACCCAGTGATGTTGTGACTCCTCCCCTGGACTGCTAACTCAAACCTGTGACGCAAACCTGTGATGTGACTCCTCCTCTGGACTGCCATCTTAATCCTGTGATGCTGTGACTCCTCTCCTGGACTTCCAACTCAACCCTGTGATGTTGTGACTTCTCCCCTGGACTGCCAACTCAACCCTGTGATGTTCTGACTCCTCCCCTAGACTGCCAACTCAACCCTGCGATGGTATGACTCCTTTCCCTGACTGCAAACTCAACCCTGTGATGTTGTGACTCCTTCCCCTGAGTGCAAACTCAGCCCTGTTATGCCAGACTCCTCCCCCAAACCACCCAACTCAGCCCTGTTATACCAGACTTAGTAGCAAAGGTGTTAATTATGACTTCACCCCCCCCCCCCAGACCACACAACTCAGCCTTGTGATGCTGAGACTCATCCCCTAGAGCCTAACTTTGTCCTATGATGCCATTACTCCTCCCCAGAGAGCCTAACTTTACCCTGTGATGCTGAAACTCCTCCCCTAGACCACCCACTACATCTATATGATACCATAACTCCTCCTGCAGACCACCTAACTCAGATCTGTGACTCCTCCCCTGGACTGCCAACTCAACCCTGTGATGTTGTGACTCCTCCCCTGGAATGCCAACTCAACCCTGTGATGTTGTGACTCCTCCCCTGGACTGCTAACTCAACCCTGTGATGTTGTGACTCCTGCCCTGGACTGCTAACTCAACCCTGTGATGAGACTCCTCTCCTGGACTGTCAGCTCAAACCTGTGATGTTGTGACTCCTCTCCTGGGCTCCAAACTCAACTCTGTGATGTTGTGACTCCTCCCCTGGACTGTCAACTCAACCCTGTGATGTTGTGACTCCTCCCCTGGACTGCCAACTGAACCCTGTGATGTTGTGACTCCTCCCCTGGACTGCCAACTCAACCCTGTGATGTTGTGACTCCTTCCATGGACTGCCAACTCAACCCTGTGATTTTGTGACTCATTCCCCTGACTGCAAACTCAACCCTGTGATGTTATAACTCATTCCCCTGACTGCAAACTCAACCCTGTGATGTTGTGACTCCTCTCCTAGACTGCAAACTCAACCTTGTGGTGTTGTGACTCCTCCCCTGGACTGCCTACTCAACCCTGTGATTTTGTGACTCCTTCCCTGACTGCAAACTCAACCCTGGGATGTTGTAACTCCTTCCCCTGACTGCAAACTCAGTCCTGTTATGCTAGACTCCTCCCCCCAGACCACACAACCCTGGACTGCCAACTCAACCCTGTGATATTGTGACTTCTTCCCTTGACTGCAAACTCAACACTGTGATGTTGTGACTCCTTTCCCTGACTGCAAACTCAGCCCTGTTATGCCAGACTCCTCCCCCAGACCACACAACCCATCCCTGTTATATCAGACTCCTTCCCCAAACCACCCAACTTAGCCCTGTTATGCCAGACTCCTCCCCCAGACCACACAACTCAGCCCTGTAATGCTAGATTTCTCCCCCAGACCATCTAACTCAGCCCAGACTCCTCCCCCAGACCACACAACCCAGCCCTGCTGTGCCAAACTCCTTCCCCAGAACATGAAACCCAATCCTGTTATGTGAGACCTCTCCCAGAAAACACCCAACTCAGCACTGTTATGTGAGACTCCTCCCCAGGCCACACGACCCAGCCCTGTTATTCTGTGGCTCCTCCCCCAAACCACCCAACTCAGCCCTTGGATGCTGAGACCCCTCCCCCAGCCTCTCAGTCTCTTTTAAAAGAGAAAAAAAACTGCTGGGGTTATGAGACTCCTCCCCCAGACCACCTCAGTCAGCCCTGTGATGCCATGATACCCAACATTTTCCCTTCATGATTCAGATAGAACATACAATTTCAAACAACCTTCCAATTTAATTCTATTATCTTCCTTGCTTGGTTCTCTTGGAATCCTTTGTTCAAAAGCATACTTAGGTAGACTAAGGAGCTGGGAGCTAGCTACGTATTGGTGCCTACCTGGAAATATTTCTCTAGACATTAAATCAGATGTGCTCAGCTAGCTCCCAGTAGGGCATTGCTTCTCTTTCAACAAAGTATATCAAAAGAAGGGAAAAACATTGACAAAATAAGTAAATTGTAAACTTGCTGAAAATGTATTCTCTGTCTGAGTCGTGAAAGCAAAATGTGTTTCATGTCCCTTTAAATTCCGATGTTAAATGACTGAAGTATCAGCATCAGGAGTTGTCACTGTACTATTACATACAATACGATTTTCATGACTTCATTTGTCCCAGTGAGAGATGTCTGCCTGTTTAGCACAGATTGTGTAATGAGAAGTCAGAAAAAAAGTTTGGGGTCTTAGGGCCCCACCCTGTTTTTTTTAACTTGCTATATATTTAATTTACTCATTCATTTTTAAAGGAATTTGGAATAAACACCAAAAATTACACTGTCCTGCCTATCTCTTACTTCCAAGTAGTTTTAATATCTCCCAGGTATGTTTTAGGGACTGGCTTTCCCCCTACAGACAATTTGCAGCACTTTTTTCACTTTTCTTACAGATGTCTCTGCCACATAAACTTTTTTCTCTTTTCTTCTAATTTTTTTCCTACACACATTTTCTCCCTCCTCCCCCCCCCCCCTCTTTCCCCCCCCCTCCCTCTCTCTCTCCCCCTTTTCCTGAACTCCAGTGAAAGTAGGCCGTGCTTGTAGGAAGATGAAGTCCTGATTTGCTGCTGTGTGCTGGGACTGACAATCCTTTACATCTGCCTAAAAAGGGTTTTGCACTCCTCTATCAGTCGGCAAGGGGGTATCACTTCACATATCAGCCCCAGTAGGACCAGACTAAAAAGGGCACGGGAGAGAAGAAGAAATTGCTAATTACAACAACAACAAAATAATACATATATTTGCAAACTCTTCAACTATTCCCTTTAAACACCATCCCCCTAAAAAGAACAATCTGATGGCTGTATAAAGATTGCATTTTTTAATAGGGTGTGTACCCTAGTTCTCTGTCCTGTCATTCCAAAGTCTGAGCTGGGGATCCCAGAAACCTAAAAGGATTGGTCCCCACTGGTGGAGATAATGAAGATGGATACACATACAAGATGGAAAAAGAGACATTGGATACAGAACTGGTCCTTTTATGTAGCATTAACATTATCTATATGTTCCTGGTGCAATGCAGGTAAGGATCAGTTTGTCCTTAATCTGGGTAATCCACATAATGTATCGTTTCCCCAAAAAACTATATATTGAAAGGAAAAAAACACTGCAACAATGTTTCCCAAACTTTTGTTTAAAGTTTCCTTGTTGTTTTTGGATACTCTTGTTGCTGTAAGAGGACAATAATAGGAAATCTTTTATTATTTCTTGTGTGTTTTTCTACATGATCATGCACTTTTATATATATATAATTTCTCTTGCATTGATCCTTATAAAGCATTCTTGGGCTTGCATGTACTTTACAGTAAAAAAAAAAAAGCAAAGTTTTCTAACAAAATCTTAGTCCTGCAAACTTGCAAAAAAGTTTCGTTTTTTTTTGTTTTTTTTTGCTCTGGAGAAAGTAGAAAACTTGCTCCCCCTATGGTATAATTGGAGAACTACAGTAATGGGAAAGCTAAATATATAGAATTTAGAAACATTCTATAATTTTGATAAATCTCATAATATTACTAATATATTACCACTTTCTTCCAGTAAATGTTTGTCATAAATAGAAAAACAAATAGGTGCACTTACTACTTTACACACTTTAAAGATTAATCTTTATTTTATGTATAATTTTTTTTATTATGAAATAAATATTCATGCTGTGAGGTTTAAAAATGTTATTTGAATACAGATGATATAAACGTGCTTATATTTTTTAGCATATTTTTGCAAATTGCTTTAACCTAGTTTTTAACATGCTAGAGGGCTTAAAATAGTATATAATTTATATTATATAGTGCTGCATGAAATTAATTTTATTCTCTAGAGGGAGTTTCAGACTAATAGAATGGGTGTGTTTAATGTGTATTAAATAATACAATATATAAATATAACCACAGGGAGGCATACAGTGGCAATTCTTTTTAATTGATTCCTCTGTGAAGTCCTTTAACCATAAAAATGATAGTACATAGTAATATTATAAAATTACCATATAATACTGTTCAATGGTTGTTAGCTAAGTTTACCTCAAATGTGGAAATAATTATAGAAACTTTGCCCTGTTTGTGGTTTTGCTGTTGTCCTTTGTATGGTAAACAAGATGTGTAAAGTCTTGTAGAAAGCATACAAATGTAACCTGTGCTTCATGTTTCAGAAATATACTAAAATATCTCATACAAAATGTGCCAACACACCAGGTTCTATGTCTCCTGTGGTATAGTGGTAGCTGGCTGACTCCACACCAGAGATCTGTTGTAGACCACACACGTCCGATACATCTGTGTTGGACATTAGTGTCTCATTAGCACTTGAGAAGAAAAGAGGACAGACATACAAATTATACTTGGGTGTAGGTTTATTACAAGCCGTGGAAAAAATTGTCCTTGGATTTGCAGACCCTGCTTATAGACTGGACTCTGTAGTTTTTGTGTTAGGAAATATATTTGCATTTTAAGACCATTCATGGCATGACATGTTGGAAAAGGCTCATTTTACACTACATATGTAATCTTGAGAACCTTCTGAGTTGAAGCAGAAAAATAAGGAAAATTTGCTTTTTATCCTATAGTAAAGGAGACCTAAATAGTCCAGGAAAATCCACTTCTTTATTTTTATTACTAACCAGATTCTTAAGCATTTGGCAAAGATGTACAGTGATTGGTATAGGATGACGGCATGCCCTGAGTATGATTTTTCTTGTGTAAAGAGAATATCTATTGGTTTTTCAGTACTAGAATTTCATGTACAAGAAATGTTACCATTATTTTCATACATGATGTCTGAAAGCCCTTTTAACAGATGTTTAATTTATTTAGGTTACAAATTAATCTGTTGCCAATTCCTTGATACAAATGCAGAGCCACAAAAAAATGCATGATGTAATGCACATCCAACCTGTAAAGTAGTGGTGGGCTTCAAGGCTTCCCCAAGGGGCCCTCCTGACGTCATGGTATTGGGAGGCGTAGAATGGTAAATCCGCCTCTCTAATCAGCTGCATACTGTGGGTGCCAACCTCAGCCAGCTGACTTGGGGGTGTGGGTCCTTGAGTATAGCAGCCCCTACTGGTGTGCAGCCCTCACTTCCCACTCAACTAGGTTTGTCCAAAATCTTTTGTAAGTCATAGATCTACAGCTGTGTATTAGATACTAACAAAAACTGCCACATCATACAACACTTCCTACAAATAGACCACACAATGCTTCCCCCCTCACCCACTCACCCTGCTACCCGAGCAACAGAAATCATCTGCCTGCCCATGCGCCACTTACTAATAGACCCCCCATGTCGCCAATCTCGTTGTAGTGAATAACTGATTTTAATCATTTGTGATCTCATAAATAAATTAAGCAAACCTTTATCAAATCACCTAAAACTGTACCTAAATAATCTCATATATACAAAGTACATAATAAATAAATACATAATGTGTTAACATATAAGGTAATTCCCTACCTTGCTTAAAAGAGTAGGGGGATTTTTTTTTCTGTGCTTTCTTCCATAACTATTTCTTTTAGTTCAAATTTGACCACTAATATTTTCACTTCTAGCTGCACATATATTATGTCTCTTAAAATCATACCCACTGTTTTCCATAAAAAAGCACATTAGCCCTAAACACACCACTCCACTTTACCTTCAACAATCTGGACATCTTTTTCAATTTCCAAGACACCTCAATGTATATTATACACAACAACACTACCTTCAACCAGACAAGATTAGTTGCCAGCCACACACTTTTTAGGTGCCAGAACAAGGTACTTCTATACATATAAAAAAAAATCCAAAGAATTTAGAACTCATCGCTTCCTGGCACCCAGTATTGTCAAGACCTGATTAATACATCATGTATACATATACTAAACACTCACACACAACCATACATGCATGTCTACACATTCACATGTACAACAACACTGGATTGGTTAATATACAGAAAGTATATGGCATTGTGGTCACCGTATTTGTGATACAGAGGATAAGGATTTATGAAAAAGGATATTCTATGTCTTCTAAAAAAGACAAAGACCAGAAAATCTATACTGTAGTCAGATTACTGTACGGTAGCTACAGCCCATGGAATAGCCAATGCTACATGATGTTGTAGTATCACTACACATTCCTTTTCTGGCCACAGTGACACAGCGAGGAAGGGTGGTGCACATTACACAGCCACTGGCTCCCACTTACCAGCACAAGAGGGAGATATCATACAGCAATGCCAAATAGTCATTCAAGGCCGCCCAAAGGATCTTTCTTTGTTTTTTAAGAATTTCCTGAAGTATCAGATTTCAAAGGCACTTGTGGAGTTCCATAGTGATTTATCTCACCCAGCTACTGGGCTGGTGCTCTGTGCAACTCCTGTTTCACCTTGCTGAGGATATTGTAGTGACAGATGAATGACTAATCTGTTGTATATAACCCCAGGAGATGAGTTTGTGTATAGAACTGAAGTCTTACTTATTTTTACAAGTCCATTAACGTTGCCCAAATGGTATATAAAGCCACTACAAATGAAGGTGTATCCTTTTTTTTGCCTCTACTTACCAGCAAGCCTATTGACAAATGATGTTTAACAAGGCGTAGGCCATTAAATACTTTAGTGTGCTTGTTCATAAATCCCCTTTAAGAGTGTGGATTTATGAACAATAAATATTACAGGATGGCTGTAGAACTGTCAGTCTGTGAGTGGAGCTTTAATATACACATTCCTGCTACACACCCTGTGTAAAATGACGTACAATTTGTATTTTAAATACAGGTGAAACGTGCACACAACCTATTGTCAATGCAGCTTAGTTACTATCCAACACATTTTTTCCCTGCTTATGCTTCAAGGGACAAGAAACTTCATAATTTAGACTGAGCAAGCAAATTAGACTTTATCATTATCAAAATTTACCATTATCAACTTTACTTCATTCTCTTAGTGTCCTTAGTTAAAAAGCATACTGTGGTAAGCTCAGGAGCTAGTTGGTGTTTGGTGGCTGCACACATATGATTATCAAGCTCCAAATTATCAAGGCTTGCCAGAAACAGAAGTTAGGAAGCAGCGGTCTAAAGACCATTTCTCCATAACTTGCCCACTGCCTCTGAGGCTGCGGTCTTCAATCCGCCCAATCCTATACGATTGGGCTGATTGACACCCCCTGCTAGCGGCCGATTGGCTGTGAATCTGCAGGGGGCGGCATTGCACAAGCAGTTCACACGAATTGCTTGGGCAATGATAAATGCCGACAGCATATGTTGTCTGCATTTATTGATGTGTGGCGGACATGATGCGCTACATTGTATCATGTCCGCTCGCACATTAATAAATAGGCCCCTATGTGTTTAAACCCTTTACAGGGGTAAAACATCTAGTTTTTTATGCAAGCAAAAGTTCAATAATAAGATGCTGAGCCAGAGCTTGACAAACCCAGGAGACTGGAAACCACTGGCTCCTAGAATTTTACCCCTGTATCCTAATATTTTGGGTTATTCTCTATATATCTGTATACAGATACCACTGTCTGGCTCCTAAATATTCTAACTCTAACATAATAGAGCATTTTCTTTTTGATCTTTTATGTCCCTGTTTGTGTACCACTATGCATTGCCCAATCTCCATAGGTCACATGACCTCACATGCCCAGGAGAGAAATGCATGAGCAAACAATCGCCTGCATTCTGTGTGCATGGTAATATGCTTCCATTTGTATTTGTGTTGTTGTGCATTTCATATAATACTGCTTAAAAAAGGATATCTAAGCAAGTACATATTGCAGGGCTGCACTAATCTTGTTAATTTTTAAAACAGACCTGCAGTGTGTTCATGAATGCCTCCTCTTAAAGGGGAGACATTAGTCATCCCAAGAGTAAGTAATTTAAAGAGACATTAAACATTAAATACATTTTATTAGCATGATTATATATAAATATGATTATATATAAACCATATTGTTGAGGTGTTGACTTTGAGACTTTTTTTTTACCTAAATATGCTAAAAAAACAGAGGCAGTTGAATGGATTGTCACTGTCCCGGATTTATAGATCTCATTGCTGGTAGAGAGTGAGACATGAGGTCATTTTCAGTTGTAAACTGGATTAGTCTATGGTACAAATGATTGAAATTGAGCCTGTAGCTCCTTTTAGTAAATAATAATAGTAATTAAAAAAAAAAAGAAACTGACAATTCTCACTAAAGCGAAACGCGTTTGGAAAGAGAAAATCTCCTCTCTGTAGAAAGTCATAATGCATATGTGGCTTGTTTTAACTCAAATTGTATCTCAAGCCAGCTTATAGGACATATGTTTTAGATCACCCGCGTTCAGTATGTTTCTGTTAAACAGAGCTATTAAGAATGTTTAAAGAAAGGGATAGCTGCCAGTGTACTTTATGAGTGTTTGATTTGCTTTTATCATATTTCAAATTCACAGCGTGTTTCTTGTTGCAGGACTTTAAGTTTAGCTCTCAGTGATGTAACTTCTATTAAAATGTTTATTTGCTCATCAATTCCTAATAATGAAAAACAAATGCAGAGCTGTCAATTCATACTGCAAGACTCACTATGTGATGTCTGTTCTCCAGATCACACTATGTCTCAGTAACATTACACTGTGTGATGGCATGACACACAATTTGAGGTCTGTTCCCTAGATTACTCTAAGTGTCATTAAAACCATTCTATGTTACAGTATGACACACTCTGTGAGGTCTGTTCTCCAGATCACACTATGGAGCAATAAAATCACACTATGAAATATTAAGCTGTAAAACATGTTTACAGACTCAGAGATTAGGTTTGTTTAATTGCTTAATGTGTTTTTTTTTCTGTTAAAGACACCAACAATGACATGAATTACTGTTCTTTTGAAAATCAGATCAGTCTAAAATGCCAAATATATTTTAAAAGCATACCTATGTACCCTCAAGAACAACAGCGTACTGGGAGCCAGCTGCTAATTGGTGGCTAGACAAATATCACCCTTTTCATTGGATCACCAGACATGTTCATTACAGAAATTGTTTTGCAGTTTTATTTCCCTTTAAGACTAAATGCCTAATTTTCTAAAGCTGTATGGTCTGGTGAGATTATATACAAATCTCTTGTCAGTACTATGAGATAGCCTCAAAGAGTTTTATAAAGTCAAATTATAGCTTGAGAGCTGTTTATCTCACTATTCATGGTTCTGGATAGAAAGGAGACACCTACATTACAATATAATGCTTAACCCACACAAAGACAATACCAGCTATTATATGTTTTGTTTATTTATTTTCAGTCCCTTACAATACAATTTTGTAAACAAAAATGCTAATACAAAGGAGTATTCGCTAATAAAAATACTTTTCCGATCTTCCAGGATCATATTATTTTCCAAATCTTTGAGCAGTAGGTTGCAATAACGTTACATAAAATAATCTTCATGCAAAACTCAACACAATAGAACCAATCTGTATGTTACATTAGATTCTTTTCTGCAGCTGGATATTCTGTGACATCACCAGATATGCAAAATAAAGGGACAGTCTACTCCAGAATTGTTATTGTTTATGAAGATAGATAATCCCTTTATTACCCATTCCCCAGTTTTGCAAAACCAACATGGTTATAGTAAGTAATATACTTTTTACTTCTGTGATTACCTTGTATCTAAGCCTCTGCAGACTGCCCCCTTACTTCAGTTCTTTTGGCAGACATGCATTTTAGCCAATTATTGCCCTCTCATAAGTAACTCCACGGGCGTGAGCACAATATTATCTGTATGGCCCACATGAACAAACTCCATCTAGCTGTGGAAAACTGTCAAATGCATCCAGATAAGAGGCGGCCTTCAATAGTTTAGAAATTAGCATATGAACCTACCTAGGTTTAGCTTTCAACAAAGAATAACAAGAGAACAAAGCAACTTTGATGATAAAAGTAAATTGGAATCTGTTTAAAATTGCATTCCCTATCTGAATCATGAAAGTTTAATTTTAACTAGACTGTCCCTTTAATGCAATGAAATATATTCAAAGTTGGCAGTTCTGCAAATGGAATTAATTTCTCAGTAATGCACAATATTTTTTATGCTCAAAATTATTGTCATTAAGTAGTAATACATTTTCTATTGGACTTAACTCAATACTAAAAAAAGAAGCTTTCAACATTTTCCTGTCTTATTCAGGTCTGACACAATTATAAATCATCATTATAGTTTAATTTACCAATTGTAAAATACAGTAAAGGAGACAAAGTGATATAATGATGTGAGTACAGAGAGATAGTGTGAAGGGCTCGTAAATATTAATGGATGGGTTTAAAAGTAAAACAAAGCAGGGAAAGGGGGCTGAGAATATCCAGTATGAGGAAATAGACAGGTGGACAGTCTAAATAAATACATTTAAAAGACAGATTTATATAGATAAACATCAAGAGTGGAAACTCTTAAAAGCTTGTCTTTTAAATGTATTGTTAGTGCAATAAAAAAGTATTACTGCTTACTGCTATGCATTTGTCATAGTGGCACCCACATCCACATTTGCACACATATAGATAGATATATAGATAGATAGATAGATAGATAGATAGATAGATAGACAGATAGATAGATACATAGATAGTAGAATTAGACAGATATAATTAGTGATGGGTAGCAATATATATATAATGAATTAGAAAGAAAGATAGAGATAGATAGATAGAAAGATAGATAGATAGATACAGACAGACAGATATATATATATATATATACAGACAGATAGATAGATAGATACAGATAGATATATATAGAGTGATACAGATGGAGAGATTGATACAATAGAAAGATAAATAGATACAACAGATATACAGACAGATAACTAAAATGCAATGGAGTGCAAATATTTTGCTCAAGTGGTAGACGTTTGGTTAAGTTGTTTACTACGCGTTTTGCATTGTTTTGACTGCACAGCTGCAATGAACAATAGTTAATACCTGCTTTTCAAAAGTGTTAAAAGAGAAAGCGTTATTTCACATTACGTTCAAGTGCAACCAGCATCTTGTAATATGAGTCCAATGAGTGCGCTATATAAATGAATTAAAATGGTTTATTTACACATTTTAACCAACAACTTTAAACACCCGATCATGCATTATTGTTTGTGAGAGGCCCAGTGCAAAAGAATGCGCCTATGATTTAGGTCAGTGTGCTTAACCCCAGCAAATGGGTTATTGTTGTTATTATTATCATCAACATATCCATTTAATATTTCATTCCCATCCTATGCATTATTTGCCTGTCTTTGAACCTTTATTTATTTGCTTTTTTTATTCTATAGTTAAAGGGACAGTGTACACCAATTTTCATATAACTGCATGTAATAGACACTACTATAAAAGTGTACACCAATTTTCATATAACTGCATGTAATAGACACTACTATAAAGAATAATATGCACAGATACTATATATATATAAAAATCCAGTATAAAACCTTTTAAAAACTTACTTAGAAGCTCCCAGTTTAGCTCTGTTAATGAGATTAGCCTGGGACACTGACTGATAGCAGAACCTCCCCCTCCCCTGCATATGAAAAGACCCATTATACAAACAGAAGCAGTCTGAAGTCTGTATACATCAGTATACATCTAAAATATTGGGGCTTGGTTAGGAGTTGAAAATCAGCACAATGTTATTTAAAAATAAGCAAAACTACATTGTTACAAAAATACTCCCAGTTGGACTATATAAATGGATCATCTACAAAACATTTATGTAAAGAAAAATCTAATGTCCCTTTAAGAAGCATTTGGTACTTGATTTAAGCATATTACTGTTATCTGCTGCTGCTGGTCAGAGGGATCAGGAATAAAATGTAGGTGAATGCATTTGTAGCATCCGGTGCAGGCTGCTGACTCACTATTTGCAGGGTCTGGCATGCTATGGGCCTCCCTGTATACAGGAGAAATCCCTGTGAGCAGAGGAATGTGGGATTGGCCTCCTGGGGGGGACCTCAGGTCAGGGGGAGGGCAGCTGGTACAGCCGTGCACAGCCAAAACCAGTACAAATAGTTCTTATAGCAGCAGTACAGCTCAGTGCCTTGTTAGCCTTGTGCTATGTGCTGTACTAGCCAGTAGTACACTAGCTGCAATCACCCTCCCAGGTACTGTTAGTAGCGTGGAGAGACCACCTCTGTCTCACATTTCTACGGGGAGGTAGCTGTGCTTTATGGATACAATAACATGGGGACAAAGGAGAGTCATTGTAATGCCCTGTGTCATTGGAGAAGACACTAAATGATCTGTGAATCTATGTCAGAATAATGATTAAGCATGAAGTGCTATCTCTTAAACAACTTTCCAATGTATTTCTATAATGAAATGTGCACCATTCTCTTGGCATTCTTTGTTAAAGGAGCAACAATGCACTCCTGGGAGCTAGCTGAGCAGATCTGGTGAACCAATGACAACAGGCATATATGTGCAGCCACCAATCAGCAGCTAGCAACCAGTAATGCTTTGCTGCTCTTTTAGAAATGCTGAAATAAAAGCAGATTGTGGTATTGGGCCCTGTTGTTGCCTTGCACATAGAGAATAATGCATACAGAACTAGATGAGTGTTAATGTGTTTTATACAGTTTGGCTGGTTATAGCCTCAGGTTACACTTTTATCATTCCTGTTATAAAATCACAGCTAGCTGCTCTGTAAAACACTATGTAACAAAACTGAACCAAGTATAATGACACCACTGCCACATATCTGTAGGGCATATTTAGCAAGACATCCACAGGAGCCAATTGTATGTGTAGAAAACATAAGGGAGCTCATCTGTCTGAACATTTTGTTCAAATTGATTTGAATTCTCTTTTTTTTATAGCTTGTTGAATGCAGTGACTGCGTGTTCAGCTCTGGACCTGAAAGCTGCAGGAAATTTACACTACAAATAATATTATTTGTGCCTATACAACTATTGACTAGTCTGTATTTTTATTCAAAAACCTTTGTCTGTGTATACTATCAGGGCCTGTGCTTGCTTGTCATTGCTTAGCACGTTGCATCTTGTTGCAGAGAGAAAGAAATATTACAACGTCTCTTCAGTATGAATCCAACATAGATTGTTCATTGAGCACCTACAGTCTTTATTAAATGCACAGTTATAAATGATATTAAGGGGCTACTTGCAGTATCTTACAGTATGTTTCAGGGTGGTGAAACATTTTGAGACCAATATTGTTTTAGCCCAAGATTTATCTCAAGGTGGTACATTGCCAGCCTCTTCTCAGAGTTCTCAGCTTCTTTTCAGACTTGATGGGCGATTGTATAGAAGAGATGACTTGCTGAGGTGTTGGTTTTTTTGAATAGCTTTATGTCATTTTATAATAATACTGTACAGCATTTCAGTAGTTATGTTATTTTTTTATATTTAGGCTTTTGCAATATTTAACAGGGCATGGAACTATTCATATTTTTCTTGGTGGTTGCACAGTGATTCCCATCAGTAAGGATCTTTTGAAAATGGTTTCATTATTGTCAGGGTAGAAAAATTACCAGGAGATAGATGTAATGCCAATATTTTATTAACTATAAACATAGCCTCCCCTAGATAGCCTTATCTGCATTGGCAGAAAGCCCAGAGGTTTCAGTGCAAAGCTTACAGTGAAGGTAAACTTGTTGTCAATCTAGCTTATCATTCTTTGTTCAAAATCAATATGAGTTTCATTCATCAATTTTTCTAAATTAGAGTTTAAATAAAGTTATCTCCGTTATAAATCTATTTTTTCAGGTACACTAATTCAACCGTATTTTTTTTTTGTTTTTGTTTGTTCTCGATCACGTTTTTCTAGTACCCAATTGAAAATCTGGCTGTTAGGCGGCCGTCAATCCACGTCATCCATGTCATAAGCCTCATCTGCGCATGCAATATTCTTATTTTCTTTATATTTGACTAGCTTCGCCGATTAGCGCATGCGCAGAAGAACAGCTTCTCAGGTAAACGGAGCTTCATGAACGCGCTTTTGAGACGTAGAGAGCGGGTGGGACCGCTCTATACCTCACAGGCAATAAAAGCAGGAAATAAGGCTTGGGAGTAGTCAACATCTAAACGGTAGGGATTTATAAATATATATATTAGGCAGACTTTAAAAATATTAGATAAAAAACATTAGCGATTAGCTTCTGTTAATATTAGCCAATGCATTGATGTCTTCCAAATGTGAAAACTTTACCTTCACTTTAAATTTGTAGAATATGTAGAATATATACACACTGTATATACACACACACAAATATATATATATATAAACTTAAAGTGAATGTAAATTTTGATGCTAACGTGCCCGGTTTTAAAAAATTCGAATAAAAACAGGGGCACTTTAATTCATCAAAATTTACATTTTACTTGTGCTGTGAAAAAAAAACTTACCTTTTAATCTTGTCACCAGCTCCAGCTTCCTCCACCCGTCGCAAAGCCTCTTCCTGGGTCTAAAATGATGAATCCGGCTTCCTCCAATCACAGCATTGAATCAGACACTGATCCTCCCCGGGGGGGGAAGCCGTGATTGGAAGATGACCTATCCATCATTTCTGAGATCAGAAATGGCTTGCGACGACCGGAGGAAGCTGGAGCTGCTGTCAAGTTTAAAAGGTAAGTATTTCTTCACAACGAGTGAAATGTAAATTTTGATGAATTAAAGTGCCCCTGTTTTTAATCGAATTTTTAAAAACCGGGCACTTTAGCATCAAAATTTACATTCACTTTAAGTATTGTTTGCCTTCTCATTTGTTAACCAAAAATAACATACGTTATTCAAAAGTATTTACATGAAATAAAAAATATTGTTCTCAGTAGGCATGTGCATTAATTTCATAATGAATGCTAATTCTTTAATGAAACAGGGATGTCCGTTTTCTTTCCATGAAGTGAATATCCGAATGATTGCACCAAAAAAAATGTAACGAAAAGGAATAAATACTGTTAAAAGGATAAAGTACAGGCCCTGGGAGCTGCGCACTAACACGGCTGAAATTAATACCGAATAGCATGGGCAATGAATGTTCAGGGAAACTTATTTCCCTGAATATTTGTTTTTAAAAATTTGTTCAAACAGAATTTTTCGTCTGTGTACAGCTCTAGTTTTCATTAATAAACATGATGTTGTTAAAGGGATAGTCTAGTCAAACTTAAAGGGACACTGTACCCAATTTTTTTCTTTTGTGATTCAGATAGAGCATGCAATTTTAAGCAACTTTCTAATTTACTCCTATTATCAATTTTTCTTTGTTCCCTTGGTATCTTTATTTGAAAAGCATTTTTTATTCAGCACCTGGGTAGCGCTTGCTGATTGGTGGCTAAATGTAGTGCTACCCAGGTGCTGAATCAAAAATGGTCTGGCTTCTAAGCTTACAGTCAAATAAAGATAGCAAGAGACCGGAGGAAAATTGATAATAGGAGTAAATTAGAAAGTTGCTTAAAATTACTGCTCTATCTGAATCATGAAAGTTTAATGTTGACTAGAATATCCCTTTAATTACTTGCAGAAGTCTTTGCATAATGTCCTGCCTATAGGATTTTTATTTAGCCACCCATTCTGTAACTTGTATCTTTCATTAATGCTTGGTAATGTGGAGTGATAAAGCATTCCATAGATGTAATACCCTAAAAAAATGTTTTTCTGGTTAAAAAAGAAAGTGATTTTTGGGACACATGTGCACTAGTTCTAAATATACTGTAGGAATCTGTAATAATATCAGTAATGTAAAAGTGCATTTATATGAGCACAAAATCTATTCTCTGCTACTTTTATATTTTAAGGAAAAAAATATATATTCTGTAGCGGCCTTTGACATGATTCTAGAACTGATTACTCCGCAGGCAATCAGTAAGGAATTGGAATGTGAACAAACACCTTATTTAATTCTTTCCATATCATAAAAATGAATCTTGAAAGAAACATTGCACAACATATAGGGTAACTTCAAGGTGAATGAGTATAGATTTGCAAACGGTAACACAAGCTCAGCTTTGTATGGTTAGTTACATTAGTGGCAAAAAATACGTTTGACATAGTTTTCTTTAATTATGTGGATTTTTTAAATTCAATTCCTATGTTTCTTGTATGTGCTAAAATACAGAATTGCACCAAAAATAACTTAAAGGGACAGTCAACACCAGAATTTTTGTTTTTTAAAAAGATAGATAATCCCTTTATTACCCATTCCCCAGTTTTGCACAACCAACACTGATATAGAAATACACTTTTTACCTCTATGATTAACTTGTATCTAAGCCTCTGCAGACTGCCCCCTTATTTCAGTTCTTTTGACAGACATGCATTTTAGCCAATCAGTACATGAGCTCAATGTTATCTATATGAAACACATGAACTAATGCCCTCTAGTGGTCAAATTGCATTCAGATTAGAGGCGGCCTTCAAGGTCTAAGAAATTAGCATATGAACCTCCTAGGTTTAGCTTTCAACTAAGAATACCAAGAGAACAAAGCAAAATTAGTGAGAAAAGTAAATTGGAAAGTTGTTTACAATGACATTCCCTATTTAAATCATGAAAGTTTTTTTTTGGGACTTGACTGTCCCTTTAATCTTTCTTCATGGTAAAGTTGATTAAAGGAGCTGTACAGTCCTAATTCATTTTAAGATTCAGCTAAAGCATACAATTAAATTTTTTTTATAATAAAACAAACAAATTTCCAATATATTTTCAGTATCAAAACATGCACATTTTATTTATATGCACATTTTTGAGGCTTCAGCTCCTACTGAGCATGTGCAAAAGTGCACAGTATATACGCATATGCATTTTGTGATTGGCTGATGGCTGTTACATGTTACAGTGGGAGGAAAGATTGAATGAACTTTAAATTTGGAGAAAATATTCTACTGCTCATTTCAAATTCAAAATATGTGCTATTGTATTGTGTATTTGTTAAAGGGTCAGGAAACCCCAACATTTTCTTTCCTGATTTGGATAGAACATACAATTTAAAACAATTTTCCAATGTATTTCTATTATCAAATTTGCTTCATTCTTTGGTTATCCTTTGCTGAAGGAACATCATTGCACTACTGCCAGCTAGCTGAACACATCTAGTTAGCCAATCACAAGAGTCAAATGTGTGCAGGCACCAATCAGCAACTAGCCCCCACTAGTGTAGGATATGTGCATATTCTTTTTCAACAAGGGATACCAAGAGAACAAAGCACATTTGAAAATAGAAGTGAATTTAAAAGTGTCTTAAAATGACCTGCTCTATCTGAATCATGCAAGTTTAATTTTTTACTTTCCTATCCCTTTAAGTATTCTACTGAATTTAGTTTGTATAATATAAAATAGCAAAGGGTTTTAAAAATAGCGTTTTGGACTGTTTTTTTTTATGGTTAGAACATATTTATATTAATAACGTGGTCTAATATTTTTGTATTCAGGATTTTTTTATTAAACTAACAGGATCATTTTAAAATATAAAAGTTTTCATCAACCAATTATTTTTACATAGACAAGTATGCATCAGAAATGTTCTGCATTGCAACAGATCTGTATATGAAATAATTTTTAGAAAGCATTTAAAACCTATTATTTTGTTAGAAAAATGTGTGTTGTATTGCAGTCCCAGGACACACCTCTTGAATGTGGTTTATCCTACTTCCTCTACTGTGGCCAATTGGGGACAAATATTAACATACTCCTGCACATGTAAGCCAATTACTGTGCAGCATTTACGCATTTCTGGGTTCTGCATTCCAAAGAATGTACTCCAGCCTTTCTAGGGGGTGGAAGTGTATATATTTTAATGTTAAATTTAAATGACAGGAAAGTTGGCAAAATAAAAATGAAAGTGCGCACATAAAGGGACATGAATTCCAAAATGTATCTGTCATGATTTAGATACACAGGTCATTGAGGAAGTTATGCATTCGACTACAAAACGCGTTTGACCTTTTTAGCTGCATGTTTCTATTGTTTCTTACTATGTATTAATAAAGAATGAAGATGTTTTTACACACATCAACATCATTTTGTTAATCTGCCAGAACCCGAGTGCGGACTGTGGTTGGATATCTTATGATTTAGATAGCGCATTCATTTCCAATTTACTTCTACTATCAATTTTGTTTAATTCTCTTGGTATCCTTTATGGAAAGAGCACCAATGCACTATTGGGAACAATATTTAATCCAATGACAAGAGGTGTATATGTTGCAGATAGCTCCAAGCTCCTATGCCTAAAGTATGCTTTACAACAAAGGATTCCAAGATAACAAAGAACATTTGAGAATTGACTAAATTGTTGAAAACTGTATTCTCTTTCTGAATAATGAGTTTCATGTCCATTTAAATACTTTATGGCAAATCTAATTTTCTGCTTATCGTCCCTCTATTTAAACATTTGAAGAATGGGAATTACATTTTGAGTTTCTATTCCTGTGAAATAAGTCTATTAACGTATATCGACTTGTGCTGTGAAATAAGTCTATTAGCTTATATTTGCCAGTGATATGTAATATGTTTATTAGCTTATATCTGCCAGTGCTGTGCAATACGTTTATTAGCTTATATCTGCCAGTGCTGTCTAATAAATGTATTAGTTTATATTTACCGGTGCTGTGTAATAAGTTTATTAGCTTATATCTGCCAGTGCTGTGTAATAAATTTATTAGTTTATATTTACCGGTGCTGTGTAATAAGTGTATTAGCTTATATCTACCAGTGCTGTGTAATAAGTTTATTAGCTTATATCTACCAGTGCTATGTAATAAGTTTATTAGCTTATATCTGCCAGTGATATGTAATATGTTTATTAGCTTATATCTACCAGTGCTATGTAATAAATTTATTAGCTTATATCTACCAGTGCTGTATAATAAGTTTATTAGCTTATATCTACCAGTGCTGTGTAATAAATATCTACCGGTGCTGTGTAATATGTTTATTAGCTTATATCTACCGGTGCTGTGTAATATGTTTATTAGCTTATATCTACCAGTGCTATGTTATAAGTTTATTAGCTTATATCTGCCAGTGATATGTAATATGTTTATTAGCTTATATCTACCAGTGCTATGTAATAAGTTTATTAGCTTATATCTACCAGTGATATGTAATATGTTTATTAGCTTATATCTACCAGTGCTATGTAATAAGTTTATTAGCTTATATCTACCAGTGCAATGTAATAAGTTTATTAGCTTATATCTACCGGTGTTGTGAAATATGTTTATTAGTTTATATCTACCAGTGCTGTGTAATAAGTGTATTAGCTTATATCTACCGGTGCTGTGAAATAAGTTTATTAGCTTATATCTACCAGTGCTGTGTAATAAGTTTATTAGCCTATATCTACCGGTGCTGTGAAATATGTTTATTAGTTTATATCTACCAGTGCTGTGTAATAAGTTTATTAGCTTATATCTACCGGTGCTGTGAAATAAGTTTATTAGCTTATATCTACTGGTGCTGTGTAATAAGTTTATTAGCTTATATCCACCAGTGCTGTGTAATAAGTTTATTAGCTTATATCTACCAGTGATATGTAATATGTTTATTAGCTTATATCTGGCAGTGATATGTAATATGTTTATTAGTTTATATCTACCAGTGCTATGTAATAAGTTTATTAGCTTATATCTACCAGTGCTATGTAATAAGTTTATTAGCTTATATCTGCCAGTGATATGTAATATGTTTATTAGCTTATATCTACCAGTGATTTGTAATATGTTTATTAGCTTATATCTACCAGTGATATGTAATATGTTTAATAGCTTATATCTATCAGTGCTATGTAATAAGTTTATTAGTGTATATCTACCAGTGCTGTGTAATAAGTTTATTAGCTTATATCTACCAGTGCTATGTAATAAATTTATTAGCTTAAATCTACCAGTGCTATGTAGTCCGTTTATTAGCTTATATCTACCAGTGCTATGTAATAAGTTAATTAGCTTATATCTACCAGTGCTGTGTAATAAGTTTATTAGTTTATATCTACCAGTGCTGTGTAATATGTTTATTAGCTTATATCTACCAGTGCTATGTAATAAGTTTATTAGCGTATATCTACTAGTGCTATGTAATAAGTTTATTAGCTTATATCTGCCAGTGATATGTAATATGTTTATTAGCTTATAGCTGCCAGTGCTATGTAATAAGTTTATTAGCTTATATCTACCAGTGCTGTGTAATAAGTTTATATCTACCAGTGCTGTGTAATAAGTTTATTAGCTTATATCTGCCAGTGATTTGTAATATGTTTATTAGCTTATATCTACCAGTGATTTGTAATATGTTTATTAGCTTATATCTACCAGTGATATGCAATATGTTTAATAGCTTATATCTATCAGTGCTGTGTAATAAGTTTATTAGTATATATCTACCAGTGCTATGTAATAAGTTTATTAGCTTATATCTACCAGTGATATGTTATATGTTTATTAGCTTATATCTACCAGTGCTGTGTAATAAGTTTATTAGCGTATATCTACCAGTGCTATGTAATAAGTTTATTAGCTTATATCTACCAGTGATATGTAATATGTTTATTAGCTTGTATCTACCAGTGCTGTGTAATAAGTCTATTAGCCTATATCTACCAGTGATATGTAATAAGTCTATTAGCGTATATCTACCAGTGATATGTAATAAGTCTATTAGCCTATATCTACCAGTGATATGTAATAAGTTTATTAGCTTATATCTACCAGTGATATGTAATATGTTTATTAGCTTATATCTTCCAGTGATATGTAATAAGTCTATTAGCCTATATCTACCAGTGATATGTAATAAGTCTATTAGCGTATATCTACCAGTGCTGTGTAATAAGTTTATTAGTTTATATCTACCAGTGCTGTGAAACTGGACCATGTAGATGTTTGTTCAGTCTTTGCCAAGAAATACTCTAGAGCTTAAATGTATGAGTTTAATTCAGCAGACTTCTGCTAGGGAGAGGCAGTGTTACAGCATAATACATTGGTTGGACTCTATTCCTGTGTATTACAATATCACAGCATATTGTACAACAGCTCTTATCTTGTGCCATCTGGTAACCTCATTGTATTTTTGTTAGCCAATAGTTAACAATGACTGTGCCAAAATAATGTCTTTCTCAGTAACTGATTGGCTCTTATATAAGGATGTTTGAATCCAACTCTATTTTTTATTAAGCCAAATAGTTTATAAACAATATCTTGACCAGGTTGTGCTGCCAATAAGGACATTCTGTAAATCCTTAAAATAATATTCATAGTAATAAGAGTCTATGGTTTCTCTTTGTAGGTAGAAGTATATTTACTTAATTCAGTACTAAAACTATACATCATACACTATCACTTGTATAAACTATTGCTGTTAATGTATCTTTATTGATAGAATTCCATGATTTTGAACGGTTCCTATGAAGGGGCTTAATCATTTTTGGGAGACAAGAAACTATCTTACATTTTTATTTCTGGCACATAATATTTTGTATTATTTTTTAATCTTCTCTCTTTCTATAGATCATTTTCATAGTTCTACATGAATTTGTGAGGCTACTACATTTCTGACTTTTCCTAACCCCCTGCTAATTTTCTAATACTTTTCTCATTCATTCTGTATGCTTTAGAGCCTCTATACTTGTAACTTTCTTTGTATAAAAGTCCATCAATTACTGGTCGGTTGTAAGGAAAGAGAATTGCTCTCCAATTGTTTAAAGGACCACTCAATGCACCAGAATTACATAATTAACATGTGCATAATAAAAAGACAAGGCAATAATACTTAGGGGTAGATTTGTCAAGCAGCCGATGCTGCAATCTACCCCCATAGTTTCAGGTTCCCCTGAAACTGAAGTTAAGAAGCCTTAATTCATACACCACCTCTGAGGTGGCGGACAGCAATCATCCCGATCGGATATGATCGGGATGATTGACACTCCCTGCTAGCGACCGATTGGCTGCGAATGTGCAGGGGGCGGTATTGCACAAGCATTTCACAAGAGATGATTGTGCAATGATAAATGGCGACAGCGTATGCTGTTGGCATTTATCGATGTCGGCCGGACATGATCCGCTACAGAGGATCATGTCTTCCTGACACATGATAAATCGGCCCCTTACTCTGAATTTAAAATAAGCAGTAGATTTTCTTCTAACAAATATATTTTTTCTCCCATTTTCCAGACCCTTGTATCATGTGACAGACATCAGCCAATCACAGACTAGTATACATGTACCTTGTGAGCTTCTGCACATGCTCAGTAGGATCTTGTTCCCCCGAAAGTGTGAATATAAAAAGACTGAAAAATTTGATAATGGAAGTAAATTGGAAAGTGTCTTAGAACTGCTGCTCTATCTGAATCATAAAAGTTTATTTTAACTTGAGTGTCCCTTTAAGGATAGTTAGTCTCATTCATGTGATGTACTTCTTTAAAATTCTGTTTTTTTTTTTTTTTTTTAAAGAAATAGCAGAAGACAAAAATAATATTAATATTAATATTATCTGTATATCTTTGTATTGTTACAAACAACATTGCCTAGCTCCCACATTTTCTTGTTGGTTCCTAAATTTGGAATAATTTTGTGAAATTCTAACCATAGTGCTCATAAGATCAGTAGGACAGTGTTATTGACTTACAAATAATTATACATTATAACAGTTTTGGTACGTGTTAACGGTTTATCCATTGTACAGGGAGAAAAAGTTTTTCCAAAATAATTTATGATTGTTATTCGGTACAAAAGAAGTCTTTTTCCATACTATGTCTAGCACTTAAAGGGACATTAAACACTAAATACATGCTAGATAGAATGATACATTCAAAGAAAAGATTAGTCCATGACTAACATGTAGATGTATTTTTAAAAGTTTCATTAGTTGTTTAAAAAGTGACAAAATAAGTGTAAAGTTTTAGTGTCTATAAAACAATGGGAGCTGCCATGTTGTAACTTGTGTTACCTTCTCTGCTGTGGCCAATTAGGGTCCGTTATAAATAGGTCATTAGAGTGTGCAGCCAATTGTTGTGCTGGATTTTACAGTGTTCTGCACTTCCATTTCTAACAGGAACTGAAAAGTTCACAATTTCAGAATGGAATTACAGGCAAAGAGGACAAAATAAATAATGAAAGTATATTGCAGAGCTGTTTTATATATACAATTTATCATTTTATATTACCATCTCAAAGTGTTTAATGTCCCTTTAAAGAAAAAACAGAAATGTGTTTTAGTATTTAATAAATCATATAATTTAGTATGGAAAATATTTTATCAGCGTAAGTACAGATTATTCATACACATTTCTGAGTCATATTAAAGGGACACTGAACGCAACTTTCTAATTTACTCCTATTGTCAAATTGTCTTCATTCTCTTGGTATCTGTATTTGAAATGCAAGAACGTAAGTTTAGATGCCGGCCTATTTTTTGTAAACCACCTGGGTTGTCCTTGCTGATTGGTGGATAAATTAATCCACCAATAAAAAAAAGTGCTATCCACAGTTATGAACCCCAAAAAAAAAAGCTTAGATGCCTTCTTTTTCAAATAAAGATAGCAAGTGAATGAAGAAAAATTGATAATAGGAGTAAATTAGAAAGTTGCTTAAAATTGCCGCTTTATCTGAATCATGAAATAAAAAATGTGGGTTCAGTGTCCCTTTAGATTACTACTTCTATAGTTATTTAATTTTTTTAATTGTCTGTCACAATATATTGGGATGACAACTATGTATTTTAAACATTGTATAAGTTATAATTTTAACAGTATATTAAAGCTACTATCTTTGTTTTTTTAACCTTTCAGTCTTTTTTTTATTATTGTTTGTAATTATGAGTCATTATTGGTTAAATGCCAAGCTATTAGGTTTGATATGGTTTCATAGTAGTTGTAGGATGGCTCGCTGGCTTATGTGAATTTCTGTCAATGAAAAATCTTTATAAGGAGCAGCAGCACACTACTGGGAGAACACATCTGGTGACACAACCAGTGACAACAGTCATAGATGTGTAGCCACCAATCACCAGCTACTTCCCAGTAGTGCATTGCTGCCTCTGAGCTTATCTAGGTGCACACTTTAACAATGGATACACAAAAAGAACAATTTGATAGCAGAAGTAAATTGGAAAATCGTTTAAAACTGCATGCTCCATCCAAATAATAAAATAGACCATACTATCCCATTAATGGCCTAGCACTTTTATTTGTTACTTCAATGCTATCTAACAATGCAATGTATTCTGTACTCATATTTAAACTCCTTATTTCCACATTATACTTTTACTCAAAGCTTTGTGTTGAGATGTCAGGTTATTTTGATTACCCAGAACAAGTAGTGTTTTATGTTGTATATAGAGATACACTGTATCCTTTTCTCTCATTTAGAGCAATATTCTAATTTGTGTTCTCATTAATATTGTTGTTAAAAGAGCAACATGTTGGTTACCTCAAGAATGAATATTTCATTTACACTCTTAGCCCCAGAGATTTCACCTTTTGAAGAAAATTATCTTTGCCTTGCATAACTTGTAGTTATGATGTTTTAAACGGACATTCCCATTTTACACAGTTCAAATTTGCATACCCTAGGACAGTGCATTGTCACTCCAGAAGAGAATATGAGTGTGCCAATAATTCGTGTCATACATACATACTCTCCAACTAGTGAACATATAATCTGGAACCACACTTGAGCAAGTTTAGGAATACTTTACATTCCTATGTTCTTCACATAGAAGAAAATGTTCCATATATATATATATATATATATATATAGATTTACCATGGAGTTGTAATATCAAGTCGCTCGCTAATGTTTGTGCCGGCCATTTATATAGCTTATTGCCTCCTACACTCTCATCAGTGTGCCACTTTATGTGAGAAAAAATGTATTTAAAAATAAAATAGAACTTTTTTGTTATTTATACAGTGGAATGTCCCTTTAAAAGGGCATTGAACTAAATTTTTTTTCCTAATTATGCATATTTAAAATTACTGTGTAATGCAATTTCATTCACTATCTTGTCTGCTTTTCCTGTAGTTTAATTCTAAAATTGTAGTTTTTCCATTCCAGACAGATAAGCTAAAGTACATTACATGGAATGCAGATCACTGCACCGTGATTGGTAAAAAAATATTTATTAGAGTTTTCAAGGGAAGTTTCCTGGCTGTGGAAAACAAATCAACATTTACTAACTAAATGCTTTTAGACATTAATTTTGCATGCAGATCTCTGGTAATGATGTGAACCATTTCAGATGCAGAAATAAAAAAAATGTTAAAGAATCTTTTTTAAGGCAACTATCCAAATTTAAATTAAATTTACTATGTTGTAGCAAGTCATCCAAAGTCTTTCACATTCTCATAAATAAGAAGCAAAATATAGTTAACTTTTAATCATGGGCCAAAAAGGATGACACATTTTGCTATAAAAAAAAAACAAAAAGAAAAGAAAAATGAATTTTAATCTGTTAGGTATTTTATTTTAGCTGAAAAAGTGGAAATAATTTGGACTACATATGAGTAATCAGAACAAAAAGGCTGATCTCATTAAACCCTGGAGTGAGTTAGTCTCAGACCACAGACTGAAATCCCAAATCTGTCTGGGAAAGGGGGCTGTCTATTACCTCTGTTAAGTACCAATTGTAGACAGATTTCAACTCTCTGACTCATTTTTTCCATTTTTAGTCTTATTGTCAGAGATGCAGATTAATACAACCAGGTGGTGTTTGGTAGATCATGTCTGTGGAACACAACCAGACACGTGGAAACATTTATCTTCTTTAATCAAGGAGGACAAAAACGATTCCGAGCGGTAAGACACACCCAACAGCACATCACGCTTGTCAAGTATATCCTTAACATTCCTTACAAGTGATGACAGGGAGAAAAGCAGAGAAACTAATTAAAAAGAGGTCATCATTTCCCCAGGGCACAAGATTATATAGAAATATACAGTTAATTATTTTTTTCTTTTCTTTACTGTACGTTTGTAATTGAATTCCAAAATTCAGTGTGAACAACCTTGGTTTTGCAGCAGTGACAGTTTTGTATGGGAGCATCAGGGTACAAGACAAATTGTTTAAAGCAATGCTCTGCTGCTCTAGAGTTGACTTTAAAGGGACGTGAAACCCAACATTTTTCTTTCATGATTCAAATAGATCATACAACTTTAATCAACTTTCCAATTTACTTTGATTACCTAATTTGCTCCATTCTCTTGGTATTCTTTTTTGAATGAGCTGTAATGCACAACTGGGAGCTAGCTGAAATTTAATGACAAGAGCTATAAATGTGCAACTTCTAAGCCTACCTATATATACTTCTAAACAAATGATACAAAGAGAATGAAACCAATTCGATAACAGAAATGAATTGGAAAGTTATTTAAAATTGCACAATCTATCCGAATCACAAAAGGAAATATTTAGGTTTAATGTCCCTTTAATTATGTCTTTAATTTATTTTCAGGATTTAAGCACATAGATATATGGAAGCAATAGTGCGACAGCATAATGCTCTCATATGTTACAGCATTTTCTTGTTGTACTTGTATATCCCTTTAAATATTAAATATTAATCTTAGAATTTACCTTATTTGATTAGAAGCTGAGTATTTGTTTATATACAAAGTGAACCTTTTTAGGTAGACACAACAGTAACTGGAATGGATTCCTTACACATTAGATCATGATCTCTTTTGTACTTTTATATCCATTCAGGAAGATGAAATATTTCCTACAATGTTTGTGAAGCAGAGCCTTACTAAATTATTCTAGATCATCAGATCTTCCTGAATTATCTATTGTTTCTGTTTTTCCTCCCCTTTAATTTAAAGGGACACGAAACCCATTTTTATTCTTTCAGGATTCAGATAAAACAATCAATTTCAAACAACTTTCCAATTTACTTTTATTATCAAATTTGCTTAATTCTCTTGTCATCCATTGCTGAAGGAACAGCAATGCACTACTGGCAGCTGAACACATCTAGTCAGCCAATCACAAGAGACAAATGTGTGCAGGCACCAATTAGCAGCTAGCTCCCACTAGTGTAGGATATGTGCGTATTCTTATTCAACAAGGGATACCAAGAGAACAAAGTACATCTGAAAATTGAAGTGAATTAAAAGTGTCTTAAAATGACCTACTCTATCTGAATCATGCAAGTTTAATTTACATATATAGGACTGTTGCATGCACTGCTACCATATATACATGCACACTGCTGAGCATACCTCAGTATGCTCTTGTGGAAAAGGAGCTAAGTTTTAGAAAAGCATATAATGAGAAAGAGGTTAATTTGATAAAATATGTAAATTGGAATGGTTTGTAAATTTTAATGCTCTAGCTGAATCAAGAAACTTTTTAATTTTGATGACTATGCCCCTTTAAATAACTCACTATAGTTGATCAGCCTCCCTGAGCTGGCTAGGGAGTAAACAAAGAAATAAAAAATAATTGGATGTGTTTTTTTGTTTTCATAAAATATAATAGCATCCGTTTTAATGTGCAATTTTTGCTATAGTGTAATTCTGTATTTGTTTTCTGGTTATAAAAGCATTTGTCTGTACAGCAATATTATTACAAAGGAGAAAAATTAATATGCAATTCTAGAAACATGAATCATCTTTGGTACCAGAAGATAAGCGTGGGAATACCTTTAGTTGACATATTTTGTGATTTGATTGCGATACTGTAAATAAGCAACCAAAACAATTTGCTGATTATTTGGAAAGTAATGTGTTCTTTCAAATTGGTCCTATAAAATGAATATTGACAATGAAAACAAAAGAAAAAAAAAGAAAAAAATTGTCTTTGCAGTTTGGGTACATTGTCTCTGTTGTGCGTCCTACATAAATTATTATGTACATTCTGCAGCCGGTTAAAGAGAAAACAAAATCATATTTATATATTTTTTATCATTACTTATCTTAAAAAACAATGAAAACTGTTGATTAAAGGGACACTGAACCCAATTTTTTTCTTTTGTGATTTAGATAGAGCATGCAATTTTAAGCAACTTTCTAATTTACTCCTTTTATCAATTTTTCTTCGTTCTCTTGCTATCTTTATTTGAAATAAAAGCCATCTAAGCTTTTTTGGGTTAAGAACTCTGGACAGCACTTTTTGATTGCTGGATGGATTTTTTCCACCAATCAGCAAGGACAACCCAGGTTGTTCACCAAAATGGGCCGGCATCTAAACTTAGATTCTTGCATTTCAAATAAAGATACCAAGAGAATAAAGAAAATTTGATAATAGGAGTAAATTAGAAAGTTGCTTAAAAATTCATGCTCTATCTGAATCACAAAAGAAATTTTTTGGGTTCAGTGTCCCTTTAACTTCAGCTGCTGTATCGGAAGCTTGTCCTAATAGCAAGGCAGAGTCTAGTCAAAATTAAACTTGCATGATTCAGATAGGGCATGCAATTCTAAACAATTTTCTTTTATCATCAAATTTGCTTTGCACTCTTTTTATTCTTTGTTGAAAACTAAACATAGGCCGGCTCATATGCTAATTTTTAAGCCCTTGAAGGGGCGCCTCTTATCTCAGTGTATTTTGAAAATGTTCACAGCTATACAGTGCTAGTTCATCTATGCCATATAGATAACATTGTGCTGACTCCCGTGGAGTCAGCACTGATTGGCTAAAATGCAAGTCCGTCAAAAGAACTGAGATAAGGGGGCAGTCTGCAGAGGCTTAGATACTAGAAAATCAGAGGTAAAAGTATATTAATAATATAACTGTGTTGGTTATGCAAAACTGGGGAATGGGTAATTAATGGATCATCTATCTTTTTAAACAATAATAATTCTGGAGACTGTCTCTTTAATTGAAATATTTTTCTTTCATTCCTAAGCTAGATTTGTAGCCCTGTGGATCAGAAGTTTTTTTCCCCCAGAAATTAAAGACACCACGAGCACCTTGTAATTACAAGACATTTTTGTTGTCTTGCTATAGAGCAACATATTAGTCGTCTAAACATTTTAAAAACAAATTAACATCTTGTTTACTGCAATTGTTTCTCAATAGCCAAACTCCGTCCACCATTTGTCTCATTTAAAGGAGCAAATCTGGGCTTGAGCCTGCAAAGAATAAGGCTAGCCATATTTACTATGTTAGTATAAAGTGTATTGTTTTGCAGTGAGTATTAGTTAAAGCCACTTTGGGGAAATATGTAGCAGGGTTAACCTTGACAAGTCAGCAGGGTGCTTTTCCAGATGTGAGGAATAAATTCAGCTCTGAAAAGAGATGAATGCTGCAAATGGCTTTATTTTCAAAGCTAAATTACATGAAAGAGAGGCAAAATCAGTATTTTTTTTATGCATATAACAACACATTTTTATATGTTTACTGTCCCTTTAATATGTGTGTTTAGGGCAGTAAATGAAACAATATGTTGGGTGACAAAACACCTTTAAAAGTGTCTTCTGGTGTCAGTGTGCGGAAATATTATGACAACTTCAAACCAGTTTTGTTGAAATTTGTGCACAGTAGACAGATTTGGTTTTGTGAGCTCAGTGTAAATTATTTGGGATTTGAACAAATGCAACGCTTATCCCTGTTAAATTCAAACTGGGTAGATAACGTAGCTCAGTCACAACTCATATTGCAAGTTCTACTCTTTAAAGGGACAGTTTACTCAAATATTTTCTCCCCTTTAATTTGTTCCCAATGATCCACTTTACCTGCTGGAGTGTATTAAATTGTTTACAAGTAGCTCCTTTACCCTTATATTGGCATTTGAAATGGTTAATTTAGCATGTGGTATCCCCACCTATTCTGAAAGTTTGTGGCCGCGCGCACCAGCTATAGATAAGCTTTGTAAACACAGCCAGCAGAAGAAATTACACTCCCAGTGTGATAAAGCAGAGATAAGGTAATAAAATGGTGATTTTCCATTGTTCTCTCAAAGTACTGGTGATTGTTTTAAGGACAGATATAAGATAAAGAAGCAGGTATATGTGCACAATGTGATACAGTAATGAGATCTGATTATACCTACAGATATAAGATACAGACACATGTATATGTACACAGTATGATACAGTAATGAGATCTGATTACACCTACAGATATAAGATAAAGACACATGTATATGTACACAATGTGATAAAGTAATGAGATCTGATTATACCTACAGATATAAGATACAGACACATGTATATGTACACAATGTGATACAGTAATGAGATCTGATTATACCTACAGATATAAGATAAAGACACATGTATATGTACACAATGTGATACAGTAATGAGATCTGATTATACCTACAGATATAAGATACAGACACATGTATATGTGCACAATGTGATACAGTAATGAGATCTGATTATACCTACAGATATAAGATAGACACATGTATATGTACACAATGTGATACAGTAATGAGATCTGATTATACCTACAGATATAAGATAAAGACACATGTATATGTGCACAATGTGATACAGTAATGAGATCTGATTATACCTACAGATGTAAGATAAAGACACATGTATATGTACACAATGTGATACAGTAATGAGGTCTGATTATACCTACAGATATAAGATAAAGACACATGTATATGTACACAATGTGATACAGTAATGAGATCTGATTATACCTACAGATATAAGATAAAGACACATGTATATGTACACAGTGTGATAAAGTAATGAGATCTGATTATACCTACAGATATAAGATACAGACACATGTATGTGTGCACAATGTGATAAAGTAATGAGATCTGATTATACCTACAGATATAAGATACAGACACATGTATATGTGCACAATGTGATACAGTAATGAGATCTGATTATACCTACAGATATAAGATACAGACACGTGTATATGTACACAGTATGATACAGTAATGAGATCTGATTATACCTACAGATATAAGATAAAGACACATGTATATGTACACAGTAATGAGATCTGATTATACCTACAGATATAAGATACAGACACATGTATATGTACACATTGTGATACAGTAATGAGATCTGATTATACCTACAGATATAAGATAAAGACACATGTATATGTACACAATGTGATACAGTAATGAGATCTGATTATACCTACAGATATAAGATAAAGAAGCAGGTATATGTGCACAATGTGATACAGTAATGAGATCTTATTATACCTACAGATATAAGATACAGACACATGTATATGTACACAATGTGATACAGTAATGAGATCTGATTATACCTACAGATATAAGATACAGACACATGTATATGTACACAGTATGATACAGTAATGAGATCTGATTATACCTACAGATATAAGATACAGACACATGTATATGTACACAGTATGATACAGTAATGAGATCTGATTATACCTACAGATATAAGATACAGACACATGTATATGTACACAATGTGATAAAGTAATGAGATCTGATTATACCTACAGATATAAGATACAGACACATGTATATGTACACAATGTGATAAAGTAATGAGATCTGATTATACCTACAGATATAAGATAAAGACACATGTATATGTACACAGTGTGATACAGTAATGAGATCTGATTATACCTACAGATATAAGATAAAGAAGCAGGTATATGTACACAATGTGATACAGTAATGAGATCTGATTATACCTACAGATATAAGATAAAGAAGCAGGTATATGTACACAATGTGATACAGTAATGAGATCTGATTATACCTACAGATATAAGATAAAGAAGCAGGTATATGTACACAATGTGATACAGTAATGAGATCTGATTATACCTACAGATATAAGATACAGACACGTGTATATGTACACAGTATGATACAGTAATGAGATCTGATTATACCTACAGATATAAGATACAGACACATGTATATGTACACAATGTGATACAGTAATGAGATCTGATTATACCTACAGATATAAGATACAGACACATGTATATGTACACAGTATGATACAGTAATGAGATCTGATTATACCTACAGATATAAGATACAGACACATGTATATGTACACAGTATGATACAGTAATGAGATCTGATTATACCTACAGATATAAGATACAGACACATGTATATGTACACAATGTGATAAAGTAATGAGATCTGATTATACCTACAGATATAAGATACAGACACATGTATATGTACACAATGTGATAAAGTAATGAGATCTGATTATACCTACAGATATAAGATAAAGACACATGTATATGTACACAGTGTGATACAGTAATGAGATCTGATTATACCTACAGATATAAGATAAAGAAGCAGGTATATGTACACAATGTGATACAGTAATGAGATCTGATTATACCTACAGATATAAGATAAAGAAGCAGGTATATGTACACAATGTGATACAGTAATGAGATCTGATTATACCTACAGATATAAGATACAGACACATGTATATGTACACAGTGTGATACAGTAATGAGATCTGATTATACCTACAGATATAAGATAAAGACACATGTATATGTGCACAATGTGATACAGTAATGAGATCTGATTATACCTACAGATATAAGATACAGACACATGTATATGTACACAGTATGATACAGTAATGAGATCTGATTATACCTACAAATATAAGATAAAGACACATGTATATGTACACAGTGTGATACAGTAATGAGATCTGATTATACCTACAGATATAAGATACAGACACATGTATATGTACACAATGTGATAAAGTAATGAGATCTGATTATATCTACAGATATAAGATACAGACACATGTATATGTACACAGTATGATACAGTAATGAGATCTGATTATACCTACAGATATAAGATAAAGAAGCAGGTATATGTGCACAATGTGATACAGTAATGAGATCTGATTATACCTACAGATATAAGATACAGACACATGTATATGTGCACAATGTGATACAGTAATGAGATCTGTGGCTTCAAAACACAAAATCAGAGCTTTAATATACACAAATAAACCTTAAAAAAGCTAATTTTCATACATTTTTTACTCTGCAGTTGGTAAAAAAAGCCATTGTAAACACATTAAGGGAAAAACTATTTTACAGTATACTGTCCCTTTAAAGAAGAATTACATTGGACAACTGAGATTTGTTTTATTCTTTATTGACAAATTAAACTGACTTGCCAAACAGCATAAACCTATGGTGCCAAACCCTTTTACATTAGGGATCTCATAAGACTTTTAATGTTGACTGATATGACTAGGATATGTGAGCCAAATGTAGTGTTTTAGTTATACAGTGGACTTGTTTATAAATATCTGGCTCATTAATTGGGTAAACAATGTATGTTGAAGAATATAAATTTAATGCACTGAGCAGCAGGACTCTGTCACAACTACTCAAATCTGACTTTACATAAAATGAATGAGAGTGGCTGTGTTCCAATTAAACTTTATTTAAAAATGTTGAAATTATAATTTTTATATTGTTTTAGTGTATCATGAAATATTTATTTTTCTAATTTGGCTCCCTGGGCTGTTGGCTGATGCCTGTACTAGATGATAAGAATAATTTTATTAAAACCTGGAACTATTGGATCATTAAAGGGATATTATAGAATTAAACTATGCATGTAACATTGGTTGCAATTTCTGCTGACATATAATGCCACGCTTTCCAATATTTTTTATAGGCGTTCTGCAATGCAGAGGTTAAAAAGCTTGTAAAAAGTGGGCCACCAGCATTTTGTGAGTGGAGCGACATCTTTAGGGGTGGAGTCACTGGTGGGTGTGGCTGAGTGGATAATGGGTGCGGTTGAGTCAGTTCCCTAAAACTGTGATGCTGTGAGGTGTGATAATCCCACACTATGTGGGTTGGTTGGGAGTTATGTAGTTCTCAATATGCATGCACACTCCTGAGCCTATCTCAGTATGCTGTTATAGGGAGGAGCTAAGTTTCAACAATGGAATCCAAGAGATAGAGGTCAACTTGATAAAATAAATTGTATGCTTTATCTGAAACATTATTTTTGGGTTCTATTCCCTTTCTGAATTGTAGTTCTCAATATGTATGCACACTCCTGAGCCTACCTCAGTATGCTGTTATAGGAAGGAGCTAAGTTTCAACAATGAAGACCAAGAGATAGAGGTCAACTTGATAAAATAAATTGTATGCTTTATCTGCAACATTATTTTTGGGTTATATTCCCTTTCTGAATTGTAAGAAATTCTTTCCCACATCACTGGTTGCAGATAAGAACCCCCCCCCCCCCACACACACACACACTATTTTTAGAGGTAAATTACAGGAATAGCAAGCAAAATAAATAGTGAAAGTATATTACAGGTTTTTACTATGTGTAATTAAATGTCTTAACAGAATTAACAATTTAGTGTTGTTCCTTTAACATGTTATGATACATTTAGTAACCTGAGACTTAGTAAAAGCTTTAATAGAAATGTTACTGGCGTGTAGAGCAGTGAGTAGTTTACATTTAAAGGGACAGTAAACAAATTGCAATTACATTTTTCATTAGTTTTCAAATACATCAGTCATAACTTTATTAGAACACCTTGTTTGCTGCAATTGTTTTTCCATTGTCAGGCTCCACCCACTATTTTTTTAATTTGGTAATCCAGTATAGGCACTGCACTATAAGGGTAATTCACTTATTCCTCTTTATTTATTTTTTTCTATTTAGAGGAGCCAATCACAAAGAGTAGACAGGGCTTTTCACTGTCAATCTGTTAGCAAACCCCAATTGTTTGGCTTCAAACAAACTGCAAGCCAGAGACATATATGTGCTATGGCTAGGCATGTGAAGTTGCCATGTGCTCTTTCAGTTTTTAGGACAGGAAAATCCACAATCTCCATATTTAAATGACAGAAAAAGGGTCAAAATAAATAATAAAAATATATCGCAAAGTTGATTTACAGTGTATAATTAAGTATTATATTAAAATATTATATCACAATTTCAAGGTGTTTGGTGTCCCTTTAATATTTGTATCTTTAAACACTGATTGCTTATTGCGCTGCTACCTTAGCAAACAGTCACACAACTGACCCCTTTATATGACACTTTGTGATATCTGCATACAGGGGCGCTGAACTGAGCTATAATGGCTTTAGGTTGTATATTGTGTGGTTTTACAGCAATATAAATTAATCATTGTTAGGTTTGGGTAGCCTACTTGCTTTTATAGGAATGCACAGTATGTTGACCACACGTCATTATTTATGAAGCAACAACTACAGTATATAAATAATATTGTTCTGCAGAATTGCTACAGTTTCACGGCTTACAGACTAAATATGATACTTTGTATAAAGTTACAGTTGATAGATGAGCAAAACTGCTGGAGCAACAATGTAGGCAAACCTCTTCAAGTGATCATATTTGTCACACAGCACAGTACAGCTCTGCACCCTTGTTCTTCCCAGCCAATCAAAGCATAGACAGTGGTATTGCTTTTCGATGAATGGTGTAGAAGCCAAGTCTCCCAATTCTACTGAGAATGCGTCAACTCGCATACTTCAGAGCCATGCTTAGGTTGGGTTAAGTTGAATTTAAATGGAAAGCATTAAACAGATGTGCAATCCAAACAATTTTGAACAACTTTCCAATTTACTTCTATTATATAATTTGCTTTGTTCTCTTGATATCCTTTGTTGGAAAGGATACCTAGGTATGCTCAGGAGCTGGGAAATAGCTGCTGATTGGTGACTGCACATATATGCCTCTTATCATTGGTTTATAAATGTGTTGTGCTAGCTCCCAGTAGTGCATTGCTGTATGTTCAATAAAGGATACCAAGAGAATTAAGCAAAATTGCTAATAGAAGTAAAATGAAAAGTTGTTTAAAATTGTATGTCATGTCCTTTTAAACTTTCATGATTAAGAAAGAACATACAATCTACCTGTAGTTTCAAATCTGCTTCATTCTTTTGCTATCATTTGTTGAAAAGCATCTCTGGGTAGGCTCAGAGGCAGCAATGCACTACTGTGAGATTAGCTGCTGATTAGTGGTAACGCACATATGCCTCTTGCCATTGGCTCACCTGCTGTATTTAGCTTGGTCTCAGAAGAGCATTGCTGCTCTAGAGCTGACTTTAACTTTGTGTTTAACCCATTAAACACATATATGTAATAGTGTAACAATAAATGCTATAACACATGAGAGCATTTCTTTCTTGTGCTTTTATGCCCATTTATAGACTAACCAGATGTGAACTAGTTGCTTGCTATGCCTGGAATCTCATTGTAGCAAGTGAAAGCTTATAACCTAATGCACACAATCTTCTTTGTATGATACAAATGTAACAGGACTTTCTGTGGGTGCTGTTTGCACATTACAAGCAGTACAGCATATGGCACCTCTGCCAGACTAGTACTTACATGCTATCTGCTGTACAAATATCTCAGTGACAGCTGCAGACCAGTAAGGAGCCTGCGCTCACTTTATTTACAGCATTGAGTGGCAGCAACAGAAATCGTTAGCAGCTCTACAGTTACAACAGTGTCTCTATCAATAAATATAGTTCTCTCTGATTGGCTGTTACTGTCTGTTTTCATGTTGATCTCAAATTCTTTTTAAATTTGAGCAGAAACTAACAAATTTGAGCAAGCAGGACATGAATGCGAAATGGAGTTGCTGAATTATTTTTTTGACTTATTAGAAGTTTGTTTTGACATTGAAAGCATTTGATTGGTGTCTTAAAAGGACAACATATGCTAAACATTTCCATGGAGCATAGGAACGAGCAGCAGTTAAACAGGTTAAATAGTTGTGAGTGACATCATTTACAAGGACACAACACCTCTTGCTTTTGTGTGAAATTGTTCTTTGCACCACGCTTCCGAGAAAGGCCAGAAAGCAAAATCTGTAACCTAGGTTTTCAATATGCTGCAAATGACCTAAACCAACTATTTCATTTGCAGCATTTGCAGATTACAGGTTTGCTTTATGGCCTTTCCTAGGGAGTGTAGGACAAGTGCAATATTTACACTGATGCAAGAGATTTTTAATGTCCCTTTAAAGGGACATTAAGCAAAAACATATTTTGCATATGATAGAATGTTTAAAGGGATGGTAGAGTCAAAATTTAAACTTTAATAATTCAGATAGAGCATATGTACTTCTGTTTTCTAATAAGCTTAATTCTTTTGGTATCATTTGTTGAATAACTTACCTAGGTAGGCTGTAAAGCAGCAATGCACTACTAGGAGCCAACTGCTGATTGGTGGTTGCACATGTGCCTCTTACCAGTTGCTCATTTGATGTGTTTGCTAGCTCCCAGTAGCTCATTATTGCTCTTTCAAATGGGCTAAACACATGCAGTCGTGTGCGTGAGCTACAGGAAACAGCTGCTGAGCCAATTGGCAGTGGCAGTCACATGACCTCACCATCTATGTTCACCTTGGGAACTGCAGTGCAAAACGTTACCTATGTCTTTAAGCCCTACAATGGCATTAACCTTGCAGAGTTACCAAGTGAATAGTTAGAAAGTCAAATGCAAATTAGAGCAGGTCATTGATCTACAGTGCTCCTTTAGTTCATTACCATGAGAGCATACCGAGGTAGACTGAGGAGTGTTCATGTGTCCTGAGCAATATATGGTAGTTGTGCTTGCACTAATGATTATAACAAAGTATGGTGCAATACACATGAACGCTCTTGTGAATACCTCAATATGCTGTCATGGAAAAGGAGACAAACCGAGAGAGAGGAATTTGATACTAGGTGTAAATTTGAATTTTTGACTTATGTGTCCCCTTAAACTGTGTGTTTAATCAGCGCACTTAACCATTTTAACGTTTACTTTGGAATTTTTCCAGATAAGAATTTTTTAAAAGTATTAAATGTGATTAAATGTGTGACCTCCCCGAGGCAGCAAGAAATGATGCGAGTTTGTGCAGTCCGCTCTGGGCGTTATTACATTTTTTACCAGTTTGGGTGCAGAAGTTAATTATGCTGATGTGTTAAGAAATCCATGATCCTAGACAGTTGCTTTATGATAGTGTTAATATATGGACTTATCTTCTTTTATATGCAGCTAAGGTTACTTTACATTTTACCCATTTACAGTTTATTTTGGGGAAAAAATATTACATTTATATGTCTGGGTCAAATTTCTCAAAGGATGAACAGAGGCAAAAATTCAAGAAAGAAAATTCATGAGCCATTTGTCTCCTACTTGTTCACCTCTTTCCCCAAAATCTATATTTATGACATCTCCCTCTTAAAGAAAAGCTACAATATTCACCAATTGATCCCCAAAATCACTTGTCTAGAGCAGGACTGGATGAATTTGTGGATTTGGGATCAGTAGCTCAACAGTGGGCCATGGTGCAAATTATTTTTGGGGTCCCACCAAGCACTTGGGCCCTGGTGCCTCTGTAACCTGCTGCACCAATGGTAGTTCCGCCCCTGTTTGGGATGTAGACATTAAAGGGACACTGAACCCAATTTTTTTCTTTCATGATTCAGATAGAGCATGCAATTTTAAGCAACTTTCTAATTTACTCCTACTATCACATTTTCTTCATTCTCTTGTTATCTTTATTTGAAAAGCAAGAATGTAAGTTTAGATGCCGGGCCATTTTTAGTGAACAACCTGGGTTGTTCTTGCTGATTGGTGGATAAATCACCCACCAATAAACAAGTGCTATCCAGCACCCTAAACCAAAAAAAATTGTGGCTCCTTAGTTTAGATGCCTTCTTTTTCAAATAAAGATAGCAAGAGAACGAAGAAAAAATTGATAATAGGAGGAAATTAGAAAGTTGTCTAAAATTGCTGCTCTATCTGAATCACAAAAGAAAAAAAAATTGGGTTCAGCACTTGCTAAGCTAAAGTACTTTCCATACCAGTTGCCTACAGCGTTTCATTCAGGGATTCTGGGTGCTTTGTGCACAAGTATTACACTCTGCAAGCTTATTGGATATGATGCATTACATCCCCTTTCAAAGAATGGCCACCTATTAAAGATGTGTTTTTTTAACCAATTAATAACACATAGGACCAAGTAATTACAGAGACAAGTAAGCTCTATTTGAAATAATGGGGATATCCATATATTTATATGTAGTGTTTTTTGTTTTTTTTTTTAACTTAAAAAGCCTCTGAGTATTTTTGAATAACAAAGATTCGTTCATAAACAGATTGAACGTTTTTGGGTAGTCACAACAATAGCTGGAATAGGTTCATAATTCTACCCCCCCCCCCTTTTTCACCCCTTCATGCTATGATCCCTGTCTCTGGAGTAACTCATCCTGTGTTGATTTAATATAAAGCATTCTTTTGTCGAGGATGGGAATATTGCTTTTGTGGCCCCTGGGGGAATGAAATGATTCATTACTAAAATATCTTTCTCTTATAATGAGGAGTTTTTTTGGCTGCAGCAGAGACACATGAAAGTAGCTTATATTTAATAGGTATCATATTTTCCAATGTAAATTGCTTGTGCTGTCAGCATGTTAAAAATCCAGTGCTAGGTTAGAAATAGATACATTTATATACAGAGAAGCATTTTGGTATTTAACCCTCTTGACTGTCAGAAAGGTTAGCTGTTGATGTTTTTCAATGTGAAACCCCACCCACCTTTTTCATGCAAATTAGGAACATATATGTAGTGAAGTTAGGCTTGTGAAGCTGCCTTGTGCCCTTTCAGTGTTCAGGACTGGAAAATCCAAAAATCCTATATTACATGAAATGGGGACAAAATAAATAATGAACATATATTGTAAAGTTGTTTTACTGTCCGTAGCTAAGCATTTTTTTATTTTTATTATTTAAAGAAAGAAAGTTATAGATGTTTAAATTTATTTGAAAAACAGGAAATTAATTGTGTGCATTAAACATCCAATTGGCTGATTAGGACAGCGCCCACAGCTAGTTTGTTGGACAGAGACATGAACCATAAGCATACAAAAACACTTTAGAACATTCCATATTACCTTCTAAATGCCCCATTAATAATAATAACTAGTATTTATATAGCGCCTTTCTCCCAGTGGGACTCAAAGCGCTTTTTCAGCGCTCGCTCTCGGAATTCACCAAATCGGCAGCTGAATAGTAATAGTTGTTAAAGAAACACTAAAGTTAAAAGTAAGCTTTTGTGATTCAGATAGAGCACATAACTTTAACCCTTTGAGTGCTAAGCACTTTCCCACCTGGGTGCTAAGGTTTTTTAAAGGTTTTTAATTTTATTTTATATTTGTAAAAATATATATTTTTTTACTTTTTTTTTTAATTCAGATCCCCAAGACTTACACTGTTGGAAAGGTTATGTGATTACCTTTCCAACAGTGGGTCTTGGGGGTCTGTAGCTGTTTAGATGCCTGAGATACAGACTTCTAGGCAGCATGCCCCCTGCTCCTATATTTAACATTGTTAATGTTAAATAAAGTTGCGTGTGACGTCACCGCACGTAACGTGAAGCCACGGCGATGCCTGTCACTATGCAGGCCCGATCGCCGGGGTAGGAGCCGGTGGGAGCCCCCAGATCTCCCTCAAAGTGGGAGAGTGCTAGTGACGGCTCTGAGCCGTCATTAGCACCTGACTGAGATAATTTGTGATGGCTCAGAGCCGTCATTAGCACTCAAGGGGTTAAACAACTTTCCAATTCACTTCCATTATTTAAATATGCACTTTTTTTTTAAATGCACAGTTTCTGAGGCACGAGCTGCTACTGAGCATGTGCAAGATTCACAGAATATACCTATAAGCTTTTTGTGATTGGCTGATGGCTGTCATGTGAAACAGTGGGAAGGAAAATAAAACTAGATTTGTAATTTGGCAGACTACTCATGTGAAATTCAAACTAACCACTTTTGCACTGTCTTTTTATTATGCATGAATTGATTGTGCAGCTCTAATGTGTTTTGTTCTCCTTTAAATACTAGAAATGCATATTTACTGTTTCATTTAGTGGGTCATTTTATTCATACACTTAGTGCATCTCCATAAGACACAGCAAGAATGTGCATCCTTCTGCGTCACTTGTCAGTGAAACAAATAGTTTGCAGACCTGAAGCAATACACAGTCTATTATAGTTGTCGTTCCCCATTTAATAAAATCCTCCCCTAGGGCAAGGAGGCTACATGACCAAGTGCAATTAACATCGTCTTAAGGGAAACTGAGAGTGCTCATTGTGAGAACAGCTGTGTACACAACCCTCAGTACAAGCCAAATATTCCTTCTCCTAGGGCAGGTTTGTCTGTTTGCTTCATCTTGGCCTGTAGTATGTTCTTTATTATGTTAGGGGGGAGGGTGTGAATGGTAATTGTGAGAGGACCATGACCCCTTCTGATTGAATTCATTAGAAATCCTTTTATATGAAGAGGACAACAGATCAGGGCAATTAGGAAAGTCTGTACAGTTTGTCATGCAATTAGGATGATGTGCAGATCAGGCCATTCGATAAAAAACAGGTTGATTTGACAAAATTCCTCTGCTCTGCCTTGTAAAGCATAATATATAGAACTGTTATGGAGCATACTCTTTGAATAGCTGATTGAATATATTTACCTTATCTGACAGATTTAGTGTTTAGAATTTAGTAAGATCAGGGTTGCATGATTCCGTAAAACCTCTCTGAGTGGAAATCACAATTTTCCCCATTAAAGGTACAGTACACTGTAAAATTGTTTTTATATGAATGTATTTTCAATTACTTGTTATACCAGCTGTAGAGAATAAAATGTATGAGAAGATGCATTTTCGGGTTTATTTGTGTATCTGAAGTAGCTGGTTTTGTGCTTTGAAACCACAGCCTATTACAATGAGTTGAGCTTCAGATAATATCAGATCTCGTTATGTTATCACTTTGTATACACACATTTGCTTCCTTATCTTATATTTGTCTGTAAACCAAAGCTCAATACATAGAGAGAACAATGGAAAAGTATCATGTTTTTACTTAACTATCCTGCACCCCACTGGGAGTGTCATTTCTTCTGCTGGCTGTGTTTACTTAGGCTATTCAATAGCTGAGACTCCAGTATCAAAACTTTCAGTAAAGGTTGGGTTACCACAAGCAAAATCAGCTATTTCAAAGGCCAAAATAGGGGTAAAGGAGCTACTTGTAAACAATTTAATACACTCCAGCAGGTGTGTATCATTGGGAACAATTTAAATGAGAGAATATTTTGGATGAACTGTCCCTTTAAAGTGATGGTAAACACAGGCTATTTGGAAGTGAATATTGAAATTATTGTGGTGGGGGGAAGTTTATTGGTAACTTTACTTGATATCGAGATTCTTCCTGAATGAGTTATAAAAGGTCCATAGTTTCAGACTCCCCCCACCACTGCCGTCCCACTTAGTAGAATGCTTTTTTTCAAATGGTGAAGTATTAACTGCTCATCCAATGTTTCTGTGAGCCACAAAGCTATCTGATTAACCTCTTCACTGCTGGGGATTTCAGAGGTGGGCACAGGTGCAATTAGCGGCCTTCCAATTGCCAAAAATCAACGACAAATCTGTGCATGTCTGCCATTTCTGAGCAAAGGGGATCCTAGAGAAACATTTTCAACCATTTGTCTTATGACTATAGAAGTTGTGTGTAAATAATTTCAGTGAGAATCCCAAAGTTTGCAAAAAGTTTTTATTTTTTTATATGATCGGATTTGGTGGCCATATAGTGTCATCAAATATACCAAATGTGGCTAGATCAATGTTGTCTACTTTAAAAATATATATTGTTTTTATAGCTAAATAAAAAAACAACAAAGGCTCTATTTCTTTTTAAACTAAGTGATAGCAAAAATGTTCAAAATGATCTGCTAGTTTGGGCAAATTTTTCTCTGAAGTTCCTGGTGGGGAAGGGGTTAAAATTTGATTTAGCAATTGTCCCTGAGTGTGCATGTAATGTTTAATGACCAAGGAACTGCCTGTCTCCCAAGTTGAGCCAATTTATGGTTTTCATGTCAAGCTTTATGGACATGGGGGGGGGGGGGGGTTGTGGCTCATGGTTAGTGCTGTAGGAACAGTAACGCTATATATAATCTCACCAAGGCTCCTTAAACCCCCTTTGGAGGGGATCCAAAACTGCATTCCTAGAGGCCTGATGTTACAAAGATCTGAAATCTGACAGAGGAAGATCAAGTTGGACCGTCCTCTTTGGATGGATTTCAATTTTTTGGTGGGAAGGCCCCCAGATGTCTCCCACAAACATTATTTTGGAAGAATGCCCAACCACTAGATGCTCCATTGACAGAGCTGTAACAGAGAGGATTCTGGGATGCAGAGCACACACTGTTCCTCTGCAGATCACATTTCCAGATGTCACTTAGCTGGAGCACATATGAAAGTCAAATCTGTCTTATGTCATTATTAAGTAGAGAAAAAAAAATGAATCTAAATTACAACTTAGACCCCTAGATCTAAGACATTTCCTTAAAGGGAGTCTTTCATTAAAAAAAAAAACTTACCCTCACCCTTTGGAAACTAGGAATTATTGTAATGTTTTAGATGAATCTAAACATTTATTTTCAGAATTTACAGAAGACTGTCTTCTCTTCCAATCTTGTAAATGTTGTATTATATCCTCTGAGTTTAAACACTGAACTGCAACCATATATTATATTGTTGCAAAGGTTTGTTCATATTTCTATTTCCAAAGCATTGCAAAATCATTCCTCCATGGTTTACACTTATATTAGTAATCACAAGATAATTAGTTACCATACCATGATATGAAGTGCATAATATTTAATTTAGTATTTTGACATATTCTTAATTTAAAAAATAAATAAATAAAAATAGATCAAATTATACTTTGTGATAGTGAATTAATAGAATTACTTTTTTTATTAAGAAAAACTTGATAATTGTTACATTTAAAGTAAGTCATATACAAACTCATTCTTGTTTCAGTTTTCCCACAAACCTAAACAAGTTGGAATAAAAGAGAACGATATACACAAGTATTAGAATTTTATTTTAGTAAATGATAAAAAATAATTTAAATATTTTTCTTTTAATATTAATATAATATTTACTGAAGGTATTTTAAATAATAAATACATAATAAAAACATTTAGACCAATAATAACATTGTTCTAAAACATAAAACAGCTAAATTGCTATAAAACTATAGTATCTGAAATGTATTTATAAAAAAGATACACATAATTGTATGAAGTCACAATAGTGTCTTTAAACTTGAAATACTTTGTAGACTTTTTTTGTAAACTGCAAATGATTTTGAACAATTTTATAATCATTCATATTTTGTATGAAGCAGTAATTACATGGTTATGTAACTATTCATATTTTTCTTTTTTTAGCATATCTACTTAGAAGGAACATTCTAAGCAGACATTTTCTATAATTTCTATGAAAAATTAGCAGTTAAACATATTTTCATTCATGGTGGATGTTAAGTAAAAGCTGTTTAAATTTAGATTGAAACTAGCATAAAATGCAGTATTCATTCTAATTGGCTGACAGAGCCAACTCCTACATTTGTGTTGGCTAACAGGAACAAGCCTATACAAGGTAAAACAAAAATACATACATTCCTTATAGCAATGTTATGTTATAAAAAAACTGTAATGCATGTTTTTTTTTTTTTTTTAATGGATCAAGAAAATTCATTTGTGTTGTGTCACTATAGCAAATTCTTGCTAAAGTGACAGTTTTTGGAAATGAGTGAGCTCTTATGACGTAATGTCATCTCTCAATACAAAGCACATCTGCTCTCCTATAAACAGTAGTGCTCATTGTATGCTTTTGGGCAGACTGGCACACATGCAACACTTCACTTATGTGTCTTTTCCCCACATTCAAACTGCATTCTGCAGTCCTTAAAGGTCAAATGATTGCATGATCTGTAACTGTTCTATTTTATGCAAAGTCTTTCTATTCATTGTATTTCTGTGCATGCTCTCAGCTCTCATCTGTAGAAGAAGCTGAAAAATCTGTTGTTATTTTTAAGGCTTGTAAACAGAAGCCACAGCTGTTGTGCTAGTGATCTCATTGTTATATCTTTTACATCTCAGCTTCTGTTTGGGAAGTTTAATCACTTAACTAGAAGAATTCTCACTTTAGGGATCTTGTTTTAGAATTCCCATTTTGGAAACTGGATATCTCCATAATTCCATTTGTCTGCAGTAATTATGTACAGCGTTTGTAAATATAGAAATTATTGTGTGTACTTAGCATTAATAAAAGCCAACCTATCCTTATAAACCTGTCTGTCAGTGCTAAAAAAGCCTCTGCTAAATAAATAATAAGAAAAATCCTCAATCAACTATTTCTTCTGGAGCTAATAATACAGTGATAGAGCTATAAAGGTAACAGTGAAATTCTGTTTATATAAAAAAAGAGAAAGCAAGTTCAAGATAATTTAGCTCAGTCTGAGAGGTTTTTCTATGACTTCATATTCTGTGGCTATAACTCTTTTTAAATGTAAAAAGGGACATTGTACTCAAACATTTTCTGTCATGCTTCAGAAAGAAAGGCATTGTCAAAAAATATTTTGTTCCCCTAAAAATAAAATGTATTTAGTGTCTATACATTTAAGCTGAACTTAAAAGGAAGTGCATGATTATGTATAACTGTGTTCTGGGAATCTGCTGCTTTTTGGATGACAGGAACACCTCCATAAGAAAAAAATGTTTTAGTGAGTACAGGAACATTTGTTTTGCTTTTTTCCCCCAAAATACAAAACTCTGTAATTAATTTTGAAGTTTTTTTTGTTAGAATGAATGGAGACATTTGTTTGTATCATGTCCCTTTAAAGCAGTTATAATTGATATTGTTACTAACAGGAAATATATTCTTGTTCAGAAGTCATCTTATAGACAGGAGTAGATAGCTACCTACCCTACATACCTTCTGCTATATAGTGACAAAAACTAGACATCAGTTTGCAAAGACTTTTAGATGCAACCATGGCTTTAATATTGCAGTGTTTTAATGCTATTTTGCTTGTTAAGAAAGGTTTACTCATGTTGACTTCATAATGTTATATGCAAAAGAATATCAAACTGCTCTAATAGCTTTTTTTTGTTTGTTTCACACACACATCATACATACACACAGACGTACACTCTACACACACACACATACAAACACACACATATTTATACACACATTACGCACACTACACACTCACATTACACACTACACACACTCACATTACACACACTACACACACACACATTACACACACTACACACACATTACATACACACTCACATTACGCACACACTACACACACTCACATTACGCACACACTACACACACTCACATTACGCACACACTACACACACATTACACATGTATACACATTACATACACACGCACACATTACAACATTGCACACACACACTACAAGCACATATTATACACACAACATGGTACACACATACTGCACACACACTACAAACACATTACACACATGCTACAAACTCACATATATACAAACACACACATAACACATTGCACACATACAACAAACACATAATATGCATGCTACACATACCATACATACGAACATCATACCTTACATACACACACACACACTACACACAAATATTACACACACTACACACATTCTAAACACAAACTATGCTTATTACACACACACACATTACACACACACACATACATATTGAACACACACATAAACTACATAAAAATGACACACACACTACACACATTCTAAACAAAAACTATGCTTATTACACACACACACAATACACACTTTACACACACACACATAACACACACACATACACTACACAAATATTACACACACACTACAAACAAATTACACACATGCAACACACACCATACATACACACAACACATCTTACACACACACTACACACCATACATACACACAACACACCTTACACACACACTGCACACAAATTCTAAAAACACAGTACAATTATCTCACACACACACACACACACATTACACACTACACACATTACAAACACAATATTATAGTATTTTTTATTTTTAAGTGTAATAGTGGAGTGTACATAACTGTCTCCTGTTTTTGTTAGTATATTTTTTTCTGGTCGCAATGAGGAGCCTCTCTATGGGTCCCTATTGTCACCATGTAAGCGTGCTGTCACACATATTGTCTATGAGGTTGCCTTACCACAAGATATTATGTTGTCATCTGAATTGGCTGTCAGTGTGACATTTGGCCAAGTGCCACACAGACACGCTTAACCTTTGTATGCTTTTCCTGATTTGTCAGCACAGGAACAGGAATCCTGTTTCCTCGTGCCAGGCTATATCAGCTTTTAGCCCTTTTTACATCCAGCATGAGTAACACACTTACATCATAAAATAAAATAGAGTATTTATATCCCTGATTGTTCATTCAGCGCATAACAAGATAAATTATTTCATAACAAGGATAAGTGATCACGCACATAGTTGTTTAAGATACTAATTTGTTTTAATGTATTTTTGTGTGTCAGAATAAATATGGCAATGTGTTACATTTTTCCAAATCATATAAGTGGATGCCAACATTTTGTTTCATTAAACTTTGAGAAGAAAGAAAATGATGTACTTAAAGGACCAGTCAACACATTAGATTTGCATAATCAACAATTGCAAGATAACAAGACAATGCAATAGCACTTAGTCTGAACTTCAAATGAGTAGTAGATTTTTTTATAACAAATTTCAAAGTTATGTATATTTCCACTCCCCTTGTACCATGTGATAGCAATCAGCCAATCACAAATGCATATACATATAGTCTGTGAATTCTTGCACATGTTCAGTAGGACCTGGTAACACAAAAAATGTAAATATAAAAGACTGTGCACATTTTTTTTAATGGAAGTAAATTGGAAAGTTTTTTTAAATTACATGCTGTATCTTAATCATGAAAATTTAATTTAACCTGAGTGTCCCTTTAAAGGGACAGTAAACCCAAAAAATTTCTTTCTTTGTTTAGATAGAGAATACAATTTTTAAAAAGTTTCTAATTTACTTCTATTATCACATTTGTTTTGTTCTTCTTTGTTCTTCTTTGTTGAAGGGATACCTAGGCAGGTAGCGTGCACTAGATGTCAGGAAATAGTGCTGCCATCTAGTGCTCCTGCTAACGTATAACATTGTTTCAAAACTGCTGCCATATAGTGTTGTGGACACATGCACACTCATGAGCTTACGTCCCAGTTTTTCAACAAAGGATAACAAGAAAACAAAGTAAATTTGATAATAGAAGTAAATTGGAAAGGTGTTTAAAATTATATGCTCTATCTGAATCATGAAAGTTTAATGTTGACTAGAATATCCCTTTAATTACATGCAGAAGCCTTTGCATAATGTCCTGCCTATAGGATTTTTATTTAGCCACCCATTCTGTAACTTGTATCTTTCATTAATGCTTGGTAATGCATAATGGTCAAAAAATTGAGTTTAGTGTCCCTTTAAACCCTTTACAAGTTGGGAGATTTTTTTATAGAAGCGTTGATGACATCATCAGTGACTTTACACATGGCATCATTTACATCATCATCAATATAGCTAAAATTGTTTAAAGGGACATGAAATCTAAAAATTGTATTTCATGATATGCATATGTGATTGGTTGATGGCTGTCACATGATACAGGTGGAATAAAAATAGATATAACTTTGAAATTTGTTTAAAAAAATCTACTACTCATTTGTAGTTCAGACTAAGCGCTTTTTCTTGTTATCTTGCGTTTGTTGTTTATACAAATCTACTGTATGTACCGGTCCTTTACTGAGACTCAACCTATTTGTTAACTAATGTAATTCAAGAGCAGAAGTCATTGATGAGAAATTGGCGACTGTCACATTTTTTAAAGAGATTTTCAAGCACTGATCTAAGAGCGTGTGGCATGCAGAAAGTTTCAAATGACTCATTCCTTCACCCCTTGACAAGGACTTCTGTAGAGCCACAATGCAGACCTCATTTGTCTGGTTATGGTGGGATTAGCTGTAAACTGAGTACATGCTGATCATAATTCCCAAACGTATGTTTCCTTGTCTGATTGACAAAAGCGTAGCGCTAATCTCTGGGCCCCCTCATTCTCTATTTAGCCTTTTCATTGAGCCCCATTTGATCTTTATCTGTGTTATTATGAAAATGTCTGTTTTTGTGATTTTGCAACCTTATTTCATTACCTAAAGCTAACTCTGATTTATTTATTTTTATTTTTTTCAGCTGAAGCAGCAGATCTTTTGAAGGTTTTAGATTTTCAGAATTCACCTGACGGCGTTACAAAAACGACGGGCTTCTGTGCCCACAGAAAATCTTCTAAGGGACCAGATGTGGCATACAGGGTGTCAAAAGACGCTCAACTCAGTGCGCCAACAAAGCAATTATTTCATGGTACGTTTTTTTTGTTTGTTTGTTAGTTGTAGAGTTAAATAATAGATATGTCTTGGGAAATTGTTCAATATTCATCTAGGTTATGAAAATAATTAACACCAAAGAAAATGTGGTTATGTAATTAAATCTGAACATTTTTTATTCTCAGTACAAACAAACTGTGAGTTAAATATTGCACCAAACATTACTTCACATTAATATTACTACCACACATTATAGACAGTTTACATATATTTCAAGGATGCTTCAGCTGGGTTTAATAGAGAAAATCAGTAGGTGTGGTCTTTGACCAGATCAGACCCCATGGCCTTGAAACTTCTGACAGCCATATGCTCAATATAGTCATCAGATCAGACTCTGTTGCCTTCACCAATTTACTACTATAAGGCCTATTTATCAAAGGTCTGGCAGACCTGATCCGACAGTGCGGATCAGGTCCACCAGACCTCGCTGAATGCGCAGAGCAATGCGTTCTCCGTCTTCAGCTCTTGTGAACTGCTGGTGCAACGCTGCCCCCTGCAGACTCATGGCGAATCGGCCTCCAGCAGGGGGATCGTACTCCTCAGACCGCTGCTCCATAACATGCGTTTCTGACGAGTCTGAAGACTCACCAGAAACATGGGCCATCAAGCTCCGAATTGATAGATATGCCCCTATATGTCCATAACCATAGGTGGCCCTAGTGTTAGGCCAAATAGGTGACCGCCTAAGGTCTTTCTCATGATGGGGCCTCACACAGGGGCTTAAACTATTTTTTTTTAGTATACTTGCCCTGTCCACAAGTTTTCTCCTGGCTCAGTTAGATATTCAAACCCTCAAAGCCTCTTAGGCACAACCACAACTTCTCTGGCTGCTTCTCATTTTCCTCCACCTTATGCCAGAGAATAATCAGGAGGCACGAGGACACTGGCAGCAATAACATATAAGAGGGATTAGGAGCTGCAATTACCGTAGTCTCATTCCTTCTAGGTTCCCTCCCTGCAGCTCATATTTGCAACCAGAACCTAGATAGCTGCTAGTTACCTTTTTATAGTCACTCTCCTTGCTTCTTCTTGTCTCCTTTTTCTTTTCTCTCGTGTCTGTCCCCCCCCCCTCATGTTTGTCTTTTGCTTGTCTCTCCCTTCTCTCTCTCCCTTCCTCTTTCTTTTCACACTCTCTCTCTCTGTCTCTTCCCCCCTCTCTTCTCTCTTCACTTTTCCATTGTTCCTCCTTTTTGTTTCTCCAGCCTCTTTCTCTTCACTCCTCTCCCCCCTCTCTCTTCCTTTTCACTTCATTCTACATCTCCCCTTTCTCCCTCTCTCCCTCCTCTTTTTCTCTCTTCTCAAGCTTTCTCCGTGCTCTCTCCATTGTCTCCACTCAACTCCTCTCTCCTCTTGTCTTTTTCTACTGTCTCTCCTCTTTGTCTCTCCCACTCTCCCTCTATCTCCCTTCTCTTTCCACTCTTCTTTCTCTCTTTCCCTTCTCTAGCTCCTCTTTGTATTCTGTCTCCACTCTTCAACTTTTCCCTTTCTTACATTTTGTTCACTCTTTCTTCCTTGACACTTGTCTATGTTTTTTCCCTCTGTTTCCCTCTATCTGCCCCTCTACCTCCTCTCTTTTCCCTCTTTTCAATTTGTTTTGAGAAATTTGGTGCAATGGAATGCCAAAACATAAATTAGGGGCAAATTATTATATACAACTAGGTACACAGTGCAAAACATATTAATAGTTACTAAAAATTAAATGTTTTGGGCCTCATATTTAAATTTTGCCTAAGACCTCATGAACCTTGAAATCAGTCCATGCCATGCTTGACCCTTTCAGACCTCAGATCAGCCCCGATCTTTAAAGTGTCCATCTTTTAACATATATATTTTACAAGCACCTGGAAACACTATGCATTGTACCCAAGGTCTAAAGCCATATAAAGGCATGTGCTCATTTGTCACATTAAATATATTTGTATGATAATGCAGAAGGTGATATTTTTGGCCACCTCAAACATAAATTAGAACAAATGACGATCTGTACAGTTTGGATATATATTTCTGGTGCCACTTGGCATGTTAAATCAACTAGACTATAACTTTTTTATTATTTTTGGCGTTACATATTTATATGAGCTATTTACTCATTTCTGCCACACCCATTCTCAGTGGTAACAACAAACTGCAAACATGTCCCTGATATATAAGATAATTTAAAGTCCATAGGCCAGGGGTCATCAATTGTGGACCTCCAGAGGTTTTTGAAATACATTTCCCATGATGCTCAGTTAGCAGTTCAGTTGACTGAGCATCATGGGAAATGTAGTTCCAAACCTCTGGAGGGCCAATGTTGACATCAGTTATTCTAGGTAGTTATATTTATAGAAACCTAAGAAAAGAATTGCAATGCTCTGCTACTTTACTAGTCAAGCAGGTACCATCATAAGAACACAACAAACCCTACCAGTGTTCCTTTAAAAACCATACTTTTTACTTAGCACAAGATAATGTTGGAACTACTTTTAAACAGACATGAAACCCAATTTTTTTTCTTTCAAGATTCCGATAGACCGAACAATTTTAAAAAGCTTTCTAATTAACTTCTATTCTCAAATTTGCTTAAAGGGACACTGAACCCAAATTTTTTTCTTTTGTGATTCAGACAGAGCATGCAATTTTAAGCAACTTTCTAATTTACTCCTATTATCAATTTTTCTTTGTTCTATTGCTATCTTAGTTTGAAAAAGAAGACATCTAAGCTTTTTTTTTATTATTCAGAACTCTGAGCAGCACTTTTTTATTGGTGGATGAATTTATCCACCAATCAGCAAGGACAACCCAGGTTGTTCACAAAAAATGGGCCGGCATCTAAACTTACATTCTTGCATTTCAAATAAAGATACCAAGAGAATGAAGGAAATTAGATAATAGGAGTAAATTAGAAAGTTGCTTAACATTTCATGCTCTATCTGAATCACGAAAGAAAAAAATTGGGTTCAGTGTCCCTTTAATTCTCTTGGTATCCTTTGTTGATAGAACATCAATGCACTACTGGGAGATAGCTGAGCACATAGGGTGAGACAATGACATGGGCATATATGTGCAGCCACCAATCAGCCGTTAACTCCTACTAGTGCATTGCCCCTCCTGAGCCTACATAGGTATGCTTTTCATCAAAAGATACCCAGAGAATAAAGCAAGTAAAATAATAGAAGTAAGTTGGAAAGTTGTTTAAAATGGTTTGCTTTATTTAAATCTTGTAAGTTTAGTTTGATTTTACTGATAAAATGTAGGGTAAAAGAAGGAGCGCACAAGGTATATAGTGAGAGACCCAGCTGACACTAAAATATCCCCTCCAGGATAAATAACATAAGGTAAAAAATAAAAATAAAGTGACAGCGCTGTCACTTTATTTTTATTTTTTAGTTTGACTTTACTGTTTCTTTAAGGATGGAGTCTCACTGACAACAAAATCACATGTGAGCTTCTGTACTCACATTGCACTGTGTGCTTTTAAACATATAAACATAGCTTTTAACGGCAGACAAGAACCATAGGCCCAGCTTGTCTGCACAATATTTCTTAAAAGTATAAACATATCTAGTTTGTAGGATAGCCTTATGCTTATCCCAGGCAGTAATTAGTATGTAGGATAGCCTTATGCTTATCCCAGGCATTAATTAGTATGTAGGATAGCCTTATGCTTATTCCAAGCATTAATTAGTATGTAGGATAGCCTTATGCTTATTCCAGGCATTAATTAGTATGTAGGATAGCCTTATGCTTATTCCAGGCATTAATTATTATGTAGGATAGCCTTATGCTTATCCCAGGCATTAATTAGTATGTAGGATAGCCTTATGCTTATTCCAGGCATTAATTAGTATGTAGGATAGCCTTATTCGTATCCCAGACATTCTTAAAGTACTCCACAGTGTTTGTCATTACCACCTCGTATGGAAGTATTTTCCATGAATCAATCACACCCTTTCTGTAAAAAAAAAAAGCTTTTGCAAATTACTCCTGAATATGCCATAAGCATATGTTAGCTATATGCTGACTGGCTGAAAAAAACACCTCCGCCAACTCTATTGTTAGACACGAACACTACCCACAAACATAAAAAGATAGTTTTCTTCTTAAACAGGAAGAGTCTACGGATGTATTCATTACTTTTGGGGATTCAGAACCTGGCCACCAGGAGGAGGCAAAGGCCTCAAATACCTCCCCCACTTCCCTCATCCCCCAGTCATTCTTTGCCTTTAGTCACAGGAGGTTGGCAGAGAAGTGTCAGAAGTTCGAGTTAAGTCTCTTACGGAGGGTAGTACTCTTTGAAATGGGACTAGAGTTTTAAACTAAAGACGGCTTTGTAGCCTGTGGATGGGTCATCACAAGTTTTGCTCACAGGTGGCTCTGTGCCCTCTTGGAAAGCACTTTTAAGCTGCTGTGACGGTTTTCCTGTCTCTGCTTGTCTATGCTTAACCTGACGGCGCTTGTCTTGTCTAGGTTACAAGGGGGAACTCGCGGGTTCTGGAACACCATAGTTGGTATGGTGCTGTGTCAGGGATTGAGAGTGGCCTTCCGGTCATCTTAGTGACGTTTTCTCCTGACTATGGACTTATCTTCTGGTCCTTGTCCTCCTGGGGAGTTTGTTTCCTTGGACAGTGGTCCTGCAGCAACTTTGGGTAGCTCTAAGTTGATTTGGTCTTTTAGATGTCTCATGGGGCCTCTATTCTCCCTCTCGAAGGTAGATAGAGATTTTGACCAGTTTTTGATTTAAGTCCATTTGGATGGTCCTTCGGATCTCTTGGGTTCCTTTTCTTTCCCTCTCAGGGGTTGATAGAGGTTTTTCAGTTTTTGGAATTGTGGGAGTTGAGTGCCGCAGGGTTGACTCCTCGGAGGCCTTATGCTCAGCAGACTCTGGGTCTGAGTGGTCTCTAGCACAGCTTTGCAGGTTGTGTAACTGATGAGTGGTTACCCGGGCTCTGATATTTCCCTTGTCGTATAGTTTTTTGTAGGGTGTTGAGTAATTTGCATTCAGTGTCCTCTAGCTTGGGTATTGTTTTCCCAAAAGTAATGAATGCAGCTGTGGACTCTTCCTGTTTAAGAAGAAAAAAATAAATTATGCTTACCTGATCATTTTCTTTTCTTCTGACGGGAAGAGTCCACAGCTCCTGCCCGCGCTTTATCTATGGGGCGGCAGTACATTTTTGTTCTTCTGGCACCTTTTTTAAAAATCACCCTGATATTTCTCCTACTGTTCCTTGTTCCCTTGGCAGAATGACTGGGGATGAGGGAAGTGGGGGAGGTATTTAAGCCTTTGGCTGGGGTGTCTTTGCCTCCTCCTAGTGGCCAGGTTCTGAATTCCCAAAAGTAATGAATGCAGCTGTGGACTCTTCCTGTCAGAAGAAAATTAAGCATAATTTATGTTTTTCTTTTAGAACAAGAAATTTGATTCTCTGTTTCTATGTAAAAAAAATAATAATAAATAATAATAATAAGAATATTAAAAAAAATCTGTAATACATTTTATGATTCTATCTTTTAGATGTAACAAAAAATGTTTTTAGTGGTGTATTATTTTAGATTTAAACTCTGTGAAAATGGCGCAACTCGCCCTTAGGAATACATTTGAAATGAAGGAATTCTTTGTCATTCTGCTATGAAATTATTCTAAATTGAAAACAAAATCTGACAAAAAGCAGCAGGGGCCTTTTATTAGAACCAATAAACGAATTCCCTGGCGCTTTTCTCTTAAACCCTGTATGGATAATTTCCCGTCTTTTACTGTTGAAATGAGTTTAGGTAAATATTTTTAATTTCAGCTTTTTATGTGTCAGAAAGCACTTTATTACGCTGCCTAAATTATAAGATGAACAATCCATCTATGTTATTTCTATGGAAATGAGTGAATGGTTCAATCTTATTTTTTTTTATACTAATGCTCTTCTCAAAGTCTCAGATTTCGCACTTGCTGAAATGACTTATCCAACAGGCATTCAAACTGGGTTCTACAATAAAGGCAGTTTGTGATCTATCTGTCTGCAATGGATTTATCACTGCAGGAGATCCATGAAAATATCAAATAGCTGTATGGTTTAACCAGTCCCCAGCTTTGCACAAGCAACATTGATATAGTAATTTACTTTATAACATTTTAACCTCTACATTTCTGCCTGTTTCTAAGCCACTACAGACAGCCTCTTATCACATGCTTTTTTATTTGCTTTTCACAACAAGAGACTGCTAGTTCATGTGAACAATATAGATAACATTGTGTTCACGCCCGAGGAGTTATTTAAGATTTAGCACAATACAGTACTAACTGCATGTCAATAGATAATAAATAACAGAAAATGCTTAGCTACAAGGTAATCACAGGATGAGTTTACCATCACTTATTGAGAAAATAAATGCCAGGTTTATGACAGGAGGCTACAAGTACCAGCGCATTACCACTGAATCACAACCCTAAATTAAGTGACGTTTCCCGGGGACAGCATCCAATGTAAACGATTTTTGCTAATCTGCTGTCCTCAAATACACCATAGGTACAAATCCCTGAGCTTTAACATAAATTAAATGACAGAAAAGGTGGTTAAAAAGCGGTTAACCGCAGCTAGTGAGTTGTCGTGAAATAGTCTGCGCCTGTCAACTGAAGTCCCCGCGGTTTATAGAACGTCTGTAATCATTTAAACCATCTCATCTAGTCTTTAGCATCTATTTTTCATGCTGTACAGAAACATATGATGGATTTAATTCCATCCTTCCTTAAACCCACATGAAGAGGGGAGAAAACTGCTGAGTAAGCAGTGCTTGTGATTAGCGTTTTGTTAGCTCTACCTATATAAGGCTTTAATAAAACAAGACACCAGGAATCCTGACGCGATTCACGACGAGAGTAACAGTTGCTGTTTTGCATTAACCATCAGGATGTGCAAATTGCTCGGTATTGAAAACTTTGAACTAAAATTCAAATTTCATTCATTGGGACATTCGCCAGATTTCATAGCGAAAAAAACCAACAATAAGTGAGTACTTTAGAAAGGCTGGTTAAAGGGACACAGAATTCTAAAGTTTCATAGTTTAGATAGACTATGTGAATGTAGCCACCAATCAGCAAGTGCTGAACAAAAAAAAAGAAAGGGCTGGCTCCTAAGTTTACATTCCATTAAATAAAGACACCAAGAGAATGAAGAAAAATTGATATTAGGAGTAAAGTAGAAAATTGCTGCTCTGAATCATGAAAGAAAAAAAATTGGGTTTCATATCCCTTTAAGCTTAATATTTTCGACCCAAGGCACTTTAAGGTTTGCGGGTAAATTAGCTGCAACAAAGTAGAGATTTAGATGGATCTATCAAAAATGTAAAATACATTTAATTTAAGCTTTTCACAGCTTCCTGTTTACAAGTGATTTGGTGGCAGAACTGTTTCCCAGCAGATAACTGTATTATTTTCTCAGCTACAAGGAAAAGCTGGTTTAGCTTATGTGGTTAATCTTATTTAGAATGTTTCATACACAGAAAAACAAGCACTTATTAACAAATATTTAAAAGGAGAGAGAAAATGTAAATTCACTATTCATGGTTTTAGTGTTTTTTTTCTTAAGATAAAAATATCACATTATCCACTCTACATGGTTTAAAAAGCCACTTCAAGAGTGTCTTCTATTTATATGGCTTGAAATTTCCATCAGTCCATAAATATTAAGAAATGGCATAGATTGTTAAAAAAAAAAGAAGTTTGTGTCATTCTTAAAGGGACATTTTAGTAAAAAAAAATATATTATTTATTTTGTTAGATTGATCTATTTATCTGAATGTCTGTCTGTATCTGTCTGTCTCACTCTATCTATCTGTGTCTGTCTGTTTGTTTGTCTGTCAATCAATCGATTGATTAATCAATGTATCATCTATCAATCTATCACTGTTTCTATTTATGTATATGTATCCATATTTATCTATATGTAACTTTATCATCTATCTTATTATCAATCTATCTATCTCTCTCTCTCTGTCTCTCTCTGTCTGTCTACCTCCGTTTCTGTTTATGCATATGTATCCATATTTATCTATATGTAACATTATCTATCTTATTATCTATCTATATATCTATCTCTCTCTCTCTCTCTGTCTGTCTACTTCTGTTTCTATTTATGCATATGTATCCATATTTATCTATATGTATCATTATCTATCTTATTATCTATCTATACATCTATCTCTCTCTGTCTGTCTGTCTGTCTACCTCTGTTTCTATTTATGCATATGTATCCATATTTATCTATATGTAACATTATCTATCTCATTATTTATCTCTCTCTCTCTCTCTCTCTCTCTCTGTCTACCTCTGTTTTTATTTATGCATATGTATCCATATTTATCTATATGTAACATTATCATCTATCTTATTATCAATCTATCTATCTCTCTCTCTCTGTCTGTCTACCTCCGTTTCTGTTTATACATATGTATCCATATTTATCTATATGTAACATTATCTATCTCATTATTTATCTCTCTCTCTCTCTCTCTCTCTCTCTCTCTGTCTACCTCTGTTTTTATTTATGCATATGTATCCATATTTATCTATATGTAACATTATCATCTATCTTATTATCAATCTATCTATCTCTCTCTCTCTGTCTGTCTACCTCCGTTTCTGTTTATGCATATGTATCCATATTTATCTATATGTAACATTATCTATCTCATTATTTATCTATCTATCTCTATCTCTCTCTCTCTCTCTCTCTCTCTCTCTCTCTCTCTCTCTCTCTACCTCTGTTTTTATTTATGCATATGTATCCATATTTATCTATATGTAACTTAATCTATCATCTTATTATTTATCTCTCTCTCTCTCTTCCTCCCTCTCCCTCTCTCCCCCTCTGTTTTTATTTAGGCCTGTGTATCTATATCCATCTATAACTTGTTGCATTTTTATGATTATTGCATATTGCCCTTCACAGCAGGAATGAACATGACAAGACCTTGGGCAGGGTGGACTGACCTTTTTATCTATCTAACCATTTGAAACAGAGAAGGAATTCTGGAATTCTGACTATTCCTAAGAGCTTATACACTTGTCTGGTGAACCCTGTATAGAATTCCCTAAAAAGTCGCCTTGACATATCCTGTTACTGAGAATAACAAAGAGCTCTTCTAATGACACAGTAACAAGTCGTCTAGTCATTACATCATCTGAGAATTAGCTAGAAATGCCACTTCATTACAGTGCCCACTGGGGATCTGTGTAACCAAGCTTTATTCTTTATTAAAGGGACGATTCAGATGGAGCATGTTGTTTTAAACAATTTTCCAATTTGCTCTTATTATCTAAATTTGCTATATTCTCTTGCTATCCTTTGTTGATGGACAGCAATGCACTATTAGGAGCTAGCTGCACATATATGCCTCTTGTCACTGGCTCAACCAATGTGTTCACTTAGCTCCCAGCACAAATTGTGTGCTCTATCTGAATCATTAAGGATTCATTTTTACTTTAGTGTCCCTTTAAATATGATAATAATTTTGATGATTTCTGTCTCTCTAAATTGAGAACAACACCATAAAATTATTTCATTTTCACAACCATATTTATGTGCAGTCAATACGGCATTTAGATTGGGCAAAAACTACACAGATGTTCCCAGACTGGCATTCTAATTTATTCTCTGTAGGTGCTCTTTATTTATAGTTGCTGGTAACAGCAGACAAACAAAAGCCCTGTTGGGTAAATGTGTGACAAGTATAGAGGTACATACTAAGTTTCTGAATTCCTTTACAGATTCCCCATTTCCAAAAGATTTCTCTATTTTGGCAACTGTGAAAGCCAAGAAAGGCAGCCAGTCATTTCTGCTCTCCATCTACAATGAGAAAGGGATCCAACAGGTCGGCCTCGAACTCGGCCGCTCTCCTGTGTTCATTTATGAAGATCATTTGGGTAAACCCGGGCCTGAGGACTACCCTCTGTTTAGAGGCATCAATTTGTCGGACGGAAAGTAAGTAAATTTGTCTGCAAACAATAACGGATTCAAATAAGTAAACTGTTTTTTTTATTTTATTTGCTTTTATGTAAATTTAAAAAGTTGGCATTTGTAACAATGAAATAAGCCAAATATGTGTAAAATAAAAAGCATTATTAATATTAGATAATGAGATAACGCTCATTATATTATTAGATAATGAGATAACGTTCATTATATTAATATTAGATAATGAGATAACGCTCATTATATTATTAGATAATGAGATAACGTTCATTATATTAATATTAGATAATGAGATAACGCAGCCAATTTTATTATGCTTTGCCCTAGCATACTATTGACTTATATATCTTTTATTTACATACATATATACACATAAATACATATGTATACATATATAGACATACATATATATATATATATATAAATGCATTGGAGCTCTTTGCTAACAAGTAGATGAAACCATGTAAAACATATTTATGCAATAATCATATTTAATAAAGTGTTATACTGTGTATTTACTGTAAATCTTTATATATCTATACCTATATATACTCATGTGTGTGTTTGTATATATTTACAAGAGCAAATCGACTACAAAAATATCCCTAAGCAATAAATTGTAAGTCCATCTAAACAAAAATAAGTTACAAGGGAGTTAAATGACGACACAATATGATAAATCTACATTAATAACATTTGTACAGAAATGATACAATAATTTACATATAAATAGAAGGAACTCGTGCTGCTTATACTATGATGCAGTGTACCCCTTACACTGTACAACACAGTAAAGTCAAGAGAAAATCAAAAAGATAAGCGCACAGAGTATAGAGTCTGTAGTTGGAAAAAACTTTGATGATAATTCAGGTAATATAATTATAGGTAAGATCCACCTTCACCGTACTCCAAGGGCAGAGACTCTGTACTCTGTGCGCTTATCTTTTTTATTTTCTCTTGACTTTAGTATAAATATATATTTGTGTATTACCATCAGATATATAGAAATATGTATTTAGGAATAAATAGAACATATCCTTCTATGTGATAACAAATTGGAATGTGAAATATTTCTTGTCAGGTTAGTGCACTTGAGAATATGCTAAGAGTTTTGCGCAAGAGTAGGGTGTTGGGTTTTTTCCCCACTTTTTTTGCTCCATTGTTCTATGAGGGAATAGGTTTCTGTGTGCGCGGTATTCTAAGTTTGGCTTTTTATGTGCGGCAGTGTTAAATAGCGCTCCACTTGTAATCTGGCCCTCTATTGGTAAAATGTGCAAGCATCAGCCCACTATGCAGACCAGCGTTGTATTGATTTAATATATTGGTTTTGAACAAGTAAAGATTATCCCAGACTTTCCCTCTTAAATACTGTTGTTTACCTGTTTGAATTTCATCACATTTTGCATTATGTCAATGTGGTTTCTAGACTCTTTTTTTTCTTTCCTAGTGAGAATCAAGGAGGATTATTAGAAGTTAAGCAATGGTTTATGTAATTTAGGACATTAAACATAACATTTTGTTCCTCATAAAAAGTTTAACTATGCAGAATTAAGGGGTGTGGGAGTTGTTCTCAGCGGCTAATCAGCATCACTTGTGAGCAAACATACTTTTACTGTTCGTTTCAGTATGAAAATAAACTGCTTTTACATTTCCTCTTTTCATACAAGGAAACGAAAAGAGGAAAATGGAGTTGGATATAAACTAAACTGACCATTGTTTTTTTGCGTTACGCAGATGGCACAGAATAGCGATTAGTGTGGAGAAGAAAGAAGTCACTCTGATTTTGGACTGTCAAAAGAAAATTACCAGAGTGCTTGACAGAGAGGAAAATGCCATTGTAGACACAAACGGAATCATCGTGTTCGGCACGAGAATCTTGGACGAAGAAGTCTTTGAGGTAAATGGATTTTGAAGATGTTAAAAACAGCTTTTCTCATTCGGAGCACACTGTGGCTAATGTATTTTCCAGTTTATTTATATGTTTTAAAACAAGCTGATTTTGGCCAATGCAATGACTTAAACGTATCCCACTGGAGTTTGTGATTTCCTCGCTACTGCCAAAAATTCACCACAAGTTCCAGGTAATGTGGAGAGACACATCTGGAACCTTTTCAGATGGAAACTTCTGCTATTGAAAGCTGAAAGAGTCCTAACATTATATCCAAAAGTGTATACTGTATAGTTATTTCAGAGTTAAGTATTAAGTAGCATCACAACTGGGTTCTACAAATCATATATATATATATATCATAGGCTATTCAGGATAGTAAAAAAAGTAGAAGCCAGAAAAAATAACATATATATTTATATTAAAGGGACATGAACCCCAATTTTTTTTCTTTCTTGATTCAGATAGAGAATATGATTTTTAAACAACTTTCCAATTTACTTATATTATCAATTTTGCTTTATTTTCTTGGTATCCTTTATTGAAGAGCAGCAATAGACTACTGAGTGCCAACTGTACACCTCAGTAAGCCAATAATAAGAGGTATATACTGTATGTGCAGCCACCAATCAGCAGCTGGCTCCAGGAAAACATTGCTGCTCCTGAACCTACCTAGGCGTGCTCTTCAACCAAGGATACCAAGAGTACAAAGCAAATTAGATAAAGTAAGTAAATTGGATTTTTTTTTTTTATTGTATGATCTGTCTGAATCGTGAAATAGATTATTTGGGTTACAGGTCGCTTTAAAATAAAAACCTTTATGATTCAGACGGTGGGGGGTAGTTATCAAGCCGTCAACCTCAAATACGCTGCGTATTCCGCAGCGTATTTGTGGCGAGGCTGATACGCCTTAGTTATCAAAGGCTCGAGACCGGCAAAAGTAGAATTTTGTGACGTCAGCTTCGATCCGCCGGACTCAGTCCGACACAGATCGATTCTTACGTCACTCCAGATGTTCCGCACACAAGTGCGGCACATTCTCACTACTTTTGCTAGCTATCAAAAAACTAGCAGGTACGCTCGGCACTTTTACGGCCCAGCGTACCTGGTTTTCAAAGCGCCAGCCTGGAGGTGGCGGATCCCATAGGAATCAATGGGAGTCTGACCATAGCGAAAGTACAAGTTCGCTGCTGACAGACATCCCATTGATTTCTATGGGAGCTGTCTACACCTAACACCCTAACATGTACCCCGAGTCTAAACACCACTAATCTGACCCCCCCCTACACCGCCGCAAATAAATAAAGTTATTACCCCCTAAACCGCCGCTCCCGGAGCCCACCGCAAGCTACTCTATACATATTAACCCCTAACCCGCCGCTCCCTGAACCCGCCGCAACCTATATTAAATGTATTAACCCCTATCCTGCCCCCCCTACACCGTCGCCACCTATAATAAATTTATTAACCCCTATCCTGCCCCCCACTACGCCGCCGCCACTGTAATAAAATGATTAACCCCCTAAACCTAACCCTAACGCCCCCTAACTTAAATATTAATTCAATAAATCTAAATAAATTAACTCTTATTAACTAAATGAATCCTATTTAAAACTAAATACTTACCTTTAAAATAAACCCTAATATAGCTACAATATAAATAATAATTATATTCTAGCTATCTTAGGATTTATTTTTATTTTACAGGTACCTTTCAATTTATTTTAACCATGTACAATAACTATTAAATAGTTATTAACTATTTAATAGCTTACCTAGCTAAAATAAAGAGAAATGTACCTGTGAAATAAATCCTAACCTAAGTTACAATTACACCTAACACTACACTATACTTTAATAAATTATTCCTATTTAAAAATAAATACTTACCTGTAAAATAAACCCTAAGATAGCTACAATATAATTAATAATTATATTCTAGCTATCTTAGGATTTATATTTATTTTACAGGTAACTTTGTATTTATTTTAGCTAGTTAGAATAGTTATTAAATAGTTATTAACTATTTAATAACTACCTAGCTAAAAGAAATATAAAATTACCTGTGAAATAAATCCTAACCTAAGTTACAATTAAACCTAATACTACACTATCATTAAATTAACTAAATAAACTACCTACAAAGAACTACAATGAAATACAATTACATAAACTAACTAAAGTACAAAAAATAAAAAAAGCTAAGTTACAAAAAATAAAAAATTAAGTTACAAACATGTTAAAAATATTACAACAATTTTAAGCTACTTACACCTAATCTAAGCCCCCTAATAAAATAACAAACCCCCCCAAAATAAAAAAAATCCCTACCCTATTCTAAATTACATAAATTTCAAAGCTCTTTTACCTTACCAGCCCTTAAAAGGGCCATTTGTGGGGGCATGCCCCAAAAAGTTCAGCTCTTTTGCCTGTAAAAGAAAAATACAACCCCCCCCCAACATTAAAACCCACCACCCACATACCCCTAATCTAACCCAAACCCCCCCTTACAAAAACCTAACACTAATCCCCTGAAGATCATCCTACCTTGAGTCGTCTTCACTCAGCCGAGCCACCGATGGAACTGAAGAGGACATCCGGAGCGGAAGAAGTTAATCCTCCAAGCGGCGCTGAAGAAATCTTCCATCCGATGAAGTCATCATCCAGGCGGCGCTGAAGAAGTCTTCGATCCGGCCGATGTCATCTTCAAAGAGGCGCTGAAGAGGTCTTCTATCCGGGCGAAGTCATCTTCCAAGCCGGGTCTTGAATCTTCCTTCCGCCGACGCGGAACCACCTTCTTCACCGACGGACTACGACGAATGACGGCTCCTTTAAGGGACGTCATCCAAGATGGCGTCCCCTCAATTCCGATTGGCTGATAGGATTCTATCAGCCAATCGGAATTAAGGTAGGAAAATCTGATTGGCTGATGGAATCAGCCAATCAGATTGAGCTCGCATTCTATTGGCTGTTCCGATCAGCCAATAGAATGCGAGCTCAATCTGATTGGCTGATTGGATCAGCCAATCGGATTGAACTTGAATCTGATTGGCTGATTCCATCAGCCAATCAGATTTTCCTACCTTAATTCCGATTGGCTGATAGAATCCTATCAGCCAATCGGAATGGAGGGGACGCCATCTTGGATGACGTCCCTTAAAGGAGCCGTCATTCGTCGTAGTCCGTCGGTGAAGAAGGTGGTTCCGCGTCGGCGGAAGGAAGATTCAAGACCCGGCTTGGAAGATGACTTCGCCCGGATAGAAGACCTCTTCAGCGCCTCTTTGAAGATGACATCGGCCGGATCGAAGACTTCTTCAGCGCCGCCTGGATGATGACTTCATCGGATGGAAGATTTCTTCAGCGCCGCTTGGAGGATTAACTTCTTCCGCTCCGGATGTCCTCTTCAGTTCCATCGGTGGCTCGGCTGAGTGAAGACGACTCAAGGTAGGATGATCTTCAGGGGATTAGTGTTAGGTTTTTGTAAGGGGGGTTTGGGTTAGATTAGGGGTATGTGGGTGGTGGGTTTTAATGTTGGGGGGGGTTGTATTTTTCTTTTACAGGCAAAAGAGCTGAACTTTTTGGGGCATGCCCCCACAAATGGCCCTTTTAAGGGCTGGTAAGGTAAAAGAGCTTTGAAATTTATGTAATTTAGAATAGGGTAGGGATTTTATTTATTTTGGGGGGGTTTTGTTATTTTATTAGGGGGCTTAGATTAGGTGTAAGTAGCTTAAAATTGTTGTAATATTTTTAACATGTTTGTAACTTAATTTTTTATTTTTTGTAACTTAGCTTTTTTTATTTTTTGTACTTTAGTTAGTTTATGTAATTGTATTTCATTGTAGTTCTTTGTAGGTAGTTTATTTAGTTAATTTAATGATAGTGTAGTATTAGGTTTAATTGTAACTTAAGTTAGGATTTATTTTACAGGTAATTTTGTATTTCTTTTAGCTAGGTAGTTATTAAATAGTTAATAACTATTTAATAACTATTCTAACTAGCTAAAATAAATACAAAGTAACCTGTAAAATAAATATAAATCCTAAGATAGCTATAATATAATTATTAATTATATTGTAGCTATCTTAGGGTTTATTTTACAGGTAAGTATTTATTTTTAAATAGGAATAATTTATTAAAGTATAGTGTAGTGTTAGGTGTAATTGTAACTTAGGTTAGGATTTATTTCACAGGTACATTTCTCTTTATTTTAGCTAGGTAAGCTATTAAATAGTTAATAACTATTTAATAGTTATTGTACATGGTTAAAATAAATTGAAAGGTACCTGTAAAATAAAAATAAATCCTAAGATAGCTAGAATATAATTATTATTTATATTGTAGCTATATTAGGGTTTATTTTAAAGGTAAGTATTTAGTTTTAAATAGGATTCATTTAGTTAATAAGAGTTAATTTATTTAGATTTATTTAATTAATATTTAAGTTAGGGGGCGTTATGGTTAGGGTTAGACTTAGGTTTAGGGGTTAATCATTTTATTACAGTGGCGGCGGCGTAGTGGGGGGCAGGATAGGGGTTAATAAATTTATTATAGGTTGCGGCGGGTTCATGGAGCGGCGGTTTAGGGGTTAAACTATTTATTTAGTTGCGGAGAGGTGCGGGATCAGCAGGATAGGGGTTAATAATTTTATAATAGAGGGCGACGGTATAGGGGGGGCAGGATAGGGGTTACTAGGTATAATGTAGGTGACAGCGGTGTCCGGGAGCGGCGGTTAGGGGTTAATACATTTATAAGAGTTGCGGCGGGGTCTAGGAGCGGCGGTTTAGGGGTTAATACATTTATAAGAGTTGCGGCAGGGTCTAGGAGCGGCGGTTTAGGGGTTAGTAACTTTATTTAGTTGCGGGGGGCTCCGGGGGCGCCGGTATAGGGGGCAGAAAAGTGCAGTTTAGTGTGAGTGCTTAGTGACAGGCTAGCAATAAAGCTGGGAAAAAGCCGAAGGGCAGCGAGATCGGATGAGTGATAACTCTCACAGTCTGCTGCTCATCGCCCCGCGGCTTTTTGACAGCTTTATTTGATAACTTAGGCGAACGTATTCAAGGTCCGCGGCGGCGAAGGTAGGCGAGCTTAGGCGGACGTATTGGGCCGGCGAAGCCAGAAAAGTAGACGGCTTGATAACTAGCCCCCCTCGTGTGCAATTTAGAAAACAATAATACATTTTACATCTGTTATCAAATGTTCATCTTTCTCTTTGTCTCGTTTTGTTGGGACTGTTACTTTTCATGACAACATACTGAGATAGGCTCAGGAGTGTGCATGTGCATAGAGCTTTATATGGCAGCAGTGTTTGCGAGAATGTTTTTAAAGTTACATGACACCCAAAATTTGTCCTTCGTGATTAAGACAGAATGTGCAAACAGAACTGTATGCTCTGTTTGTATCAATAAAAATAAATTTTGGGTTTGATATCCCTTTAAGAATGGTCATGCCTACCTCAGTATGCTCTCATGGAAAGAAGCTAAGTTTTATGAAATAGAGAGATGATCAACTTTGATAAAATAAGTAAATTGTACATTCTGTCTGCTTTATTGTGTAGATTTTCTACATCAGTAGGGGACCTTAGAATATCTCTACATGGTGCCAAAACAGGATAGGTGTGAAGTTGATCAGCAATGGTTTGAGAGAAAAATTGTCTTAGAGGTCAATAACTGTATATGAAACATACAAGGCAGACAGAATATTGAGGAGCCATTATTATTATCAGGTATTTGTAGAGCGCAAACAGATTCCGCAGCGCTATAAACATAGGCGGGATACAAGGAAACATTTATAGGGATCATACGGGTAAAGGGCCCTGCCGAGAGTCGCACTGTTGTAGTCAGCTCTTAAGAAGGTGATCTACAAACAGCTGGGCTCGTATGTCTTTTATTGAGGAGCTATGTGTCTTTTTTAGTAGCTAAAGCAGTTTTGTGTATATAGTTATATGTAGTAAGATCTAAATCCATTCTAGCACCTTGGATTTGTTAACCCCTAGTTTTGCTAGAATTGATTGATTTTCTATTTTATTTATGTATTTAGTTTTGTTTTTGTTTTTTTATTCCAGCCAAATCTTTCTGTAGCTTTTAAATTGATTGTCATTTTCAACAAAAACAAACCTTTGTTTGCCAGGGAGACTATAATGTGTTACTTAGCAATGAGTCGCAGCTGTCTTTGGTAGCTAAGGGGTTAAAAGATAGAATACCCCAGCAATATAGTCTAGTGTTTCTAAATTGAAAAATTGCAAAGAAATGATAAATCAAACAGGGTAACTGAAATCTTAATCTGAAGAGAAAAAAAGCAAGTAGAGACCAAATGTGATATATACAGCACTGGAAAATTATCACTAAAGTTTACTAGTCAGGGCAAAAGAGATGTTAGTCCAGAGAGAAAAGGTTATATATATATATATATATATATATATATATATATATATATATATATATATATACAGTATATAAACTGTTTCCTTCATCAACCAGAGTGCCGGCAGTGTAACAAAAGTATAATGACAGAAGTACTTAATTTAAAGTATGACTAGCTCTGCTGATTGGATCAGCAGCGGTTCCACTTGGGACCTGCAGTGAAACGCATAGGACTTGATTTATCACGCCCTTCTCTTCCCTTCGACGGCAGATTTGCACAAATGAACCTGCAGTCAGGGTTTATCAAGAAGCGCTCATTAGACCACTGCTTCCCTGCCCCTTGAGCGGGCAGGTGGCACAGGACGTTTGTGTGCAATAGTAAATGCGGGCAGCAGATTGCTGTACGCCAGAGGAGAAGCTAGGCAGACATGGGTGAATAAGCCCATAGTAGTGTAGGGTCAATAATTTTAAAATGACATGTTGTAAGGAATTAAACTATGATGGCCCTTAAATATTGATTTTAACTGGTGTTAAGATGAGTGAACATATTTCTGCTTTTCCCTAGACATGTGCGTTTCATTTCGTTCCAAATCAAAATTCAGACGACTTTGCCAAATTCGGAGATTCAAATCGATTTGAATTTCCGAATTACCCTAGCAATGAAACTAAACTAATCCGAATGCATTTGTAATGAATAAATCCGAATTAGTGCCGATTTATTTGTTACATTCGAATGGCCATGGACTAATCACAATTCAGTATAAAAATTTAATTTAGTGAGATTTAGTGAGATAGAACAGTGAAATAATTCCGTTTGTGTAACTTGGAACCATCTCAATCAACATAACACATCGAATCCGAAACTAATACATCCGAATAAATCCGATTTTATTTGAATCCGAATGAAGCCGAAATGAATACATTAGAATGTATCCGAATTCGAATTGTTATGAAACTGAATTAAAAAAAATCTGAATCAGTCCGAAATGGACCGAAACAAATTCTTCCGCTGCGCACGTCTAGTTTTCCCCTTCTAGTGATCTGTTCTTTGGCTTTAGCTTGTGTAAGCTTGGAGACAGCACACAGATCTTTTCAATACATTTTCTGAAGTTAGCCGCTAGTTTATAGCTGTCTGTCTCCCTATCTGTCTTAGAGCTAAACTCACCTTTTTTATTTTTAACTTGCTTGTAATTTTTTAAGCAAGTTTGAAAGCCAGGTAATGCTATAAAAGTTATGCGTGGCAAAGTCAGTGGAAAAATAGTATAATTCTGCCAATATCTTCTGGGTCTCTGCAGAAGTTGGATTGTAATGGTCTTCATCAAAAACTTTGACATTGCCAAGTTTTTCCCCCCTGTTGATATTAGACTCTACATCTCTGCTAGTGAACAAACGTCCAAAAACCATAGCCAACTGGATTCCGAAACAGAAAAAGAGGCGTTTAAAGTAGCACATTCAAATATCTTAACACTATCTGTAATTCCTTGCAAATGAGTTATTTGTACAGCTGCGGAAGTTAAAAATGGAGACAGATCTCTCCCATTACAGAATGTAGGTACAGCTACTTTATAAGAAAACAAAGTTAAACATGCAGATATTGCTGCTTTCAAAGAATCAACAGGAGAATATGCTTAAAGGGATGTGAAAGTCAAAATATAACTTGCATGATTTAGATAGAGCAGGTCATTTTAAGACTCTTTTCGTTTAACTTCTATTTCCAAATGTGCTTCGTTCTCTTGGTATCCCTTGTTGAAAAAGCATATGCACATATCCTACACTAGTGGGAGCTAGCTGCTAATTGGTGCCTGCACACATTTGTCTCTTGTGATTGGCTAACTAGATGTGTTTAGTTAGCCTCTAGTAGTAGTGCAATGACGTTTTTTCAGCAAAGGATAATGAAAGAATCATGAAAGAAAATTTTGGGGCTTCCTGTCCCTTTAAGATATGAGAGAGAGGATTTCATTTTTTGAAACTGACTTTAAGAAAAACCTAAATGGTGAAGAGCTATTCAATAGCAACATTACTGCTAATTGTATCATTTATATAGTGTTATTTTTCTTCAGGGGACTCACTGGGCGTAGCACACAGATAACATCTATTATAAAATAACCATAATCTGCTTTATAAAAGCTATTCTTGCCTGATGTAACAGCATTTAATTTATCAGCCTCAGGTGGATGAGTTAGCTCTATATAATCAAATTTGCTTTGTTCTCTTGGTATTCTTTGTTGAAAGCTAAGCCTAGGTAGGCTTTAACGCTAATTTCTTAGCCCTTGAAGGCTGCCTATTATCTCACTGCATTTTGACAGTTTTTCACAGCTAGATAGTGCTAGTTTATGATAGTCATAAAGGTAACATTGTGTTCACTTCCGTGCACTTATTTATGAGTCAGCACTGATTGGCTAAAATGCATGTCTGTCTGTGAAAAGAACTAAAAATAAGGGGGCAGTCTGCAGATGCTTAGATACAAGATAATCACTGATGTAAAAAGTGTAGTATTATAACAGTGTTGATTATGCAAAACTGAGGAATTTATAATAAAGGGATTATCTATCTTTTTAAACAATAAACATTTTCAAGTAGACCGTCCCTTTAACGTTGCTGTGGAAATTAGCTTTCAACTCAACAAGTTCATGTAGTTTTATCCAATTTATTGTAAGAAGTCCGTTGCATTCCTCCAATAGAAATCATATTTTTTTACTATGTCCAGTCACAATCCAGTAGTCAACTGGGAGGAACCTCCTGGAATTTCAGCCTGCAGTTCTACGGGTACTTTAATTGGCCCGTTAACCATTAAGCCATCTAAGCTACATCAACATTTGGATGAGGGAGCAGTGATTCTGGCTTCAGAGAACTTTAAAAACATCTTTTTTTCATGATTCAGATAAAGAATACAATTTTAAGAATGTTGCCAATTTACTTCTATCATCATATTTACTTTGTTTTCTTTGTATTCTTTGTTGAAAGACAGGTAGGTATACTGAGGAAGGTGCACGTATCTGGAGCCCTATATAGCAGCAGTTTTGCAAGAATGCTTTGTACAAACACTGCTGCCATCTAGTGTTCAAAAGTATTCTTGCAAAACTTCTGCCTTAATAGTTTCCAGACATGAGCGCGCTGCGCGCTACCTATAGGTTCTGGGCTGGTGATCTATAGGTCTCTGGACTGGTGAGATTATTTACGAATGCTTGTGAGTATTTTTATTTCCCTGGTAGAACTATCTAAAGACACTTTTTTACCTAAGGGTGTCTCGCTAACGGGCACATACTGCATTTTCCTATGGGAAGGAGATGCAGACATTAAAAAAGTGCACAATGTAACCCAAAATTTAATTTATTATACAAAACAAATAATTGAACCATTCACACAAAAATACTCAGGAAAAAAAAATATTTAACAAAAATGTTTACCCAAAATCGTATTTTATAAAAAATCAGAAATAAGTTGTATTAAATATGTACAGCACAAATTGTAATTTAAGTACACTGGTTATACAAAAACAAATAGAACGTTGTACTTTTAAGTACAAAATACAAAGCATAATTGTTTTATGGTAAAATGGGCTGAACATGGGCGTGTATGAAATAGTCTCTCAAATCCCAGTGTAATTACCTAAACATTCCACCCTACAGATCTCAGTTTTTTTCTCGCAACTTGAAAGGTGGCAATCTTTTTTTCAAAATACTCAAAACACTTATTACTCTGCATATGAAAATAACAATGCTTTTAAGCTACAGTGCACTGAAAATAACGGATTTTTATTTGTATTAGGCATAATATTAAAGTTTAAACATATTCCGGTTTCTTCTTGTGTTCTTCAGCCTCAATTGGGAACCTTTACACAGCAGAGCGCTCTCATTATTTTTATGGGAGACATTTTGCCACTTGCAGGGACAGCTATTTACTCTGATAATTGCACAAAGACTGTCCCTGCGAGGCTAAACGTTTTTGATTGTGAACTTTTGATTGTCGGGCCCATTGTCTTTAACAAAGAATACTATAAGAACAAAGGAAATTTGATAATAGAAGTACATTGGAAAATTTCTTAAATGGTTGGGTTTCATGTTCTTTTGATGAGATGTGGGGGGGATTAAGATACATGGAACAGATTAATGAGATGAAGGGTGTTCATTCTGTAGAATAGATTTAAACTTTATAGACGGTTTATGAGATGGTTGTGTTTCTGTTGAACTAAATTCACATATTATATAAATGCCACTGTTTGTCGCTCCTTTCTAGGAAAGGCTGTAAAAGGGATACTGAACCCAAATTTTTTCTTTCATGATTCAGATAGAGCAGATATTTTAAGCAACTTTCTAATTTACTGATTGGGGTGGATTTAACAATTAGCGTATGCTGCTTTTTACGCACATAGTTTCCGGCTCGCCTGAAACAGGAGTCCTTAACTTCTCCGCCACCTTTTAGGTGTCGGACTGCAATTATCCCGATCAGATATGATCAGCGCCTTGAGACCCTCACGGGTGATTAGTTTGCGCTCTATAAGTACCCAATAGATAGATATGATCAGGATGATTGACACCTCCTGCTAGCAGGCGATTGGCTGCAAATGTGCAGGGGGCGGCATTGCACACTCAAAATGCTTGTGCTATGTTAAATGCTGACAGCATATGCTGTTGGCATTTAGCAATTTCAGGTTGATACAATTCGCTATAGCGAATTATGTCCGCCCGACATGATAAATTGACCCCATAATATCAAATTGTCTTTGTTCTCTTGGTATCTTTATTTGAAAAAGCAGGAATTTAACTTCAGAGCCGGCCCATTTTTGGTTCAGCATCATGGATAGCACTTGCTGATCGGTGATTACATTTAGCCATCAATGAGCAAGCAGTACCCAAGTGCAGAACCAAAGATGGGCTGGCTCCTAAGCTTACATTCCTGCTTTTTCAAATAAAATACCAAGAGAACGAAGAAACATTTATAATAAGAGTAAATTAGAAAGTTGCTTTAAATTGCTACTCTATCTGAATCATGAAAGGAAACATTTGGGTTCAATAGCCCTTAAAAGCTTTGAAAACTAGAATAGACTCCTTTTGGGAGTGTTAAAAGCAGAGGGACACATCATTTATAGAAGATGCCAGGAGCTGATCAAAGAGGGAAATTTGAATCCAATACATTTTGCACGTTTTAGAAATGACAAATTATTAGCTAAAAGCACATCTTTTATTCTACATCCTGAATGAGTTATATGACAGATTCTCTTTAATGAGCGCTGTACAAGGTGTTGGGGAGCAGCACTGTTTAATCAGCGCAACCAGTTGTGCTTTGCAGTAACTTGCAACACTTTTTTTTTTTTTCTCAAGAAGTTAGAACAGATGAAACACATGTTCGTTCTGCCTGAGTGTTTTCTTTGACAGGCCGGGCATCCTGCCAAAGCCCAGAGGAAAATCCAATGAAGGCCATAGACAGTCACACATGTGCAGGTGGAAATGTGACTCACGCTGAGACAGACATACTTAACGTATATGCTTATAAAATAAATATTATTATAATATTTATCCCTGGCATCAAAGCAATGATTACATTTCTGATGAATGTGGGCACCCCCAGCAGATCAGATTTAGGTAACTTGTAGGTAATAGGAAAAAAACAAAAACGAATGTCATTTGGCGCATGTGCAGGTTGTGGATGGTGAAGAGCAATGGAGGAATGAAAGAATTACAGGCTCCTTATCATTTGATTGATGTGCGTTTAAGGAATATTAAGCTCATAACTTAATTCCTCATACAATATTTAATTATGCAAAGTGTAAAAAAAAAACAACAAACTTTGCAATGTACAATAAATGGACATGGAATTCAAAATTAAACTTCCATGGATCAGATATGTAATTTGTATCCTTTGTTGAAAAGCATACCTAGGTAGACTCGTAAGCTGCAACAAACTACTGAGAGCTAGCTGCTGATTGGTGGCTGTGCACATATATGCCTCTTGTCATTGGCTCACCAAATGTGCTCAGCTAGCTCCCAGTGTATTTCTGCTCTGGAGTTGATTTGCAGGGGTTTAACAACTAGTAATGTGCGAGCAATAAATGTAATAATACAGTGTTCTAACTGACACATTACAGCTGTTTTATTATGCAAGCGTTCTGCAAATTGTGGTTTTCCCACTGCCTCTAGTGACTTTAGAGAGCAGCCAATAGCATTCAGAACAGTGGTCCTGAAAGTGATTGGTTGATTAGTGTAGCTCATGTATATCTGTCCCTAATTAGCCACTTAAAGGGACACTAAACACTAAATAAAGTCTAGATAGAATGAGGCATACAATGAAAAGATTAGGCTGAGAATAACGTGTAGATGTATTTTTAAAACTTTCATTAGCTGTTTAAATATTGACAAAATAAGTGTAAAGTTTTAGTGTCTATAAAACAATGGGAGCTGCCATGTTGTAACTTAGGTTACCTCCTCTGCTGTGGCCAATTAGAGACAGTTATAAATAGGTCACTACAGTGTGCAGCCAATGGCTGTGTGGAATATAATACACAGTACTGCAGTTTTAATGGTAATAAAATTACATTCTCTAAGAAATTAAAGCATGTAATTTTTTGGCCATTATGTCCCTTTAAGGTACATTGTGCTAAAATGATGTCACTGTATTCGGAAGAGGCACAAAAAGTATGTATTTATATCCAAATATATTCACGTAGTAGCTAGATACAATTAATAAAATGTACCAAACGGGAAATGTTTTTGGTTAGAACAACAATACAATAAAATATATACTGCACTATTAAAGGGACAGTAAAGTCAAAATTAAACTTTCATTATTCAGATAGAGACAAATTTCCAATTTACTTATATTATCAAATGTGCTTTGTTTTCAAAATCTATGTATCTATGATATATATACAATGTTGCAAACACTACGGGCTAGATGGCTAGACACACGTGCACGCTCCTGAGCTCAACTAGAATGAATTTATAACACATCTTCATTACAGCTGATGCATTTTAACTCCATCTAAAATATCGCTAACATTCCGCTAACAGTTTTTAACCCTTAAAAGGAGTTTGTCTAGTCCAGCTAGTAATTGCACTGAAACAAAATAGTTTACAACATATTGGGGGGTGGGGGGGGGGGGACAGCTGTCAAAGTAAATTGTGAGAATACAGAAGGTAAATGCTTTCTTGTCCAGACACTGCAAATATGTGCTCAGGGAGAACAAGTAAGATTTCTACACTTCAGATCACCCACGTGGGTAAAAAAGTGTTATGTTTAAAACAGATTATTAAAAATGCAGTTCCGCGTCACTTTAACTAGATTAGAAGATGCTGGTGTGTTAGGAAGGGACATCCTACAATCTGCAATTTCCTGGGGTATTATTGAAATCTGAGTTTAGGAACAACTGATCTGCTACAAGAGAAATGTATCTGCAAAGATTTGGGAACTAAACCAAAAACTATATTGTCAATGTGTATCCTCTCACGGGGCACAGTGGCTCCTACAACGTAAAGAAAATGCAGATATGACCACAGGATTAGTCTATGGAGCCATTGTGGGGGACAGACGAACGCACAAGTGTCTCAGACTAGAGATAAATATGTGGGAAGTTGGCTGAAATGGAAAAAACAATAAACCTCATACGCTGTTTAACTGCAAAAATGTTACAATTATTTTGTATTAAAACAAAAGTCAGATTATGACTTAGTTAAGAAAACGGATAAAAATGTCTTGTCTGGAAATCATCTGGATGACTTTTATAGATTTTGTTTTTGTTTCTCAAAATGAGTCAGTGCAGAAAAATGTCAAAACAAGTGCAAATATTTTAATTTGATTTGTTTTGGCTGATTGGAACCTACGGAAATGTGAGAGTGCGTTTTCCTATATGGGTCTAGCAGTGGAATCCAGACTCAGAGTCAATGAGATTTCAAGAGCAGGTAATATTTAACTAGAATATTCTAGCAGTGAGCAAGCGGCTTGGAATGTTACGTAGAATTCCCCCCAATGAGACACACATTAGATTCCGGTCACAAATGTTGCCCACAGAATCTTTTCTTTGCAGAGTTGTATAAATGTTACTATGAAATGCCAATTACATTTACATTTGACCTTTTGTGTTGCCTGATGAAAAATAGCTCAGTTAAAAAGCAAAAACAAAACAGTATAATGTAGCACTTTTTATTAATAGAATTTTGTCACGTGCAAAAGTCTCTAATTTGGATAATATTTAATATATTTGTAGGGTTAGCAATATTTTTTCAATTAATGTGTTGTGGGCCTTGTGTTTGCAGTTTCACATAGGGCCTGATTAGAAGAAACCTGATGGGATAGAGGGAAGTTACCCAAAATGTTTGATGGGTTTATTTATACCTGATATTATAATGCTGGTGTTTCGTATTCACATTTAGAACCTTCATAGTCCCTTAAAGGGACATGACACCCAAATGTTTAAACACTTGAAACTGATGCAGCATAGCTGTAAAAATCTGACTAGAAAATATCACCTGAACATCGCTATGTAAAAAAGAAAGATATTTTACCTTAAATTTCCTAATTATTCACACCCCACTGTAAAGAGGCTTTAAGCAGCCAGTCAGGATACTTGTCCCAGGACTTGCTAGGAAGTTTGCAACTGTCATGTGCAGGCACAGTCATGTTATTTTCCTATTCAGTTTAATTAAGTTCTATGAAATCTCATGAGATTTAAGTGAAATCTCATGAGATCACAGCAAAGGCAAAACATTACCTCAGAACTGCTGATGCTGATTGGCTATTGGTTTGTTTTTGTTTTTTTGTTTTTCCAACTTGCAGCTGGACAGCAGCTGAAGTATAACTGTTTACACAGCTCTTACTCTGGTGAGCTGAAGACATTTTTAGTTAAAATATCTTCCTTTATTACATATAGATGTTCAGGTGATATTTTCTTGTCAGCTTTTTACAGTTCTTCTGCATCGCTTTAAAGTGATTTAGCATATGAGTATTATGTCCCTTTAAGCTAACATTTTTATTTCTGACATTGTTTGCAGGATTTCATCGTTCTTACTAGAATACTTAGATATTCTGCTAGACCAGAGGACTTTAGATTATTAGGCACAGACTGTTAAAATAATAATCAAATTCTATATTTCTTTTATTATACTTTATTCCTTATTATTGGATTTGAAGTGTAGTATCTATACCTGTTTTAGTGCAGCAGTTGTACGTCAATGCAGTGCTGGAGCGTTGTCTGTTCTCTAAGATTGTTTAAATAAAGCTTTCTCTGTACCATTGCCTGCAATGCACCTAGTGTTATGTATCTATGCAGTGTTGAATACCACAAGGCAAGAATTGCTCAGCTTTCATCAGGTTAAAGAAAATTTCCTGCGTCTATCAATCAAATTACTGTTGGGCTACACTTTATTAAAGGGACATTATAAACTAGGTTTTCTTTGCATAACTGTTTTGTAGATTATCTATTTATATATATATTTATATAGCCCATACATTTTTTTGTTTTTTTAAATGTATAGTTTTGCTTATTTTTAAATAACATTGCTCTGATTTTCAGACTCCTAACCAAGCCCCAAAGTTTTAGTAGAATACCGTCAGATACCTACTCCAGCTTGCTTCTGTTTGTGTCAAGGGTCTTTTCATATGCAGAATAAGGGAGAGGGGAGTGTCTGCTATTTCCCACTTGCAGTGGGTGTTCCAGCTGCCTTTTAAACAGAGCTAAACTGACAGCTTCTAAGTAAGTTTTTAAACAGTTTTATACTGGATTTTTATATCAGTATCTGTGCATCTTATTATTTATAGTAGTGTCTATTACATGCAGTTATATGAAAATTGATGTATACTGTCCCTTTAACTATCAGTAACCTTTGTGGGGCTTAAAGGGACAGTGTACTGTAAAATAGTTTTCCCCTTAAAGGGATAGTAAACACCAAAAATGTTATTGTTTAAAAAGATAGATAATCCCTTTATTTACCATTCCCCATTTTGCGTATCCATCAATGTTATATTAATACACTTTTTACCTCTATAATTACCTTGCATCTAAGCTTCTGCTGACTGCCTCCTTATCTCAGATATTTTGACAGATCTGCATTTCAGGAAATTAGTGCTGACTTTTAAATAACTTCACGTGCATGAGCAAAATGTTATCTACTGTATATGAAACACATGAACTAATGCCCTCTAGCTGTGAAAAACTGTCAAATGCAAAGGCGGAGCTTGATAATTCAGCCCCATAGAGAGAACAATAAAAAATAGCATTTTAGTACCAGTCTTTCCCACCCCTACTGATCTGCAGCTGATTATAGTTTATATCACTTTCCTTTAGAGAATAAAAGAGTTAGCTGATTTTGCCTTCTAAAACTCCCAGCTATACTGAAAATCTGCAATTTCCAACAACAAAATAAAGGTAAAAAGCTATTTTTTGCTAGACTGTGCTCTTAACAACCAGTATGAAGAAGATGGCTCAGACCTAATAATCGCTTCCTATTAGTTTGCGTTTGAAATAATACACACAGTGAAGCTTCGGGCTTTGCAGATTCTCGGCATATGACAGTATACAGATATCTGGTTCCTGTTCACAAAGCATCTATTAAACATTCACTTTATTATACCGGCAGAATTGTCGCTTGTGTTTTGTTTTTTACCATCATTTGTGTCTTCTGCCTCAGTGCATCTGGGAATGAAATATGTTATTTTCTGTCTGAAAGCACAAAATATTGTTTTATGGAGAGAATTTTTTTTTTCTTTTCTTACATTGCAATAAATAAGTAAATGTTGCATGCACAGTATCTGTTTATCCCTGGAGACGCTGGCAGATAAAACAGTTATTTGGGAGTCTAATCTGCAGTAAGGCCACGTACAATAGTCACAACATATTGTAATAATACGTACACAGATTAAGCTGTTCATTAACCTGGGCAAGTCATTTCATAGTCTGTAAAGGACTGAAATCCAATGGAATATTTCTATGTATGCATTAAACCGACTTTAAAGTGATATGAAATCCAAAATGTTACTTTCATGATTCAGATAGAGCAGAAAATTTTAAACGACTTTCTAGTTTACTTCTATTATCAATTTGTCTTTGTTCTTTTAGCATCTTTGTTTGAAAAGCAGGGATGTAAACTTAGTAGCCTGCCCATTTCTGGAGCACTATATGACAGCAGCATTGCAAGAATGTTATCGATTTTTGCAGTCCATTGACACACCTTTTAAAAAGCCTCACAAGGGTACCACCACTACATGCAAAGGGTGTGCTGGGTGGTACTGTAAATGCCATGGGTGCTCCAGGTAGTACTATAACTGTCATGGGTATGCCAGCGGTACTCTACATGTTGTGGATATGCCCGGTAAAACTCTAAATGTCATGTGGGTGCCGGGTGGTACTCTAAATTTCATGGGGGTTCTGGGTGGTACAATAAATGCCATGTGTGTGTCAGGGGGTACTCTAAATGTCATATGTGTGCCAGCTGTTACTCTGAATGTCATGGCTGTGCCAGCTGGTACTCTAAATGTCCTGGCTGTGCCAGGTAGTACTCTAAATGTCGTGGGTGTGCCAGGTGGTACGCTAAATGTCGTGGGTGTGCCAGATGGTACTCTACATGTCGTGGGTGTGCCAGGTGGTACTCTAAATGTCGTGGGCACAGTTGTGGGTGTGTCAGATGGTACTCTACATGTCGTGGGTGTGCCAGGTGGTACTCTAAATGTCGCGGGCACAGTTGTGGGTGTGTCAGATGGTACTCTACATGTCGTGGGTGTGCCAGGTGGTACTCTAAATGTTGTGGGTGTGTCAGATGGTACTCTCAATGTTGTGGGTGTGCCAGGTGGTACTCTCAATGTCATAGGTGCAGGGTGGCATGCTGGGCTTGTAACTCTCACCAGTCATTTACTTGACTGTTTTTGTGGGTCAGCTGACACATGTAAGACTTGTGATTGCTACTGTAATGTATAGAAACCCACAATAACCACCTATATTTGCCACTGTCCACAAACAGAGAGAGAGAGAGAGTGAAGGCCTCTGTCCTCTGAAGAACCACATGTAATACTGGATCGCTTTGTTTGGCTGACAAGTACATTCAGTAACGGCTTTACCATAAAGGGACATAAGTCGCTTTTATACTTGCTATACATTATCAGTGTGTTGCTTTTTTTTGTAAAGTATGTGGATATGTGTAAAAGGATCCTTTGGTTTAATGCTTGTGTGACATCTCAATGTCCCCACCAATAAAGCAGTGGGAATTCTGCTTATCAGCCAGTGAGCAATCAGTCCTTAAGGCTCAGTTATACACATACACTCACTTCCAGTTTTATGGATCCTTCTTTACAAAGACTCAGCTGATATTAGCAGTTACAGCCTTTATGAGATATGCAGCCAACTTTTTGCTAGTTCACCCCAGCAACCCTAATGACATCAGCTTTGGATTAAGAACAAATCCTAATTTTTATTGTTTTATTATAACCCAACAAATTGTGACATTTATGTTTAGCTGTACGTCATCTTTAAAACTCAAGGTTGACATTACGTAAGTCCCAGACACTTATTTGGCCATGCTAGACCCACCTATGTCTCACCTATGGGGTTTGCCTTGATGCTTGCAGGTGACATTTTTGTTTAGCTGTACGTCATCTTTAAAACTCAAGGTTGACATTACGTAAGTCCCAGACACTTATTTGGCCATGCTAGACCCACCTATGTCTCACCTATGGGGTTTGCCTTGATGCTTGCAGGTAACCTTACATATTTAGATATACAAAATAATTCTATACAAGATATGGTAGATGTTGTAACAATATCACTATAGATATGACAAGAATAATACTCCCCTTATTTGTGAACCGCTTCCTTCTATCAGTCTCTCCCAAATGACTGTTTAGAAATGTGGATAGTGGATATAGAGGCGCAGGTCCTAAATAATTATTTTTCTAGTGTTCCAGTTAAAGCTGAGGATAGAACAACTTGGCTTTGATTTATGTAGATCAACACTTAATAATTAGTGCAGTATACTTACTCCATAAAAATTCAGAGTCCAGCTTGATCGGTTGTAGAACCTGATATTAGATATGTGATATAGTTCTATCTGTTCCCCACTAATCTGGGCGTAGCTGTAAGTGATAAAACTTTCACTGAAAAGTGTTGTATTCAAAGATGTAAATATTATGCACTATACTCACTCTGAGATAATCGGAATCCAGCTCCTTGTAAGACAATTGAGAGTGTAGTGAAGTTTCTGTATACTTTCCCATAGTGCAGATGTAACTGCAAATGATACAAATTTCCACTGAGAGGTGTTGTATTGAATAATGTGCAGTATACTCACTTCGAAATAATCGGAATCCAGTTCCTCACAGGATAAATGTAGCAATGTTGTGACGAATTCCAAAACACAGCAACCAAATATTTGTTACAAAACAAACATTTATTAAAACATGTCACAATGGACAGATAAAAAACCTCTTTGAATTGCTCTACGCGTTTCAACGAAGAACTCGTCTTTTTCAAGAGCTGTAAAAGTTAGGTGTGCTGCCTTGGAATTCACAGGTGCTTTATATACAAATGATTATTGTTCCTCTTCCGGTATTAGCCGAAATTGGACTCACATAAATAACATAGTCAACAATGCCCCAAATCTTTGATTTTTATCCCCATTTGATTCCTATCAGGTCCCAACATAGAAGTATTCGGTAAATTGATTCTTAAAGACATAGAAAACCTTCAGTCGAAACCTAAACATTTCAATTTGACTAAACAGGAATTCGACATTTATCAAGCCCTAAATAAACGAGATGATATCATCATAAAGGAGGCAGATAAGGGGGGCAGCATTGTTGTCATGGATCGTAACTATTATATGGAAGAAGCAAATAGGATATTGTCAGACACGAACACCTACCAAATACTTAAAGATAACCCCAAAAAGAAATTAACCAAAGAATTAAATGAGGTCTTATTACAAGCTTTAGATAGGGACATTATCTCCAAAGAAGAATATTCTTTTCTATATAAAACTGAATCCAAGACACCAATATTTTACTTCCTCCCTAAGGTTCACAAAAATCCATTAAAACCCCCAGGTAGACCTATTATTAGTGGGATAGATTCCATAACTTGTAATCAGCCTTCATAGATAACTTATTACAACCTTACGCACAAACAGCTAAGTCTTACCTTTGGGATACTAAACACGTATTAAATCTACTCAATAATACTAAATGGGAATCAGGGTACTCCTGGCTCACAATGGATGTGACCTCTCTTTATTCTATCATTGACCACCAAAAAGGCATAGAAGCAGTAAAATGGAAGCTAGGGTAAGATGCAGATCTATCAACTTCACTTTTAGAATTCATTGTTCTGTCTATAGAGTTCATAGTAAAACATAACTTTTTCTGGTTTAATGGTAACCAGTATTTACAAATATGCGGAACCGCCATGGGCACCAGGTTCGCCCCAAGTTATGCGAATATATATATGCACCATTTTGAACACACTTATGTATGGTCCAGCGACGAGCCTGGTGACAACCGATCAAGCTGGACTCTGAATTTTTCATAGTAAATATACTGCACTAATTATTAAGTGTTGATCTACACAAATCAAAGCCAAGTTTTTCTATCCTCAGCTTTAACTGGAACACTAGAAAAAGAATTCTTTAGGACCTGCGCCTCTATATTCACTATCAACCTTACATACTTAAGTCAAGATATGGAACTAAAAATCCCTTTTTCATAGACGTTTGGGGATAGTGTTGCAGTTAACTAGATACGATATGTAGGACCAGGGCTAGAATTGTGAGTCCTAAATCAGGAGACTTTTGGAAGTAATATATTTAGGTAACCTTGTGTGTTCATACAGTAATGTCTTCCTAGGAGTAATAGAAATATTGTCCCTGAAATTAAAGTGGAAATAAATAAGGTAAAAGCGTATTGAACAAGCTCACTAATTATACATTTCTGCCCACCTACCTCTACCAGCCAACCTTCATACATTCAAAGGTCCGAGTTCTTGCATCTTTATTTTGTAGTCCTTTTTTCTACACACATTTACAACTAAGCAAGATCCATCACATTGCAGAAGAATTTAATGGGATATAAAACCCAAAATTTCTCTTTCATGGTTTAGATAAAACATACAATTTTAAACAACTTTCTAATTGACGTCTATTTCCAAATTTTCTTAGTTTTCTTGTTGTCCTTTATTGAAAATCAGAAAGGTAAGTTCAAGAGCGTGCTCGTGTCTGCAGTACTATATGCAACAATGTTATACATTATCAAAAGCACTAGGTGGCAGCACTATTTCCTGTTATGTAGTGCCCCAGACATGTGCACACTACCTATCAAGATCTATCTTCAACAAAGAATAAAATAAGAATAAAGCAAAATTGATAACAGAAGTAAATTGGAAACATTTTAAAGATTAAATTCTCAATCTGAATAATGAAATATTTTTTTTTGCTTTCATGTTTATTTAAAGGGACAGTCTACACCAGAATTTTTATTGTTTAAAAAGATAGATAATCCCTTTATTACCCATTCCCTAGTTTTGCAAAACCAACACAGTTATATTAATACACTTTTTACCTCTGTGATTACCTTGTATCTAAGCCTCTGCAAACTGACCCCTTATTTCAGTTATTTTGACAGACTTGCATTTTAGCCAATCAGAGCTGGCTCACCTGAACTCCACGTGCATGAGCACAGTGTTATCTATATGACACACATGAACTAACACACTAGTGGTGAAAAACTGTCAAAATGCCCTGAGAGAAGAGACGGCCTTCAAGGGCTTAGAAATTAGCATATGAACCTCCTAGGTTTAGCTTTCAACTAAGAATACCAAGAGAACAAAGCAAAATTGGTGATAAAAGTAAATTGGAAATTTTTTTAAAAATACATTCTCTATCTGAATCATGAAAGTGTATTTTGGACTAGACTGTCCCTTTAAATGAATTCCATTAAGTGAATAGAGTGTGTGCTTAAGTACTGATGTGCTCCTTTTTTATAGAAACTACCTTCATTTTTTTCATTCTTTTCTGATCCCTATCTCAGAAAGTTGCCAAGATAAATAGCTTTTTCTCACAATTTCACGTTTGTTCTTGTCCATGTTGGATATACTGAAATGTTTCCATTTTTAAAAAAAAAATCTTTCCATTGAGGATGGTAAATATTCAATATTTCTGACTCACATTTATTAAGATTTTGATATTAGATATAACTTTGTAGTAGGAACAAATATCATCTAAATTTGATGGTCACATTTAGAATTCCGAACATATTAAAGAGCTTTCTCTTTCCGCTCTAAACTCCTATATTTGATAGGCATAAACGATGGCTGATTGTTTTATAATATGAACTAATGATCTAGGCATACACGTGTTTATTTAAATAAACATTTTGCTCCCAAGATTTGTCAAGTCCATTGTTTTAGACTAAATTAGTTTTTTTGTGGTATTTCACAAAATTATAACACTTATATTTTACAAAGCAAGCTCCATGATATTTTAGATATAACAAAACAGAATGTAAATTAAAAAATGGTGTCATGTTTATTTATTTTACTATAAGCACAAATCCTTGAAGGGACGTTAAACATGCAGACCTCTCAACTGTCCCTGTTTGAGAGGGAAAGCCCCTAATTCTGAGCTCTGATGTTTATATGTAATTGTGCGCGTTATAACTTATCTTTCAATTCTATACAGTAGCTGAACAGAAGTTTAGCGCACATTCAGTTTAGCGATTTAGCGCACCCTCATAAAAGTCTATTATGTGAGGAATTTGGTGCTCATGCAATATCTGCTAACCAATTGTTAGCGTGCCCTAGACTTTCGCTCTCTAGCAAAAATGAAATACCTTTAATTTATAATGTGAGCTCAAAAACGAAATCGCTATTGATTTAACTTGAGCAATAATAAGGACCACTAGCGCTAATATTTTTGTGCTCCACTTGTAATCTAGTCCTAAATAAATGCTAGGTAGAATGAGATATTCAAAGTAATATGCAGATGCATTTTTATTATGTTTTTTTTTTTAAAATATTGAAAAAAGTGTAATGTTTTAGTGTCTATTAATCATTGAGGGCTGCCAATGAAAAAGCAGGAATGTAAGCTTAGGAGCTGGCCCATTTTTGGTTCAACACCCTATAGCGCTTGCTGATTGGTGGCTACATTTGACCACCAATCAGCAAGGGCTACCCAGGTGCTGAACCTAAATTGGGCTGGCTCCTAAGCTTTCATTATTGCTTTTCAAATGAAGATAGCAAGAGAACGAAGAAAATTTGATAATAGGAGTAAAATAGAAAGTTTAAAATTGCTGCTCTATCTGAATCATGAAAGAAAAAAAAATGGTTTAGTTTCCCTTTAAGCAGGAATTGGAAAGACCACAATTTTCAGTTAAAATATTGGAAAAGGGGCAAAATAAATAATGAAAATATATTACAAAGTTTGCTTTTTATGACATATAATTAAACATGTTAAAGTATAATCTCAAGTGATATCACAGCTTCTAAGAAGGTAATACAAGCTAAGGTTATGCATAATACTCATAGCATTTATCTTTCACTCATTCATTTTCCATTTGTGTAACAAAAGACAAATGTCAGATTTTCCATCTCCCTCGCAGGCTATGGAGCCAGATCAGGACCTAGCAGGTCAGCGCACACAACAATTACATCCATTTATGATGCACAGACCACTGAAAAGCCCTATAGATTAAATAAATGTCAGGGTTCACTCCTGGAAACTAGATGCATATTCTTGTAAAGGCTGAAATATATTACTTAAAGGGATATTATACGCTAAATAGTTATATCATGCATATAAGCATGTTGTGAATATATTTCAATTTAAAGGGGCACTAAACTCAAACTGAAATGGATAGAAAGGTCAAAATCAGCAGCTTAAATGACACAAATAAAGTATTTGCTGATGTTATAAACACCACTAGACAGGCATAATATTAAATCCTGATGCTCTAGTCCCACATAGCATATTTGCGTATGCCACTGAAAAATTAATAACTTTTACTAGAAGCATTTTTATGCAGAAATGCTTCTATGTAAATTCCATGTACATCTCAAATGTGATTTTTTTTTTTTCTCCCTTTACAATTTCATGATTCAGATATAGCATGCAATAGATAAAAAAAGTCATAAAAGTGTGCATAATCTTTTTATATGCTCTCTTTCTGACGAACCAGCTCCTAATGAGCACCTGCAAGATCTCAAAGTGTATACTTATTAGTCTTTGATTGGCTTAAGGCTGTCACATGATACAAGAGGCAGGGAAATGGGAGGAACGTTTGAAATGTGCTCTCTTGAAATTCAGATGAAGATTTACGGTGTTGACCTTTTTAATATGCATTTGTTGATTATGTCATTTATTTTACTATGTTTAATTATCCTTTAAATTAAAGAAAGCAGTGTCATTTGTTAGTGTATTTCCTGCTTATGATCATTCGCTGATACGGACAATCCCACCTCTCTAATTTTGCTGGGGCCACACTTCTTCAAACTTGCCAAGAAAACATACACAAGAAATAATAATTAAAACAAAACATTTAATTAATTTTGAAATGCCCTACATTAGATTAGAAAATTGACCACATTGTCTCTTTAAATGTTTGGGCTTAGTGCAAGACATAACATTGTTATAACAAGCAAATTATAGACATAGAGGACTTCAATAAAAATGTATATTTCAGATTGTTTCAGTTAATTGATAGCAGAAAGTAAACAGATAAATCAAATAGCTCCCAGCCAGTATATAGCAAACATATGATGTGCAATAGTAGTTACTTGCTGTAAATCATATACTTTCATTAATATATATAAGGAAATACTAAGTGAATATTTTGTGTATTGGTATGAAAAAGAGTAGATATGCTAAGTCCCCATTGTAATGCCAGAGAATAAATAAAAAATAGCTCCTTGTGCTGCATTACAATACGATGGATTGAATTACTGCTGCAAAATAGTTCCATGCAAAGTATAGGGGATGTTATCTTGCAGCAAGTGTAGTGAAAAGCTTGTGATAATTGGGTTATTATGGGTTTATCAATTGTACTGGGATGCCATGTAACATATAGCTCTTATAGTGGACTGGAATGCCATGTAACATATAGCTCTTATAGTGGACTGGAATGCCATGTAACATATAGCTCTTATAGTGGACTGGAATGCCATGTAACATATAGCTCTTATAGTGGACTGGAATGCCATGTAACATATAGCTCTTATAGTGGACTGGAATGCCATGTAACATATAGCTCTTATAGTGGAATGGAATGCCATGTAACATATAGCTCTTATAGTGGACTGGAATGCCATGTAACATATAGCTCTTATAGTGGACTGGAATGCCATGTAAAATACAGCTCTTATAGTGGACTGGAATGCCATGTAAAATACAGCTCTTATAGTGGACTGGAATGCCATGTAAAATACAGCTCTTATAGTATACTGGAATGCCATGTAAAATACAGCTCTTATAGTATACTGTAATGCCATGTAAAATACAGCTCTTATAGTGGACTGGAATGCCATGTTACATATAGCTCTTATAGTAGACTGGAATGCCATGTAAAATACAGCTCTTATAGTAGACTGGAATGCCATGTAAAATACAGCTCTTATAGTAGACTGGAATGCCATGTAACATATAGCTCTTATAGTGGACTGGAATGCCATGTAAAATACAGCTCTTATAGTATACTGGAATGCCATGTAAAATACAGCTCTTATAGTAGACTGGAATGCCATGTAAAATACAGCTCTTATAGTGGACTGGAATGCCATGTAACATATAGCTCTTATAGTAGACTGGAATGCCATGTAAAATACAGCTCTTATAGTATACTGTAATGCCATGTAAAATACAGCTCTTATAGTAGACTGGAATGCCATGTAAAATAAAGCTCTTATAGTGGACTGGAATGCCATGTAAAATGCAGCTCTTATAGTAGACTGGAATGCCATGTAAAATACAGCTCTTATAGTAGACTGGAATGCCATGTAAAATAAAGCTCTTATACTGGACTGGAATGCCATGTAACATATAGCTCTTATAGTAGACTGGAATGCCATGTAAAATACAGCTCTTATAGTAGACTGGAATGCCATGTAAAATACAGCTCTTATAGTGGACTGGAATGCCATGTAAAATACAGCTCTTATAGTAGACTGGAATGCCATGTAACATATAGCTCTTATAGTGGACTGGAATGCCATGTAAAATACAGCTCTTATAGTATACTGGAATGCCATGTAAAATACAGCTCTTATAGTATACTGGAATGACATGTAAAATACAGCTCTTATAGTAGACTGGAATGCCATGTAAAATACAGCTCTTATAGTAGACTGGAATGCCATGTAAAATACAGCTCTTATAGTGGACTGGAATGCCATGTAACATACAGCTCTTATAGTGTACTGGAATGCCATGTAAAATACAGCTCTTATAGTATACTGGAATGCCATGTAAAATACAGCTCTTATAGTGGACTGGAATGACATGTAAAATACAGCTCTTATAGTAGACTGGAATGCCATGTAACATACAGGTCTTATAGTATACTGGAATGCCATGTAAAATACAGGTCTTATAGTATACTGTAATGCCATGTAAAATACAGCTCTTATAGTATACTGTAATGCCATGTAAAATACAGCTCTTATAGTGGACTGGAATGCCATGTAAAATACAGCTCTTATAGTAGACTGGAATGCCTTGTAAAATACAGCTCTTATAGTAGACTAGAATGCCATGTAAAATACAGCTCTTATAGTAGACTGGAATGCCATGTAAAATACAGCTCTTATAGTAGACTGGAATGCCATGTAAAATACAGCTCTTATAGTAGACTGGAATGCCATGTAAAATACAGCTCTTATAGTAGACTAGAATGCCATGTAAAATACAGCTCTTATAGTAGACTGGAATGCCATGTAAAATACAGCTCTTATAGTATACTGTAATGCCATGTAAAATACAGCTCTTATAGTGGACTGGAATGCCATGTAAAATACAGCTCTTATAGTATACTGGAATGCCATGTAAAATACAGCTCTTATAGTGGACTGGAATGCCATGTAAAATACAGCTCTTATAGTGGACTGGAATGCCATGTAACATATAGCTCTTATAGTGGACTGGAATGCCATGTAAAACACAGCTCTTATAGTAGACTGGAATGCCATGTGAAATACAGCTCTTATAGTAGACTGGAATGCCATGTAAAATACAGCTCTTATAGTAGACTGGAATGCCATGTAAAATACAGCTCTTATAGTGTACTGGAATGCCATGTAAAATACAGCTCTTATAGTGGACTGGAATGCCATGTAAAATACAGCTCTTATAGTGGACTGGAATGCCATGTAAAATACAGCTCTTATAGTAGACTGGAATGACATGTAAAATACAACTCTTATAGTGGACTGGAATGCCATGTAAAATGCAGCTCTTATAGTAGACTAGAATGCTATGTAAAATACAGCTCTTATAGTAGACTGGAATGCCATGTAAAATACAGCTCTTATAGTAGACTGGAATGCCATGTAAAATACAGCTCTTATAGTATACTGGAATGCCATGTAAAATACAGCTCTTATAGTGGACTGGAATGCCATGTAAAATAAAGCTCTTATAGTGGACTGGAATGCCATGTAAAATACAGCTCTTATAGTGGACTGGAATGCCATGTAAAATACAGCTCTTATAGTAGACTGGAATGCCATGTAAAATACAGCTCTTATAGTAGACTAGAATGCCATGTAAAATACAGCTCTTATAGTAGACTAGAATGCCATGTAAAATACAGCTCTTATAGTAGACTGGAATGCCATGTAAAATACAGCTCTTATAGTAGACTGGAATGCCATGTAAAATACAGCTCTTATAGTATACTGTAATGCCATGTAAAATACAGCTCTTATAGTGGACTGAAATGCCATGTAAAATACAGCTCTTATAGTAGACTGGAATGCCATGTAAAATACAGCTCTTATAGTATACTGGAATGCCATGTAAAATACAGCTCTTATAGTAGACTGGAATGCCATGTAAAATACAGCTCTTATAGTAGACTGGAATGCTATGTAATATACAGCTCTTATAGTATACTGGAATGCCATGTAAAATACAGCTCTTATAGTAGACTGGAATGCCATGTAAAATACAGCTCTTATAGTAGACTGGAATGCTATGTAAAATACAGCTCTTATAGTAGACTGGAATGCCATGTAAAACACAGCTCTTATAGTAGACTGGAATGCCATGTAACATATAGCTCTTATAGTAGACTAGAATGCCATGTAAAATACAGCTCTTATAGTATACTGTAATGCCATGTAAAATACAGCTCTTATAGTGGACTGAAATGCCATGTAAAATACAGCTCTTATAGTGGACTGGAATGCCATGTAAAATACAGCTCTTATAGTGGACCGGAATGCCATGTAAAATACAGCTCTTATAGTATACTGGAATGCCACGTAAAATACAGCTCTTATAGTAGACTGGAATGCTATGTAAAATACAGCTCTTATAGTAGACTGGAATGCCATGTAAAATACAGCTCTTATAGTAGACTGGAATGCCATGTAAAATACAGCTCTTATAGTAGACTGGAATGCCATGTAAAATACAGCTCTTATAGTAGACTAGAATGCCATGTAAAATACAGCTCTTATAGTATACTGTAATGCCATGTAAAATACAGCTCTTATAGTATACTGTAATGCCATGTAAAATACAGCTCTTATAGTAGACTAGAATGACATGTAAAATAAAGCTCTTATAGTGGACTGGAATGCCATGTAAAATACAGCTCTTATAGTAGACTAGAATGCCATGTAAAATACAGGTCTTATAGTAGACTGGAATGCCATGTAAAATACAGCTCTTATAGTAGACTGGAATGCCATGTAAAATACAGCTCTTATAGTAGACTGGAATGCCATGTAAAATACAGCTCTTATAGTAGACTGGAATGCCATGTAAAATACAGCTCTTATAGTAGACTGGAATGCCATGTAAAATACAGCTCTTATAGTAGACCGGAATGACATGTAAAATACAGCTCTTATAGTAGACTGGAATGCCATGTAAAACACAGGTCTTATAGTAGACTGGAATGCCATGTAAAATACAGCTCTTATAGTAGACTGGAATGCCATGTAAAACACAGGTCTTATAGTAGACTGGAATGCTATGTAAAATACAGCTCTTATAGTGGACTTGAATGCACCTGTTTGTTCTTATGGGGATAAGATAAGTGTATAATTTGCCACATGATCATTTTCACATACAATGTTTAAAATATTAGTGTAGTGTAGAATATTAGTGTCTGGTTAGTAGTTGAAACATTACTATCATTACTGACTATATACTATGATTCTCTTACATTTGTTTTATGAAGTTGAATAAACAAGTGCCACGGTAACAGGATCATAAACATGTACGTAAAAGATTATTTATGTAAAATACAGCTCTTATAGTAGACTGGAATGCCATGTAAAATACTGCTCTTATAGTAGACTGGAATGCCATGTAAAATACAGCTCTTATAGTAGACTGGAATGCCATGTAAAATACAGCTCTTATAGTAGACCGGAATTACATGTAAAATACAGCTCTTATAGTAGACTGGAATGCCATGTAAAATACAGCTCTTATAGTAGACTGGAATGCCATGTAAAATACAGCTCTTATAGTAGACCGGAATGACATGTAAAATACAGCTCTTATAGTAGACTAGAATGCCATGTAAAATACAGCTCTTATAGTAGACTGGAATGCCATGTAAAATACAGCTCTTATAGTAGACTGGAATGCCATGTAAAATACAGCTCTTATAGTAGACTAGAATGCCATGTAAAATACAGCTCTTATAGTAGACTGGAATGCCATGTAAAACACAGGTCTTATAGTAGACTGGAATGCCATGTAAAATACAGCTCTTATAGTAGACTGGAATGCCATGTAAAACACAGGTCTTATAGTAGACTGGAATGCTATGTAAAATACAGCTCTTATAGTGGACTTGAATGCACCTGTTTGTTCTTATGGGGATAAGATAAGTGTATAATTTGCCACATGATCATTTTCACATACAATGTTTAAAATATTAGTGTAGTGTAGAATATTAGTGTCTGGTTAGTAGTTGAAACATTACTATCATTACTGACTATATACTATGATTCTCTTACATTTGTTTTATGAAGTTGAATAAACAAGTGCCACGGTAACAGGATCATAAACATGTACGTAAAAGATTATTTATCATGAGTTATAGTGGAGAGATTTGGTGATGACAATGATGGTCTCATCAGATGACTAGATCCAATAATATAATATCTATTAATTAAATGTAATGACCATATTTCTCATTGGGCAGTGTAGAGAATGTAATGTCATGGGGTGTTTACTTGGCTGGTCATGTGGGATTTTATTATCATTTTTGCTCTGTACATCTGGCGGCTCATTTCAGCCAATAAAAGACAGTACTTGGGTATGCATGGAGTTGCCTTTAACAAATAGATATAAAGAGTGGTATGTGCTATTATCATTGGGTGCACAAGGCTTAAAAAGTTGAAAACTATTAGCTAACATATGCCTAGGAGTTCTGACAAGCTTGACCAAGACGTTAATTGTGTTATTGTTTGTATTGAGCCAACAGATTCCACAGCACTATAAACATAGGTCTAATATGCAAGGTAGCATTAATAGGAGACAAATATGTAGAGGGCCCTGTTAAGGGTTGCACTGTTGTAGATCAGCTCTCATGGACTCCCATGCTAAGGGGAAGCAAGGGAATGATGAGAGGAGGAGTGGAAATGAGGTAAGAAAGGATAGCATATATTGTGCACATTCCTGAACAGAAGAGTCTTTAAGGAGCATTTGAAGCTATGAAAACTAGAGGAGAGTCTTGTAGAGCGAGGCAGAGAGTTCCACAAAATAGGAGAGATTCTGGAGAAGTCCTGTAGGCGGGAAAGTGAGGAGGTAACAAGAGTAGAAGAAAAGGAGGTCATGAGCAGAGCGAAGGGCACAGGAGGGAGAATATCTGGAGACACTGTCAGAGATATAGAGGGAAGCAGTGTTATTGAAGTCCTTGAATGTCAGAGCCAGGATTTTGTGTTTTATTCTGGAGGTTAGAGGAAGTCAGTGAAGGGATTGGCAGAAAGGTGTAGCAGATGAGGAGCGACTTGTAAGGAAGATCAGCCTGGCACAGGCATTTATTATGGATTGTAAGGGAGATAGACAGCAGCTAGGGAGGCCGGAGAGGATGAAGTTGCAATAGTCAAGGCAGGAAAGTGAATATGTGTTTAAGGTAGAAGTGGCAGGAATTGGCTAAATACTGGATGCGAGGAGAGAAAGAAAGATCTGAGTCAAGCGTGACCCCAAGACAATCAGGCATGTGGGGGTTGGGGTGATGATGTAACCTTAACTTGCATCTACAATCAATTAGGTTCCAAATATTGATCTGATTTCTCTTTAAAACTGGTCTACTAAAATGCTCACTGGTATCAAAAGATACATTTGTAAACTTTCGTCACTTTTAATCGAACATCAAGATACAAATAAAGGGCTCTTAAACCGATTGAGTTCTGTTTTACCTCTATTCTCTTACTCTCTGGATGTAAGATTACACCTTTTTTTAATTCAATTGTTTGCAGAGTTTGTACTATTCACCTTTCTTTGTTGTATAAATCTTTTTCATCATTATTTATTACCATAATATGGTCCTTCTGTATATAAATTCAAGGACCAAATGTTCTTCTGAGCGCTAGGAGGTTAAATAAAAGTGGAAAACAAAATGATATGTTAGCATTGTTACAAAAAGCAGAGATCTGCAATTTTCTTCTGCGGTGTACAGAACACGGTAATAAAATCTCTATTGTTAGACATGGCAAGCTCAGTGATTTTACTTGTTTAAAAGGGAACCTGACATCTTTAACAAGTTGTTGAATTACAGAAGTGTAGGCTTTTGTGTAAGAGACAAAACCGTTTCCCTTGAAGGCTGCGCTCTGCTTCTATAATTTCTAGGAAACTTTCCTATTAATTAAATGAAAAAATGTTACATGTGTTATGCTTTCTAACTTTTAATATCAAATTGTCTTCATTCTCTTGGTATCTTTTTCTTTTTAAACGCAGGAATGTATGCTTAGGGGCTGGCCCATTTCTGGAGCACAATATGGCAGCAATTTTGCCAGAATTGTATCCATTTGCAAGAGCACCAGTTGGCAGCACTATTTCCTGTCATGTAGTGCTACAGATGCCTACCTAGGTGTATCTTCTACACAGAATATCATGGGAACGCAGCAAATTTGATAATAGAAGTAAATTGGAAACCTTTTAAAAATGGTGTGCTCTGTCTGAACTACTAAAAATGTGTGGCTTTCATATCCCTTTAAAATCATATATATCCAGTTTAGAATAATAATTGAGAATGGCTCTAAATTTAAACGTCCCTCACAATCAACAAAAATCAAGTTAAATGTAAAGGATGACATGCCAATTTAAATGTATTAAACCACTATATGTCACGTTGGAGTGATAAAACAGGTATTTTCCTCATCCAATAATTAAAGGGACATTAAACATTACAGGATATTAACATAAATGGTTTAATTACATGTAGTGAAACAACTTTGCAATATACTTTCATTATTTATTTTGTTCTCCTTTCCTGTAATTTAATTCTGAATATTGTGGGCTTTCTACTTCCTGTTAAACATGGTTGTGCAGACACAGCTATATTCCACACAGTCATTGGTTGCACACTCTAGTAAGCCATTTATAACCATTCCTAATTGGCCTCAGTAGAAAAGGAAAACTAAGTTACAATATGGTGGCACCCACTGCTATTTAGACATTAGATAATAATAATAATATAATTTTTACAAATACACATTATTCTTAGGCTAATCTGTGCTTTCAATACAACATTTAAGCAATTATTTAGTGTTTAATGTCCCTTTAAAGAGAAATTAAAGTTACATGTTTGTAATCCAGGGACACAGCCTTTGAAAAGCCCCATGAGTATGTATAGCTTTAAATGACTGAGCTCCAACACAAATCCAACAATAACTGTGTATGATGTTAGAGGATGAGGTTTGGAATTTTTTAGGCTACAATCAGAACTCTTAATTACATGGAAAAAAAAGGCAAAATAAATAATAAAAGTGCATTGTATTTTTAATGATACAATACAAATAAATATATATGCACTTTAGTTTTTCAATATTAAATAAAATCTACTGCGGTTTTTCATGGCTCACATGAGGTATAGGGACAGGTCAGAGATCACGATTTGGGGGCCAAATAAAAAGTATTTGATGTCATTTCTCTATATTGGATGTCTGGAATTCTGCAGATTGCCCCAGTTTAATTGTAGTTTTACTATAGCATTGAGGGCAACAAGACGCTGGCCTTAAGTATTTATGGTGTGCAGCTGTTTCAAGAGTAAGAACTGAAGGGAAATATGGTTCATGGAGATTTTTTCCTGACCCTGATGTGTCATTTTTACCAGCTGGTCATTAGTATGACATATGACTGTTAAAGGGCAGAGGTCACATTCCACTAAACTCCCCAGCCCATCAACAGCTTAGGACATCTCTGAAGGGTTCTTTATCAGCATGTTGCAACAAGCTGGCATTAGGGACTTTCTTGTAACTGGTCTTAGCTTTAGTATAGATATGTATTTAAAGGGACGTTCAACTGTAAATAGGAAATGCTTTATTTAATCGGATCGTTTTTACTTATAAACCAGTTCCTTTGTCTTACTGTGCTTAACCATTTCTAAGGTGTGGAATACACACTCATACACAGTGCATTGCCAGTGCATATAGTTAGAGAGCCAATCAAAGGTGGCAAATAAATAGATCATACAACCACACTCTGACAGCATGAGAGGGCACTGGTTGTTCACCTTTGTCTGTGTTTAACCCCTTAGTAGCCAATACAATTAAAATGAAACACTAATTAAATAAAACATTTTTATGTTTACATTGGAGCAGCACTTTTAAAACAGGCCATGGCATAATTTTACTGCAACATTAAAGGGACATTTCATACAAAATTGGAATCCACACGGATGTATTTCAGTTTTGAATAGCAGCTTTTTTGTAATATAAAAGGATAAGTATACCTGCTTCTTATAAAAGCTATAGCTGTTTCAAAAGTGTATTTAAATATCCACCGTGCACTAGCATTTTATACACTGTACTTGTTCAGAGATATAATACCAGCCCCAGTGATGATCTGAACAGCTACATTATTTAAAATGCTGGTGCACTGAGAATATCTAGCTATGCTTCACATGCACGTGCAGAGAAAAATGAAAACCGTGATAATTTTTACTAGAAGCATTTTTGTCAATACATGAATATTTTAAACATATTTCTATTCACAAATGTAATTCATCTATGTGCAGTTAAATTGTGACTGGAATGTCCCTTTAATAAACCAGATTAGTATTTCATAAATGGGGGTACGTTTGAAAATGGGCAGATGTTTCTGCTATTTCCTGAGTTCTGATTTACAGGTAGTTCAGACAAGAAAAAATCCCCATCTTTAAAAAAATATATAAATATACTGTACTTTGAAATAAATACTCTTGTATCAAATCCACTATTAATGAAATTGCAAACACTATTTTTTTTTAGACACAAAACATTGAGTGTCTCCTTTAATTTAAATCAGCAACTGTAGCTGTTTTTTTTTAACACATATATAAAAGTAGTGATTGTTCATATATTTTCTGTCTATTTACATAAAGCGTTTGAATTCACTGTTTTTAAAATACTACATAAGTAAGGTACATAGAAACCTGATAGTTTGTGCAGGATCTTGTCCATTCTCAGCGTTGAAAACATAATATTAACCGAGGACAAAATAACGTATCAGTACTCCCAACATCAGCACAAAATTAAGTGATCTGGGGAAATGGGGAATATTATCTTAACAAAAATGTAATTTCATTTACCATTGATCTGTTACAGAAGAATTTTGTGGTTACCTAGTTAATGTTCATTTAACATCTGTTTCCTATTTGTTCCTGGTTAGAAACATTTACCCAAAAACCTATCCGCCCACCTTATTTTTTCACTTCCTATAAAACCCCTGAATTTGCAACCTCTAGAATTAAATTTTATTGCAGGAAAATGGTTTCACTTTATGTTTTTGTTAACCCTTTAGCTACCACGCCCATGGATATTCTGTAGGTATCATGGAAGTGGATGCCCTGTGTAATGTTAAAGGGACAGTATATACTGTAAAATAGTTTTTCCCTTAATGGGTTTACAATTGCTTTTTTTACCAACTGCAGAGTAAAAAATGTATGAAAATTTGCTTTTTAAAGTTTATTTCTGTATATTAAAGCTCTGATTTTGTGTTTTGAAGCCACAGCCTAATAAAATGGGTTGAGCTTGTAGGTATAATCAGATCTCATTACTGTATCACATTGTGCACATATACATGTGTCTTTATCTTATATCTGTCCTTAAAACAATCACCAATACTTTGAGAGAACAATGGAAAATCAACATTTTATTACTTTATCTCTGCTTTATCACACTGGGAGTGTAATTTCTTCTGCTGGCTGTGTTTACAAAGCTTATCTATAGCTGGTACGTGCGGCCACAAACTTTCAGAATAGGTGGGGATACCACATGCTAAATTAACAATTTCAAATGCCAATATAAGGGTAAAGGAGCTACTTGTAAACAATTTAATACACTCCAGCAGGTAAAGTGGATCATTGGGAACAAATTAAAGGGGAGAACATTTTTGAGTAAACTGTCCCTTTAAGGGTGTGTTATGAATAGCTAGGAGGTGATTTATTTTTATATAAATAAGCCTATTGTATGGTTAAATGACCTGTCTGGCCTGACTCCAACCAAGCTAGAGGTTTCTTGTTTTCAGTTTGTACATACTTCAAATTCTCCTTAGTGGTTTGTAGCCGCTACTTGAGCTGCATTCTTGCTTTTGGAAGTTGAATTGGTTTGGCAAATATCCTTATTAGGACACAGAAAATTAAAGTGACATCAAACTCAAAATTTAATTTCCCATAAAATGTTTGCCATACACATTTAGAATGGATTTAACTCTGCAAATTGTAGTGTTTCCACTTTCCCTGGAGAGGCTGCAGTGCATTCACTGGAATACCTGACGCTTCTACATGATGCACTGGAGTGATGTGTGCAGGAGCACTGTATCTAATTGGCCAAAGCAAATAAGATAAACAACATTTAAGTGGCATTTTAAGGGGTGTGTCTCAGGACTGTAGAACACAGCATATTTTACTAACAAAATGACAGTTGCAAGTGCGTTTAAAGCATTTATTTTGCTTGCAGATCTTTTTTATAATTCCATAAATCATTTTTGTTGCATGAATATAAAATTGGCATCAATGAGTTTTTGTTTTAAGATAAGTGATTCCATAAGTTTAAAGTTGTAGTTTTATTGTCATATTGTAACTAACTTATCCTAGCTTTAAAATTAAAAAAACATTTTCTGTATCTTTAATCTCTTCTGCTTAAGTTAGGGATGGTTATAAATTTCGTGGAAATTAGCATTCTAATAGGGTTTTGCCCCTTTAACTCAGTTTATTATGACCTGTATACGCCCAGGTATAATTTCTTCTGGCTTAATTTTACCACTGGTTGGCAGAGAGGGTTGTATGGCATAATTTTGCAATATGTTGTTGCCCTCGCTGGAAATTAACAGTTTATATTATCAGAAGTGTAATATATTGTGTTATTCTTTATATAGGAAACAATAAATGTTGGGACAGGGGTGGGCCATACAAGGGGGCAGGGCACACAGGGGAGGGAAATAAGAATGCTGGGCTGTGGGACCCTACAAATTTGTCTTGCCCAGGGCCCCACAAACGCTAAGGCTGTCCCTGCATAACACCATACATTCGGCAACATATATACTTCTGTTATATCTTATCAACTACAAAGAATACCACATTGTCTTTGTGTTATATAAAAAGTATCAACTTGAAACAATTACATTTAAAATGGTTTTGTAAAGAAACAATTTCTTTCTGTGTGTTGGAATATGTATATTTTTTACATATACATATATTTATTTATATATATATTTACATATATATTGATTGCACTAATATAAATTTCCTTTCTTTATTGTGTTTTAGGGAGACATCCAACAACTACTTATTGTACCAGACCCTAAAGCTGCTGCGGATTATTGCGTACACTACAGCCCAGACTGTGACACTGCTGTTCCCGATGCTCCTCAGTCTCAGGACCCCAACCCAGATGAATATGTGAGTAGAGGATAAAAAAGGGTTAAATGTTAGTATAGTTACCTTGATAGCTATGCACTAGTGTGCAATATTTCATATGCTAAGTTAGCGCAGTGCTAACCAACCTATGAAAGTTAAGCGTTAAATAGTGGTGTAATGATTTACTGTGATTCTAGTATATACAAGTAGAGATTTCTACATAAATGATTTTATATATATATATATATATACAAAAAAACTAAAGGGACAGGTATGCCTATACCTCTGTCATATCAATAAAATATAATACACAAATATGTTGCTCTGCAGTTATTATGATGAGAGCACGGTCAATTATTTTGGACAGGCTACATGCAGAGAGAATGGAATTCTGGTTTATTGTGCGGCCCTCAGCATTTCAGTCTGGACACTCTAGATAGTTACTATTAATGATACATACAAATGTGCATGAGAGTGCATTTCAATTTTAAATTAAAATATTTTTGCAATTGTATTGGAAAAAGAAGGTGCCTCTATTAAAAACTATCACTGTTTCAGGGGCATATGTACATATGCTGATAATGCCCTATGCATCTGACACAAAACCAGTATCTCAAAGACCCAACGTTAACGTATATCCTGTCTGTGATGATTCAGCCTACATCATATAAGCCAATGACAACTATCTGTGCAGGTGGGATGTTTTAATGCATGCGCACTTAGCATGCACAGCTCATGCGCGTATACTGCTGAAAAATGGATAGCTTTTACTAGATGCATTTCTGTTTATACAACTATATTGCAGAACTGAAATGCTCTCATGAACATTAAAATTTTGACTATTTTGTCCTTTTAGGTTTGAAGGTTGCTTTATAACCCCTGTACAAACCTTGGTTATTGTGTCCATTTATACTTGTATGTTCTTGGGCCATAAAGTATTGATTTATGTGCTTGTAGTTCTGGAAATAAAGTGTTATCATTTTGTGGCTACAAAGAGAGTATTAAACGACATGTAGCCGCAGAACACTAGATTTATCAATAGTACACTGTGCTAGAAATACTTTACTGGGACATGGAACCTATTTTTTTTCTTTAATGAATCAGACAGAGCATAAAATTTTAAACAACTTACCAGTGTAATTAAATTTTATCAAAGTTGTTTCATTTCCTTGGTATCCTTTGTTAAAGGAGCAGCCATGCACTACTGGGAGCTAGCGTGACATTGGGTAAGCCAATAAGAAGAGGCATATATGTGCAGCCACCAATCAGCAGCTAACTCCCAGTAGTGCACTGTTCCTTCTGAGTCTGTGTAGGTGTTCTTTTCAATAAATGATACAAAAAGAACAAAAGTAAATTAGGTAAAGTAGTAAATTGGAAAGTTGTTTAAAATTGCATGCTCTGAATTATAAAATACATATTTTAGGTTTCATGTCCTTTTAAACCCAGAAAGGCCTTGAATGGTTATGAAAATGTCCCCCCCCCCCCCCCCATTGTGACTCCAAAAACTACATTATGGCATAAACCAGAGAGTATAACAACAGTATTAGTTTTTCTCTGGAAGTAGAATGTGCAGGGTCAGATACGTAGGGAGAGGATGGAGAGGGTATAAAAAACTAGGGAGAAGATAGCACAACTATGGTAGAGGATGGAACAAAGGATGGACAATTTGTTACAAATCATTGTATATCATTGCAATGTTCTCAGCAAAATGTGCAGATGTTAGTTGCCTAGTTTTTCTATGGTAAATGGAAGAGATCAGGTGTTTAGGAACGGGTATAACCTTTGCCATTAAGTGGGATTGAGGTTTTGTATATCTGCTGCAGGACCTTGATCCAGCAGAAGGCGAAGGGGAAGGCTATTATTATGAATATCCATACTATGAAGATGTGGAAGGCGAGAAAACAGAAATTACCACCACCAAACCAGCAGTGGATAACGCAGAGGTATTAAGGCCTGAACCAGAGATTGAGGAGGTAAAGTCATATGCTTGTGTTCTCATTTCCTTTGTTGACTCCAAAATGTATTGTTTGTCTAATCTCTTGTAAAATAATCATTAAGATCTATATATTTCTAATGTGTTAGAATTATTAATTTGATACAATGTTTCCATAATAATCTACATCAGACTGTGATGACGAGGAACTTTGTTGTTTCAACAGGAAGAAACCCCGGCTCCCACTGAAGCCCCAGTGAATGTGATAACTGAACAGGCGGTAGTTGAGACTGAAGTAGAAAACCAATCATTAAACCCTACACCATATGATTATAATTATGAAGTTGTTCAGGAAGAGTATTACACACCACCACCTTATGAAGACATAGACTCAGAGTCGGAGGTTGACACAAATGTAGAAGAGACTGGAGAGATTCCTACGAGCACCATTGTCGCAGTTAGCTCATTCAATGTAATTTTTAACACTGTGAACTATCAACCCAATTATAATCCTTGGTGGTCTACTTGCTGTAAAATGTCTGTTAGACACCATAAAATTACATTTTTTTAGTGTGCACTTTACCATCATTTATTCACAGGCCATTCAAATTTAGAAAGCTTAAATGTCCTTATTATTTTAGGGTACATCAGTTAACAGAGAAGGTGATACAGATGGGGCTTTCATTGAAGAGACTATAAATGGAGATGACTACGAGTACGTCTATAGCGATAAGATCCCAGACTCTGACAATGGCTTGGGTGGTATGCCAGCCAACCAGGACACTGAATATGAGGTTTGTAATGGATTAAGGTGCTAGGTCGGTGGTAGCAATAAACTAATTTTTTAGCACATTCATTAAATAATTAATACTTGCCTAATTTGTTCTTTGTTTATAAATGTCAGATATTTCCCAAACATTCATTTGTTTTAGATTTCAATGTAAACATGGGAATTAACTTAGAATGTTATATTTGAATCTAATCATATATTGAATAGAACATTTTAATGATAGAATATCAAGGGAAACATTTTTTTTAGCAGTTATATGCCATCAACATTTACTTTTCTATATTAAAGTATATGACAATATCCTGTGGAAGAGTGGGGAGGGGATTATTTTTGTAAAAAAAAGCTTTCACTCCTTACAGTATCCATCTGCTCACAATATAGAATAGGAAATGACATGTATTTAGCATTTTTGTCCCCAGGGATCTGCCCTTATTTGAGTTTTATTACTGAGAGCGTGATTCTCATCTAACTCTGTGTGTTTTTAGAGACCTTCAAAACCCAACTACAAAGGAAGCAGCTCATAAAAATATTACAAACACATGTCCCTAAAGAGTTAGCGCTAAATTAAAACATTTGAGGTCCAAGATTCCTTAAAGATGGGTTCACATCTGTTGTCCTGTAAAGATAAATATGTTTCCTTTGATCGTTTCACAATCGTGATATGGGCACATGTTTCTAAGCTCATCATATAGAGTGTGTTTTATTTTCTGACCTCATGTATGTGCTGTCATTAGAAATTATATTGTATTCCCCAGATGAAATAGTTTCACCATCACGTTATTTTATTTTAATAGCACTTTTTTAATGCTACATAATTTGTTTTTAGATTTCTGGTGCTCGAGGGGAAAAAGGACAAAAGGGAGAGCCAGCTATTATCGAACCTGTAAGTTTGTAAATGTTTGACAACATCTTGCTGCTGTTTAAAGTAAAATGTTTATAGTATTTTATACGTCAAATGTTTAACATCAGTTATATATGTCATGAATGTTTATTTCAATGAACAAAGCCTGTAAGAAAAAATGTTAAATCCATTAAGGAATATGCTCAGATGTTTTATATGATTGCTATATATAATAGCTATACAAAATGATAGTGCTCGGGGCTGCCCCCCATTATAAATTTGGGGAACTACACGTGTGCATGTTGAGGTGTTTTATACAATAATTATGCAAAATTACAGGGATCTGGGCTGCCACCTGGTGTAAATTTGGGGAGGGAATCTGTTGGCGCTCTACAAATAACCGATAATAATAATAATAACTACACATGTGCATGAGAATACACACTTTACAACTCCTTTTTATCTCATATATAATCTAGCTATGTGCTAGAAAATATTATAAATAGTTTAATAATTATCCCCATATTTTGCATTCATATTTGAAGTGTAATATTTTGCAGCCTTCAAAACGAATCCAAATCTTATAAGAACATTCTTTGACCCCAGACATTTTACTGATAGTAGAGAACTTTCTTAAATAGCTCTGAATATTAGTTTGGGTAATCCTGATACTATATAATATATTTAACCAGTCACCTTATGATTTGATGTATTAATGTTTATTCTGTAATGAACCATGTTGGTATTTCTTTCCTAAAATATGGTGAGTCCACAACGTCATCAATTACTGTGGGGAATATCACTCCTGGCCAACAGGAGGAGGCAAAGAGCACCACAGTTAAACTGTTAAGTATCACTTCCCTTCCCACAAACCCCAGTCATTCTCTTTGCCTTCAGTGCAAGGAGGAGGTGCCTGAAGAAAAATAAAATATCTTCAATCAATATTTTATTATTTTAGAAAGCCAGAGTAGGTTTACTCTGATCTTTTTTTCTCTAGATTGGGTCTAGCCGTACTCCATGTTAATCTCTTCAGTAGAGCAGTGGTGGTTTTAAACAGTTAGGAACTTGTGAAGTGGGCTTCGCTGTGTTTTCCTAACATGTTGCTGCCCTGGTATAGAAAGCTAGAGTAGGTTTACTCTGTTCTTTCTCTTTCTACAGGTCTCTCTGAGGAGTGGCTTCCTCTCATACCATGTAAGCTGTCCTCCTGCCGGACGGCCAGACTGCAGGTAAGTGCCTTTTGTCTTCTGGGTATGTGAGACTGTTCTGGGACACATAATATCCTCGGTAAGGATATTTTCAGGATGAGTGCAGGCACTGCTTTTTGTGACATTAGAGACTTGGGGTATAGTATATAGTAAAGCATATCCCCCTTTATTACTTGTGGGCTGATTTAAGGAAACATATTCATTTCCCCCCAGAGCTCTTTCAGCAGCGGACATGCTGCGTTACTCTCCGTGTACAACATATAAGGTGTTGTTTTTATTATGAGAGCGTGAGACGCAAGAGGCTTGTGAATTATCTCACTTGGGGTGGTTACATTTGTTTCTGGCACTGTGAGACTAGCTTAGCGGTCTATTCCGCCATTAGTCTCTGAGTTTCACTTTCACTTTGAGCCGGATTGGAAGGGCGCACTTTTCTTAATGGCGCAGCTCCTTCCAATCCGGTTACGTGATCTCCTTCCTCTGTTGCGACATCGGCTGCTTCTATGAGGTTATCGCAGCTAGTTGTTTCAGGAGAGTGAATGCTAGGGAAATACACTGTAATGTTCAAGTCTGAGCGACTTGGTATTGCTGCTGTCTTGCTTATTATCTACCTAGCAGCATGAAAATTGCTGTTTAGCATGTTTCCTCCCAGTGTCAGTTTTCTCTTCTTTGAGATTAACACCTCAGTCTAATGCGGAGGTGCAGAGTTTTAAAGGGCCGATAGTTGTCCTTAGTGCTCTGTATGTTAAAGGGCCAGTAGTTAAATTCATGATAACATTTCAAGGGCCGGTATTCTAATAAATATATTTTTATTCTTTTTCTGTTTCTATCATTTTGTCATAGAGCAGGAGGCTGCTATGAATAAAATGTTTAATGCTGCGTCTGGAGATCTTATTTGTATTGTCATTACAATTCTGCATTTGCTTGTCTAAATTAATCTTTAATTTAAAAAAAAATAAAAAATTCCTTTTTGTTTGCTGAGCCTATAGTCTCTCAGGATGATGTTGTTCAGGCAATGCCACAGCTTTCTCCTCTACGTCCCAAGCCTCAGTGGCGTCACATATAGTGCCCTGTGGAGGAGTTATTTGCCTGCAGATCTTACTGACCAGCTATCTTCTGCTGTATCTGTGGCATTATCGCAAGAGGAAAATTAGAGATTCAGATAGTAAGGTTTCTGTTCCACCTACTGCTACTCTGGTTGCCTTCCTAATAGATCGAATGAGGAGGATACAGCAGTAACCTCTGAGGGTGAAATCTCATATTCGGACAGTATAATTCTTTCATCTGATGCTGAAGAAGTATCTTTCAGATTTAAGCTTGAACACCTTTGTGTATGTTAAAGGAGGTTTTGGCTACTTTGGAGCGACTCCGATACACATGTCGTTGTCAATCCTAATGAATCTAGTAAACTTTATAAATATTAGGATTCCTCTGTGGAAGTTTTTCCTGTTCCAGACTGTGCTAGGAGATTTTTCACAGGAATGGGAGAAGTCAGGGATTCTTTTTTCTTTGTTTCCTGTTTTTTAAATGATGTTTCCTGTCGCTGTCTTCATTAAATATCATGGCACGGTGCCTAAAATAGTAGGGCATTTTACTCTAGCTAAGAGAACTACAATTCCTAGAGAGGATAGCTGTTCTTTTCTGGATCAATGGACTAAGCTGGAGGCTTACATGGAAGTTTGTATTGCCACTGTGTCAAGTGCGGCATCTTATGGGTGCGATGCCTTGTCTGATTCCAATTTGGTAGGGACTCCTTTGGAGGAGATCCAATACAGAATTAAGGCTCTTAAGCTAGCCAATTCTTTTATGTCTGAAGTTAAAATGCAAGTTTTTAAGCCGGGATCCAAGATATCTGGCTTAGCTGTCAGTGGATTTTTTTTTCTCTGAGTCCAAGCTTCTGACACTTCCTTACAAGGGAAGATCTTGTTTGGTCCTTATATGACAGGAATAGTTCTGATATTACGGGTGGAAAAGGGTTTTTTCTACCACAAGTCAAGATGAATAAGCTTAAAGGAGTTTTTCCCCAATCCTGGATCGGTCCAAGGGGCTGAATCTCTCTGTTTGTCTTCAAACATGGATACAAAATATCCCAGATAGGCTGCGGTCATGGTATCTCAGGGTTACTAAATAGTATTCATACCTTTCCTCCTAGAGGCAGGTTCCACCTTGCAATTTTATCTGCAGGCCAAATAACAGTGAGACATTTTTGTGGTGCGTTTGGGACCTCTCTTCTCTGTGAGTGATAGTTCCAGTTCCTGTAAGGGACCAGGGTCTAGGATTCTATTCATTCCTGTTTGTGGTTCTCAAAAAAGAGGGAGTTTTTCATCCTATGGTAGACCTAAAGTGTCTCAACAAGTTGTCTTAGGGAGAAAGCCCTCTGGTGACACAAGAACAGAGAAACAGATGCCGTCCTTCGAAAGGAAACTAGTGGTTCCATTCTTTCTTTGGTCCAGGAGGGTCAGTTCATGGTGACCATAGACCTGGAAGACGTGTATTTTCAAGTTCTTGAGTTTTGTCTTTCTGTCAAACACGTTCAGTTTGTGGCTCTTCCCTTTGGCTTTGCCATGGTTCCCAGAGAGGGCTATATTGGCAGTGATCAGGGTTCGGGGAATTGCTGTGATGCCCTTCCTGGACGTCATAATGGTTCAGGTGCCATTTTTTCAACAAGCAAATTCTCATACAGAGATCTTGTTGTCTTTCTTCATTACCACAGATGGGAAGTGAATCTAAAAATGAGTTCCCTTGTTCCAGCTACAGGGGTCATTTTCTTAGGGACTATATTAGTTTCCCTATATCTAAAAATATTTTTGTCAGAGGTCAAAGAATCAAGGATTCTTTCATCCTGCCTCTATCTGTACTCTACTGTTTGGCCCTTCAGTGGCTCAATGTATGGAGACAATTGGTCTGATGGTTGCTTCATTGGACATCATCCCTTTGCTCGGTTCCATCTGAGAGTCTGCTGTTAAGCATGCTCAGATAGTGGAACGGGGATCATGTGGTTCTGTCTCGGAGGATAGACCTAGATCTGTCAACAATACATGAGATTCTTTCCTGTGGTGGTTTGCTCAGGATTATCTGTCTTGGGGCATATGCTTTCAGAGACCTTCCTGAGCAGTAGTGACCATGGACACCAGTCTGTTGGGTTGGTGACTATAGACTTGGGAGGAGTCTGCTCTCCCCATAACCATCTTGGAGTTGAGAGCGATCTTCAATGCTCTGATGGCTTGGCCTCGGTTGTCTTACATGTTTTTTCAGGTTCTAGTTGAATAATTTAATCTCAGTGGAGGAACCTGGAGTTCCTTTGCCATGATTGGTGTGGATTGTTCAGTGGGCGGATGCTCACATTTGTTGTTCATCCAGTATTCTTCTGGTTAACCCTAAAATGGGGGGTGCTAAACTTCGAGAAGGCAGTACGCCAAGCTTCCAAATTACTTTTTAAAGTCAAGAGATCAGCAGGCTGCTCTGTTACATACCCTGGCGGTTCCTTGGGATTTCAGTCTGACATCCTTGTTCCTCAGTTGCTCTCCTTCCATGAATCATTGCTCGTATCACATAAGAGTGAGCAGCAATATTTTTAATAGTTCCTGCATAGTCTTGAAGGTTCTGGTATACAGACCGAGCGAAGATGTATTTCTTCCACCTTGGTGGTTGTTTCTGAGGAAGGACCTTCTAATTCAGGGCCTATTCTTTCATCCAACTTTCATTTCTCTGAAGCTTTCTGCTTGGGATTGTATGTTGAATCTGTCTAAGCGTGGGTTTTTTGAATCAGTCATTAAGACCATGATTCAGGGTTGCAAGCCTGTTATTGGTAACCTTTACCATAAGGTATGGGGTAAATTCCCTTATTGGTGTGAATCCCAGGACTACTCTTGGAAGTAGGGTCAGGATTCCTAGGGGTTTGACCTTTTCTCCAAGAAGGTCTGGAGGACGGTTTGTCCCTTATTGGTGTGAATCCCAGGACTACTCTTGGAAGTAGAGTTAGGATTCCTAGGGGTTTGGCCTTTTCTCCGAGAAGGTCTGGAGGACGGTTTGTCAGTCAGTTCTCTGAATGGTCATATTTCTGCGTTATCCCTTTTTTGCACAAGTGTCTGGCGGATGTGCCAAATGTGTACTCTTTTTGTCAGGCCCTGGTTAGTACCAGGCCTGTGTTTAAGTCTGTTTCTTCTCTTGGAGCTCTTTAACCTTGTTTTTAAGGTTTTGCAGCAGGCTCAGTTTGAGCCATAGCATTCCATAGATTTTACATTTTTATCTTGGAAAGTTTTCCTTTTTTTTGCTATATCTTCTGCTTGCTGAGTTTAGGTACTCTCGGCTTTGCAGTGTGATTCGCTTTATCTTATTTTGGATATGGCGGTTATTTATCCTAAGTGGAAATATTGTTTGAGAATCTGTCCTCATTCTTATCTCTTGAGGAACATGTGTGCACATTTTGGATGTTGTGCATGCTTAATATTTTTCTACTGGCAATTAGGGTTTTCGCCAGTCTTCTGTTTTTGTTTGTCTTCTCTGTATCAGAAAGCTGCTGCTACTTCTTTTTCCTCTGGTTGAGAAGTTTAATTTGTTTGTTTTTCAGGCTGTGGGGCTGCAGTCTCCTGAAAGAGTTATGCTTCATTCCACAAGAGCTGTTTCTTCTTCTTGGGCTTTCACAGATGAAGCTTCTGTAGATCAGTTTGCAAGGCTGCATTTTGGTCTTCTTTGCATACTTTTTCAAAATTTTATAAATTTGATATTTTGCCTCGGCTGAGGGTTCTTTTGGAGGAAAAGTTCTTCAAGCGGTGGTGTCTTCTGTTTAGGTCTGCCTGTCTTGTCCCTCCCTAGTCATCTGTGTCCTCTAGCTTCAGTATTGGTTCCCAACAGTAATTGATGACGTTGTGGACTCACCATATCTTAGGGGAAAAAAAACAAAATTTATGCTTACCTGATAAATTTCTTTCTTTCCGGATATGGTGAGTCCACGACCCCGCCCTTTTTTTTAAGTCCATTATTTTTTTACTAAACCTCAGGCACCTCTACACCTTTGTGTTACTCCTTTTTCTCCATTACCCTTCAGTTGAAAGACTGGGGTTTGTGGGAAGCGAAGTGATACTTGGGGCTAGATTTATCAAAGGCTAGGCGAACTCTGTATGTTCTTCGCCTGTAACTGCGCCCCAGCTTGCCTCCGGAGAGGCGCACATGTGTGCCTAAATTTATCAAACAAATAGACGTAACTTTGCGCAGGCGAGCTAGGGCGTAGTAATGATCATTTGTGCCTGTCGGGAACAGCATTTACTCCCTATTTACTCCCTATAAATATTTGCGCCGCCATGTTTTGATTATTAAAAAAACGTTTTTTAGGTAACTAATTAGCTAATATTTATATTACACAATGTTTCTGTGCTGTTTGCGCCATATGTTGACACAAAAATAAATATATCGAGATATATATATATATATATATATATATATATATATATATATATAAAACTTTTGGTACCATATGCGCCTGTGGAAGCGCAAATTACTGGGAATAACAGTATCTTCTTTGCGCTGAACTTTTGAAAAATTAGTTAAAAGAGTAAAGTACTGCATCACAAGATGTAAAAGCATTTATTGTAATGGTGTTCGACTCTGTATGGCGAAATATACAACACGCAATTACAGCCGGAATTATCGGCGCAAAGCAATGATGAATAAGCAACTGGGCGTATTTGTAGGTCGGGCTGTTAAATTACGCCTATTACTAATGTATATTGGTGCACTCGGGAGCGCGCCTAGGCGAATGCAAGTGAAGTGTGAAGAAGTTTCTTTCAGATTTGCGCAATTATAGACGCACAGTGCTTTGATAAATATGAGGATCCGTTTGTATGCGTTATTTTGGACGATATTAGAGGAGAATGGCTTTGATAAATCTAGCCCTTAACAGTTTGACTGTGGTGCTCTTTGCCTCCTCCTGCTGGCCAGGAGTGATATTGCCAACAGTAATTGATGACGTTGTGGTCTCACCATATCCGGCAAGAAATACATTTATCAGGTAAGCATAAATTTTGTTTTATTTACAGTTATAGTTCAAATCTCAATATTTCTTAGTACAATAATGATGTCCTGAAATCTCATGTGGGATTTATTCAGCCTTAAAAGTGCCCCATATTGTTGTGGAGATACAAATGCTCTGTCAGCATCATAATGTTTCTATGAGTGCATACTGAGGTAGGCTTAGGAGCATGCACATGTTCTGAACACTATTTTTATAACATTGCAAACACACTGCCATGTAGTGCACAACACGTGTGCGCTGCGCTCCTAAGCCTACCTTAGCATGCTCTCATACAAAGGAGTCGTATTTTACTAGAGAAGACCAAGAGAAAGAAGCATTTGAGATTAGAATTTATAGATAGATAGATAAATTACTGACTGATTGATAGAGGGATCAATGTTAGATAGATGATAGACAGACAGACAGATAGATAGGTAGATAGATAGATAGTTAGATAGATAGATAGATGATAGACAGACAGATAGATAGATAGATAGATAGATAGATAGATAGATAGATAGTTAGATAGGTAGATAGATGATAGACAGACAGATAGATAGATAGATAGATAGATAGATAGTTAGATAGATAGTTAGATAGATAGATAGATGATAGACAGACAGATAGATAGATAGATAGATAGATAGATAGACAAATGATTGACTGATTGATAGAGGGATCAATGTTAGATAGATGATAGACAGACAGACAGACAGATAGATAGGTAGATAGATAGATAGATAAATGATAGACAGATAGATAGATAGATAGATAGATAGTTAGATAGGTAGATAGATAGATGATAGACAGACAGATAGATAGACAAATGATTGACTGATTGATAGAGGGATCAATGTTAGATAGATGATAGACAGACAGACAGATAGATAGGTAGATAGATAGATAGTTAGATAGATGATAGACAGACAGATAGATCGATAGGTAGATAGATAGATAGATAGATAGATAGATGATAGACAGACAGACAGATAGATAGGTAGATAGATAAATAGTTAGATAGATGATAGACAGACAGATAGATCGATAGATAGATAGATAAATGATTGACTGATTGATAGAGGGATTGAGGATAGATGATAGACAGACAGACAGGCAGACAGAAAGATAGATAGATAGATAGATAGATAGATAGATAGATAGATAGATAGATGGACTTCCATGACCCTTTAACCCTTTGGCTGCAGTACTCTGTGATATAACAGTCTTAGAACCATAAAGGGACACTAAATTAAAAATTAATCATTTGTGATTCAGGTAGAACATGTAGTTTTAATAAAACTTTCTAATTAATTCCATTATCAATTTGTACTTAATCTTTTTATATACACATTTTCTGAGGAACCAGCTTCTACTGAGCAGAAGCAAGAGATCACATTGTATAGTATGAGAGTCTGTGATTGGCTGATGGGAGTCCTATGGTACAGTTGGCAGAGAAATTGAACAAATCTTTGAAACTTCTTTGGGGGAAAAAACAGCTAATAATTTGAAATTTAGATGATTTATTGTGCATTTGTGGCTCATGCAATTCTACTGTAGTTAGTGGGACTTGCGATAAAATTGTTAGGTATTCAGACCGGGGGGGGGGTGGGGGCAGCATATCACTGCAGTAATAAATGGATTAGCACCATGCTGAGCACTTAAATGACAGCTCCCATTGTTATAGTAATGTAAACGTTTGGGATTTGCCTTCTTGTCAAAGACTTTTTTTCCCAGATGTCCAAAGTCCACACATAACACAAACAGTAGAATAAATATTGGCCAAATCCCCAGATGTTTCCACTATGAATTAGCAGAACTGCTTTTCCATTATTTATTGCAACTCTTGAGTGTCTGTCTTTATTGTATCTAATTAGATATACAAACCAGATCTCTTTTCCACAACAATCTCCTGACAAGTCCACCGACCACTCCTTGTATTACTGTAAACTGTAGATATTCTCCTCATTTCTTGTATTTATCCATTTTACTTTCCATTGCCCATATATATATATATATATGTATATATATATATATATGTATATATATGTATGTGTATATATATATATATATATATATATATGCAGCCTTAAAGAGGCATAAAATTGAGCTTGAAATGCACAGTCAAATTCCTGAATTTGCAAAGAAATAAGTTAGCATCCAACTCAGTGAGCATACACTTGTAAGCCATGTGCACTTATAACTGACACCTAGATTTTATGCTCACAATACTGGTAGTGACACCAAGCACACACTTGCAAGTGTGGCATACCAGCATATGCTTAAAGGTCACATGCATAAGAAAAGTGGACAACAAAGCCTGTGATAATCCTCCTAAGAAACATCCTTGAACATGTAAGCATATAGATAAGTTCTTTTCCCCATAGCATAAAAGGGATGTGGTGATCTTTATTGTTTGGTAGTTTCTCCTTTTACATTGAGCAGAGTACTCATGATTTGGGGAGCTATTCGCTCACAAGTAGAAATATTTCACATTTATAATAGCATAAATTCATATAATAAAATAATATACAGTGCACAGACCATATAACCGCCAGGGTGTATAGATATAAAGATTGTGCACCAAATATGTAACTCAGCTGTGATTGCTAATGGATTAAACACATAGAAAACTGCTGGTCACAACAGCACACTTAACCAGTAGTGGTAGCTAAACAACCAAACTTTGTGACCCCCTGCTGATTGGGTGACCAGCAGCTTCCTCTCAGGACCTGATCGGTAACCCCATTGTAATGGTTAAACACATAGCATTAAAGGGAAGCTAGGACTTGCCATTGTCCCCCTATAATATCCCTTTAAGGTTTTAAAATGTCAACCATGTACACCAATATGAGCCAACAAATGACACCAGTCACTATTTTCTAAATAAATTAATGAATTTAATAATTGATTAATAAAAAACTTTGCCACTAACCTGTATCTCTCTTCCTTCACAGGGAATGCTGATTGAGGGTCCCCCGGGTCCAGAAGGCCCAGCTGTAAGTTATATTTTTTGCACCTTATTTAAGTGTTTTTAATTAATGTGTCAGACAGTTAATTTTTATGTAGTGTAGCATTTCATGTTGAAAAAAAATAGGAAAAAACGCGTTTTACATTTTGGCTAAGTGCAAAATGCGTAAGAATTATTTGACACACCTGTGTGCAATTGCTTTTTATGAGGAATCAGTACAAATACTTTTTTTCTTTCTATTGTACTGAGTTTGTTACTGCAACTCTCATTCTTCTTTGTTGTATTTAGCGTTTTTGTTTCATCTCTTTCTTTACCACCTGCTTTATTATTGGTTTTGAAGTATTTGAACTAATACTTTCTTGCTTTGAGCCGCTAGTAATATGGCAGTGACTTGGTTAAGTATTCCAATGCCATGAAACCTTTCGCCAACTGATTGGGTAGCAGTTGGGTAACAGTACAGTTTGTTTTCAACTCAGCAAATTGGTTAAAGGGACACTAAACCCAAATTTTTTCTTTCATAATTCAGATAGAGCATGCAATTTTAAGCAACTTTCTAATTTACTCCTAGTATCCATTTTTCTTTGTTCTCTTGCAATCTTTATTTAAAAAGCAGGAATGTAAGCTTCGGAGTCGACGCATTTTAGGTTCAGCACCTGGGTAACGCTTGCTGATTGGTGACTACATTTAGCCACCAATAAACAAGCGTAACCCAGATACTGAACCAAAAATGGGCCGGCTCTTAATCTTTACATTCCTGCTTTTTAAAAAAAGATAGCAAGAGAACGAACAACATGCAATAATAGGAGTAAATTAGAAAGTTGCTTAAAATTGCATGCTCAATCTGAATTATATTATGAAAGAAAAAATTTGGGTTTAGTGTCCCTTTAACCTCATATAATTCTTGTTATGAAGCTTATTTGAATGTGAATCTGTACAAATAATATTCTTGTTGCGTATTGTAGAGAGAACCTTTATTTATGTTCTTACACTTGTGTTATGCTCTTAATTCCCCCTTGTTTTTTTAATTCTACTTATTTTTCTATTCAGGGATATCCAGGTCCCCCTGGTACTTCAGGACCACCCGGTCCATCTGGAGACCCCGGTGAAAGGGTAGGTACCACATGACCACAGGTCTTCCTGGTCACCCTCCCTATGGATGTCATTATCTGAGTCTTCTCCTGACAGCTTGTTCATTAGTTTGAGGCTCCTGTATATTATGGGCTTCAGACTAAGAGGCCTATTTATCATAGGTCTTGAGGACCTGATCCGACAGTGCGGATCAGGTCCTCAAGACCTCGCTGAATGCGGAGAGCAATACGCTCTCCGTATACAGCATTGCACCAGCAGCTCACAAGAGCTGCTGGTGCAACGCCGCCCCCCCGGAAGACTCGCGGCCAATGGGCCGCTAGCAGGGGGTGTCAATCAACCCGATCGTACTCGATCGGGTTGAATTGTGGTGATCTCTGTCCGACTGCTCAGAGCAGGCAGACAGGTTATGGAGCAGCTGTCTTTAGACCGCTGCTTCATAACTGCGGTTTCTGGCGAGTCTGAAGACTCGCCAGAAACACGGGCCCACAAACTCCGTACGGAGCTTGATAAATGGGCCTCTAAGAGGCATATAGAGTGTACAATGCAAACTATGTATCAGCTATCATCACACTGTGGTCTTAAATAATTCATTATGTGTATTGTTTAAAGGGACAGTAAAGTCAAAATTAAACTTTCTTGATTCAGATAGAGCATGTCTTTACTTCTGTTATCAAACATGTTCCTTCTCTTGGTGTCCTTTGTTGAAGAAACATCATTGCACTACTTGGAGCTAGTTGCTGATTGGTGGCTGCACTTATATGCCTTTTGTCATTGGCCCACCGTGTGTGTTCAGCTAGCTCTCAGTAGTGGATTGCTGTTTCTTCAACAAAGGATACCAAAAGAACAAAGCATGTTTAATAATATAAGTAATTGAGAAAGTATCTTCTTTTTTCTATCTGAATCATGAAAGAAAAAAATTGAATCATGCCCCTTTAATTATAGACTCTTATAAACTCTTTTTTTTTACACTTAGAAACATTGTATGCTTTATCTACACACTGTATCTAAAACATTTATAAAATACTGTATTACATAGTTCAAAACGTGCATTAACCATTTATAGACTGTTGTACAGCCCCTTATTTTAAAGGGACATCCTCTTGGAAATAATGATGGGACTTAAGCCACAAAAATCAACATTCTAGATTTTGTGCTGTTTTAATTGGACATATATATATGAGTTTTGATATAATGTTACCCTGATGAACAGAAAAATATGTCTTGAGTCACATGTTTTTGAATTAAAACATTTAAAATAAAGCTGTTTAAATAAGTGGGATTTGCTTGGTGCATACTGCAGTATTTTTTTTCTCATTGTCTTATACGCAAAGCTACATATCTACTTGTGCGAAAACCTCCAAAGCCTGAAGATAAAACCAAGGGAAAAAAAGTTTTTTTCTTGAAAATAAAAACTAATATCTTGCTTATTGGACAAAGGATACCATGCTCAATGTCCCTTTTAGGATTGCTGTAGGGTGTATCCTATTTACAGGTTCAGCCAAGACTAAAGATCTCTTCTAGGATGGTTTAACCTTTTATTTGCTGGTTATATTGGCAGAGCCGGGCAGTGCTAAATGTGACCACAAGTAGTTTTGTTTTCATTTGAACTTTTGCACTACTTAGCTTATCCCTGCAGTTCATATCCCCATAAGGTTTATGTCACAATAGTAAACTGGGACAGTGAAACTGGATGACCCAGGGAAGAAATGTAGCTGCTGTAAAAATTGGCTTCCATTGTGTTTTGCTTTTGGATAAAGGTCAATATACTTCCTGTTTGAATGGTGACATCTAGTGGCCAACACATGGTAATGCAGCAGTTAAGTAGGTTTTTATGCTGGTCTTGCTGTTTAACTCTTTAGCTTCTAGAGGGCTGCAGTACACTACTTGGCAAACTGTTGCAGCCCTTTGTGTCAATTTAATTAGAAGCAAAAAATGTTACAGTATCAATAGTGTCCAAGCACCTGAGAGTGGTTACTGACCTTACTTAAGAAGTGCCATTCCTTATATTGGTTGTACAATACCTTTTTGGTTTGCTGCAGGAGTAATAATAGAGACTCAAACTGTTGTGCAAATTCACATTTATTAACTGCACCAATGATACAATTTGCTATAAATTAATCATAGACAGCAATATATGTAACGGCTTAAAGGCACACAATTTTTTATCAGTTAGATAATGCAATTTTATGATCAAATTGACTTTATTCTCTTGTTGTCCTTTATCATATACTCCCTACTCTGGAGACGGTTACAGCCTGGGGGTTCCATATGTACCATATTTGGATTAAAGGGAGATGAAACTCATGATTCAGACAGAGCAAGCAATTTCAAACAACTTTCTAATTTGCTTTTATAATCAATCTTTCTTATTTTCTGTATCTTTTGTTGAAGAGCAGGGAGGTAAACTCATAAGTCTGGAGTACTATTTGGCAGCAGTTTTGCAAGAATGCTATCCAAGAGCACTAAATAGCAGCACTTTTTCCTACCATGTAGTGCGCCAGACACCTACCCAGGTATCTCTTCAACAAAGAATAAAATTGGGAACAAAGCAAATTTGATAATATAAGTAAATTAAAATTGTATGCTCTGTCTGAATCACAAAGGAACATTTTTGGGGTTCATAACCCTTTAAGAAACCATCAGTCTCTGGGAACACATTTCTCACCTAGGTCTGCTATATAAATGAAGCTACACTGATTAAACCCAGAAGGCAGATTCTGTGCTGAACAGGCCCAGACAGGTGTAAAACTCTCATATTAATGAAACTTTCACCAGTTAAAGGGATACTAAACTAATTTTTTTCTTTCATGGTTCAGATAGAGCATGAGATTTTAAGCAACTTTCTAATTTACTCCTATTATCAATTTTTCTTTGTTCTCATGCTATCTTGATTTGAAAAAGCAGTACTGTAAGCTTTAGAGCCGGACCATATTTTGTTCAGCACCTGGGTAGCACTTGCTGATTTGTGGCTAAATGTAGCAAACCAATTAGCAAGCGCTACCCAGGTGCTGAACTAAAAATGGGCTGGCTCCTAACCTTTCATTACTGCTTTTTCAAATCAAGATAACATGAGAACAAAGAAAAATGGATAATAGGAGTAAATTAGAAAGCTGCTTAAAATTGCATGCTCTATCTGAATCATGAAATAAAAAATTGGGGTTAGTATCCCTTTAATTCAATGTCTGAAATTGCTATTTCTTCTTGTTTCTCTTTTATGAAACTGTCTCCTCTATGGTTATTTTTTACACACAGTATATTCAGTGAGAAATTATCTGTTGTCATCTGCCAATCACTTTCCTAGGTACACTATGGATAGGTCTGTCCAGTGAGAAACATCTCTCCAATTCCCTTTAAGCTAGGGGTTAGAAAAAGAGAGATTATTTTTTATTTTGCTTTTATTTAATTAGATGTATGGAGAATTTATTGATGGGAGAGTGTTCTAACTTGAGAAAAATACATTATTAGGGAACGTAGGTTGCAGAAGCCCAAAACTACACAAGCAGGCACAAGCGTCTACCAAAATGAATGTCATGTGCTAAAAAACAAAACCTTTATATTGTTTTGCTTGTGCGGGCTTGTCACAGCCCACTGTAAAAGCTTTAGGAATTGCCTATATTATTTTAAATATAGCCCAGTATAAAGGCCCCATTTAACCTGATATTATATAATATATAAAAACATATCTTGCTTTTGTGTAAATATGTTTGTGTCACACTTCCTAGAGAAGCCTAAAAGCATATTCTTTATCTTGTTAATAATGGCCTCTTAGGGAGCGTGGAACAAAACTCAATGTTTTTCCTAATATGCAATCAGGGTTTATAAATTCTGAACACATCTTTATAGACTCCCACCTTCTGCAACTTCATCTTCAGAAAAAGAGTAAGATTTATAAACAAATACAAATGTACCAATCTATGCATTGTACACTCTAATTTTACATGCAAGTCCTTTTTTTATTTGCTTGGCCATATGGTATAAGATTATTAAGGCAAACCACAAGCTGTCTCCTGCTGCATTTATTTTTTATGACACCTAACATCTGATCCGACACATTAGTTATGAGATTGCCTGTTTAAGTACAGGCCTGTTTGATTTTGCAACTGCTGGTTACAGTCAATATAGTAAATATTGTTTATATCACTTGTGTATAAGATTCTTTGCAAATTCTAACAAATTGTATGGGTATGTTTACATAATTGCAAACCAAGGGTGCATTTGTAAGAGCAGAAAAAGTTGTTAGAGGCATTAGAAAGTTAATGGTATTATCTGTAAGGGAGCTGTGACCTGTGATGGAGCTAGGGGACATGTCAGTACATTTGGCAATGTCTAAGGTTGTTTTGTGTTATATAAAGCTGGTTGAAGATTTGTGAACCTTGTTGAAGGGGCAATGAAGGTAGCCAAAGGCAAAAGAGATTTAGATGAGATTAGAGAGACTTGTTGAAGATCAATTCGGCTGTTTGGGGATCTGCATGGTTAGTTGAATATCAGTAATGTTTGTAGAAGGTCAGAGAGACTAGTTTGTAGGTAAGAAAGAATGGATGCAGGTCTTTGTGGCAGGTAGGAAGTCATTGAGACATATGAAGATAGTTGGAGGCTTTGGATGCTGGTTGGAGCACTGGTTGGCTAGTGGGGGTACATAATGTTCCATGCATTCTAGGCTTTGCCTGTGAGAAGTATATGAGGCAAATGAGAGCTTAAATGATTTAACATGGGATTTGGGATGGCAGCAGATTTTTTGGTTAGCTTAGGTCAGCAAAAAGCATAATTACAGGTTAGAAAGCGTATGATTTAATGTGGGGTTACTAAGTTACTGTGTTAAATAGTGGAGTACATTGGCGGTGTAATAAAAAAACAACTGTTGATATTGAATAAAAGAATATTATTATGATTAACGGCTTCCAATTAATGGATGGCTGTTTACAGTAACATATACTTATTACATTTGGGTACAGATAGTAAAATCATTCTATTTGAGGGCCAAGAGGCAACATTGAGGATATTATGTAGGTACCAGGTTCTATAAAAGGGAGAGAATACATTTCCACACATTTTTAATAACAAAATAAAAATACAGGACAAACCATAGAAGCCACTCAGAAACTTACTTTGGTTGCAACCTCATTTTATTTTTTTTAATTTTGTGAATAAATTCTGCTGTGATAAGATTCTGTTTTACATTTTCTAATTTTTCTGATTGCTGCTTTCCTTAGTGTTAAGAACATTGTGCCAAAATACATTGTGGAGTACCGTAGGCACTGGAATTAGATTTTTCTTTTATTTTTAATTTTCATGTGTCATGAAATCTTCTTCTTTTGATTTTTTTTTGTATTTGAAATTGTAAACACCATAAGCCATAGTTTGCCTACACCTGCTCTACATCCTTGTTTCTTAGCCTGTGGTTTTGGTACCTGGGACATTGGCAATGGGTACTCAGTGACTTGCCCTTTCCTTATTTTGTGCCCAGATGCAACTAAGTGAAATATTCAATGTCTCAATAAAATCTGTACTTCTCAGTTCTAACCTCAAGCTGCCCTAACCAACCAGATTGTAATTTCCTGCCTGGGCTGGTCAGCTGATCACTTACTGAGTCTGACTCCCCTGTATTCACGTATGGAAATCCTTATTATCTGGCCAGTTAGTGGCATTTGAGGACTGAGTTGAGAAACGCTGATATAACTTGCATCACAGGGAAAGTTCCAGGAAAAGTGTATATCACTGTGAGAAAGTATCACACAGACATGTGCTAAATATATGGTCACAGTGATATATCACAAGGAAAACACGTTATGGTGAAATGTACTAGGCACAGAATGCCAGAATGACATAAGCCTGTGCTGAGTTGTATGTGATGAAGTTAGATGCAGAAATATGATAGCAAGAATATTACTTCCCTCTTCATTTTTTAATGTGGCATAATATTAAAAAAACTGTGTGTTGTGCTAAGTTAAATATTTAATTATTTGTTATTCTGTTTCCAAAGATTTACTGAATTTGCATTCAGCTCAACTGGATTCTGGTGCATGCATAATTTCCTCTATTTTTAACCTAATAATATTTATGTGTTGATGTTTTGGAATACAAATGCTTGTAGGGGTACTTGTTACAAAAAGGGAGAGAAGCTTTGCTCTACATGACCAACAATCTATTTGTATTTACAATTAAAAAATCTTCTCATTTCACAGGGACCCCCAGGACGGTCAGGTCTCCCCGGAGCCGATGGATTGCCTGGACCCGCAGGAACCATGTTAATGCTCCCTGTAAGTACAACAGTGTACTCTTAAAACCATGATCAGTGACCACATATGACTACCTCGAAGATGATCCTTTGAATTTTAGATTTCTATTATGATAGAAATATAATTAAAAAATAAATCCCTGGCAAACATTTTTAAGGCAATCTGATATTTCTTTTAAACTTTCTGAAAAAATTAAACCAATTCTGGTATCACACTTCTGACACCAATCGTATCAAACAAATATTGCTTTTTAGTAGTCTTTTTTTTTTATTGTGCTTTTGACACATAAAGATATGTTTGAATAGTCCATGGTTGGATTGAAATAAATGAATCACAGAGAACCTTTAAAAGCCAATTAGGTTAGGTGTTAATGAATGTAATTGTACTTTTCCAATTTTTTAGTAGAACAGTACAATTTTAAAAGGATAAATTTGTGGCTCCCAAGATTTTTCTAGTCTTGGGCAAGACACATATTTGAAGAGATATAACAGTAGTCAATTAAAGGGACAGTCAAGTCCAAAAAAAACTTTCATTTTTCAAATAGGGCATGTAATTTTAAACAACTTTCCAATTTACTTTTATCAACAATTTTGCTTTGTTCTCTTGGTATTCTAGTTGAAAGAAAACCTAGGAAGGCACATATGATAATTTATAAGCCCTTGAAGGCCGCCTCTATTTTATTTACTTTTCACAGCAGGGGAGAGCAAGGTTATGTAGGCCATATAGATAGCATTGTGATCACGCTCGTGGCTAGTGGCAGACACTGCACTAATTGGCTAAAATGCAAGTCAATAGATAATAACTAAAAGTCATGTGATTAGAGGCGGTCAGAAGATGCTTAGATACAAGTTAGTCACAGAAGTAAAAAGTATATTATAACTGTGTTGGTTGTGCAAAACTGGGGAATGGGTAATAAAGGGATTATCTATCTTTTTAAACAACAAAAATACTGGTGTTGACTGTCCCTTTAACTAGAATGCTGTTAAAGGGACAGTCAACTCAAAATGTGTTATTGTTTAAAAAGATAGATAATCCCTTTATTACCCATTCCCCAGTTTTGCATAACCAACACAGTTATATTAATACACTTTTTACCTCTGTGATTACCTTGTATCTAAGCATCTTTTGACAGCCCCCTGATCACATGACTTTTTATTTATTATCAATTGACTTTCATTTTATCTGTGTTGTGCAGAACCCACGGGCATGAGCACAGTGTTATCTATATGACTCACATGAACTAGCAGTCTCTTGTTGTGAAAAGCTAATAAAAATGCATGTGATAAGAGGCTGTCTGTAGTGGCTTAGAAACAGGCAGAAATTTAGAGGTTTGAATGTTATAAAGTATATTAAAATAACAATGTTGGTTGTGCAAAGCTGAGGAATGGGTAGTAAAGGCGTTATCTAACTTTTTAAACAATAACAATTTTAGTGTTGACTGTCCCTTTAAACATTATAT